>NW_024070209.1:64119890-64501698 GCF_014754425.2 Oryx dammah
ACACCCTCACCACCCAGCAGTGATGATGCATGGAGGACCGCCCCACCCTGGAATGCCAATGTCAGCATCAAGCCCCACGGTTCTTAACACAGGAGACCCAGCAATGAGTGGACAAGTCATGGACATTCATGCTCAGTAGCTTAAGGGAATATGCATTGTCTGCAGTGGTGACTGATTTCAAATCATGTTTTTTTCTGCAATGACTGTGGAGTTCCATTCTTGGCATCTACTTTGGACCAAGGAGCATCCCTAATTCTTCATAGGGACTCTTAAAAAAAGCAGGAAATACCAACCGAAGTCAATCTGGGGGACATGCTAAATAACTATATAAGACATTAAGAGAACAAAGAGTGAACTATTGTAAATGCTATTATACTGTTATCCATATTACGTTGTTTCTTATAGATTTTTTAAAAAAAATGTGAAATTTTTCCACACTATGTGTGTTGTTTCCATAGCTCTTCACTTCCTCCAGAAGCCTCCTTACATTAAAAAGCCTTACAGTTATCCTGCAAGGGACAGGAAGGTCGGACTTGCAGGATTTTTAGAGCATTAAAATAACTATCAGGCAGAAGAATCTTTCTTCTCGCCTAGGATTTCAGCCATGCGCGCTCTCTCTCTTTCTCTCTCTCTTTTTCTCTCTCTCCCTCTCTCTAGCCTGGGGCTTGAATTTGCATGTCTAATTCATTTACTCACCATATTTGAATTGGCCTGAACAGATGTAAATCGGGAAGGATGGGAAAAACTGCAGTCATCAACAATGATTAATCAGCTGTTGCAGGCAGTGTCTTAAGGAGACTGGTAGGAGGAGGCATGGAAACCAAAAGGCCGTGTGTTTAGAAGCCTAATTGTCACATCAAGCATCATTGTCCCCATGCAACAACCACCACCTTATACATCACTTCCTGTTTCATGCAGCTCAAAAACATAGACTGAAGATTTATTTTTAATATGTTGACTTTATTTCTGAGCAAAGCATCGGTCATGTGTGTATTTTTCCATAGTCCCACCTTGGAGCATTTATGTAGACATTGTAAATAAATTTTGTGCAAAAAGGACTGGAAAAATGAACTGTATTATTGCAATTTTTTTTTTTTTGTAAAAGTAGCAGTTTGGTATGAGTTGGCATGCATACAAGATTTACTAAGTGGGATAAGCTAATTACACTTTTTGTTGTGGATAAACAAATGCTTGTTGATAGCCTTTTTCTATCAAGAAACCGAGGAGCTAATTATTAATAACAATCATTGCACACTGAGTCTTAGCGTTTCTGACGGAAACAGTTTGGATTGTATAATAACGCCAAGCCCAGTTGTAGTCGTTTGAGTGCAGTAATGAAATCTGAATCTAAAATAAAAACAAGATTATTTTTGTCATGCTGACTCCACTGCTTGAAAAATTTGTTTACTGCCCCCCAAATTTTTCATGATGAATGCAGTAAATATAAAAATTAATTTTAGCTCCCTCAGATACATATGCATTTGAAAATTTGAACCACAAAGTAAATTATTTAATAATAGTCACTGATTTCTTTAAGCTGACTTAATGAACTCCTAATATCAGCAAATTTAAGGCCTAAGGGCACTAAACTAACTGTAGACTCAGATTACAGCCAACAGAATTACTCATCTAATATCAGTGAAATTATTCTTGCACACGATGGGAAACCTAAAGGACTGAGTTACGTCTTTCACTAAGGATGTTACCTAGGATGAGCAGTATATGTTTATTAGGAAATTAACTATATGGATGAAGAGACCAGACTTCAAAATCTAATTTTTATAAATATGCTCTATGTTCTCATTGGATCAAACTGGTTATTAACTAATTTTCCAGAACAGCTGTACAGAATTTCGGCATGGCAGCCAGCTAAATGGTACAAAATAACATGTTTAAGCTGGAATAGCTTATAATTTTATTGAAATAAAATTGCGGCTATAAAAAGTGCTTCCCAAAGCTAAGGAAAATATACAAATATTTTAATTAAGGCAAATTCGTTTTTAAAAAATCAGGCTTTTAGTAGTGATTGCTTTGTAAACAAAGGATGGATCGAAGGAGAGTGCCTTAAACTCAAGCCCGACATTCAGGCCCGTGTCACCCTATAAACCCGCCCTGAACAATTCTATTTTCTATTTGAAAAGGGAAACCAGCTGTGGGTTGGGTTTACTAGGTGGCGTGTGATTGACTGACTCACCTGCTGGAGCGGCCGTGCACTCTCTCACCTTTTGTTTATGGGGCCTGGTTCCTAAACACGTGGATCCGGAGAAAGAGAGCGAGGCTCGACCTTCTGCAGCCTCGCACGCAGCGCCCTCCGCCCCACCCCGCCCCCACCCCATCTAGGGGATTGTTTCAGTTTCCCATTCGGACCCAGTGGCAGTTCTTCGTCTACATAAATAGTCCATATTCGTGAAATAATTCTCTCTTGATAGGTGGTTACTAGCCGTTAACAACCATTTATTTACTTTAAAAATTAATAATAAACTTTATAAACTAACCAACCATTTGCCCCTCCTCTCCAGTACATGCCTGGGTGAGTTGGTTATTTTCAGTCTTTATTCTAGAGGAAGCTCTTGCCGGGTGGGGGAGGGAAAGAAAGGGGAGGGGAGGAAGGAGAGGTGGGGCGGTGGGGGCAGGCCCTGGGAGAAGGAGAGGGGTCCAAGTGAAGAAGAATTAGGGAATATGGAGGCTATGAAGACTCAAGATCATTAGTGTTCAGTGAATTAGAAAAAAATAAAACAAACTGTGTTCTTTCCCTGCGTTTCCCCCTCTGCGTGCCTGTTTTGTGAGAACCTTGCTCTCTGGCGGGTCCTTTTTCCCCATGCCTGGACACCCCCACCTCCCCCTTAATGCTATTTTAGCTTTTCCTCTTGTAAATTTCAGAGCCAGCTCGGAGGTTATTGAGGACACTTAACCGAAAGAGGGAAATAATAGAGGTGCTGAGAGCGTTTTTGATGTTTCTTAAAAGGCAAAAACAAAACGCCCTCTTCTAAACAAGGGCACGCAATTGTACCTGCTTTTTATTTTTATTTGGGGAGGGGGCGCGCCGGTTGAATGAGACTACTTTTAAATATGAGTTAAATATTTTTCCGAAAAAATTAAAATTCTCCTATCATATTTAATCAGCTGTAATTATAACACATTCGAAATGAATAATATGCCTTGACAGTATTTTTATTGTTATTGTTCATTGCATGATGTTCGACTGCTTTAGAAGCACAGGAAAGAGAAGTAAACGCGCTACAAATGGGGAATTACCCTCGTTTAGCATTAAAATTCATTTAGATAAAATTGCCACAAACATTTAAATGGGAAGATTAGTTCCCCCTCACGCCTTATTGCACTCGCTCAATGGTTCCGTTAAGAACATTTTACACGTTGGAAATTCCGTCTTCTCAGACGGCTTGCTGTTTCCTAGTTACCCACATTCAAAGCAAAGGCAGCAGCAAAGGCAGCCGCAGCAGCAGCAGCAGGGGAAAAAAAAAGTTTTGGCAACTGGTCTGCAATTCATCCGCTTCTGGCCCCAGCCTCGCCTCCGCCCACAGCAATCCGCCCCCCACCCATCACCTTTCCTCACCCCCACATTAGGTAACTGGCAGAGTCCTGTGGAGGAAACAGCCTCTGAGTTGTACAGTATGTATATAATGTTAAATACAAAGAAATATAAAAAAGCCAGGCTCCCCTATCCTGCTTCGGCTCTGAATGGAGGGGTTAGCCTAAAAGTGCTGAGTTTCTCACATCCTCTGCTCTGAGCCCACAAGGCACGTTTTTTGGCTTTCTTTTCTGCCAGGACATTTCCAGGAAATTCACCACTGCTTCTTGCCCATATTAGACATGTGTGAAAGAATGACCTTTGAAAAGCCCGTGCAACGTCTAGTTTCTCCCTCTCCTTTCTCTTGTCTCTTTCCTTCTCCCTTTGCCTCTCTCTCCCTCACTCCCCCTTTCTCTCCCTCCTTCCCTGTTCCCTCTTTCTGCCCCTCCCTTCGCAGGGCCGCAGGAAAAGGAGAACGTCGGCTTCGACTGCCATCTTTTGGGGATTTGGAAAAACGACTCGGTAGGAATCCGAGGGAGGCGGGGGGCCGCGGGGGGTGGGGGGGAACCCCCTTATTATCCTGTGTCGGAACTGGCTCCCTTAATCTGATGCTTAAATATTTGATGTGGAAAAATTACCCATAAAATTAGTTACTAACAATTTCAAATTGAAATCACTTATCGAATTATAAACGCATTAAAGCTGTATGGATGGTATTAGGAGTTCCTCGGGAGGCAGCGGGTGTCTCCTTCCAATGCGCCCGGCCGGCGAGCTTCGCTCCGGGGAGAAGCACCCCCGCGGAGCCTGGGGACGGGGTGGGGAGGGTGGCGCTCGGGGCGCCGGGGTCCCCGCAGTGGGAGGTGAAGTTCGGCGGCCGGAGGCTCTGTCTCGCTCGCCTCCAGGGGGCTGGGAGGAGGGAGAGGAAGGAGCGGCGGTGGGAGGCTCCGACCCTGGGGCCCAGACGCCTACCAAGAAACTTTGTAGTGAAGTCGAAAGGTTCTGAAAAGAAAAAACACCATCGCCACGCGACCCCTCCCGCCCGCGTCTCCCACGCAGCGCGCAGACTTTGCGCTCAGGCTACATTGCCGAGTGCAGCGCCCCCCGAGTCTGCTGCCGGGCAGGAGGGAGATGCCTGTGGCCTGGGGCTGGGGCTGGGCCGGCCTCCGCGCGCCGAGAGATCCTTCGGGCCGCGGCGGCAGTTGAGGGATCCGGGCCGGAACGCGGCTGCCGCTGAGTCCTAACCCTGAGTCCTGGCCCCAGGCAGGTGCAGGGCGGACAGGTCTCTGCGTAGAGCCCAGAGCACCCGGGGGCGGGGTGGGGGTAGGGGGCGTGTGGGAGAAAGGGGGCGGTTCCGGCACCTCCACTAGCCTCCTATCCCCTCCCCAACCCAACTGAAAAGTCAAGTCTAAGGGGGCTGCAGACTTCGTCTCTGGAGACGAGGCGACCCCGTGTCAGCGCAGAAGGTTGTGGAGAGGCACCTCCTGGGGGACTCCGGGCCCCGTTCCCTCCGAACAGCTCGACTCAGTGGGCTAGAGGCTTCTTGGTGGACTCGGGTCCTGCCGCGACTCTGGGAGCGGGACTGCGAGAGCTTGGGGCCTGGGGGCATTTGGGACCCGGGCAGCACCCGCCAGGCGCAGTGGGGGGAAGCCGTGGGCAGCACTCAATGCGTTAGGTAGGAGCTCATCCGGATCACTTCAAAACCTCTGCAGACTTTCCCCAGCCTTTCGGATCCCAGCAGGCCCTCGGCTGTATAGACAGTAAAAGCCTGACGATGCGGAGCTCCCTGGTGGGCGCTTGGACGCCGGGTGGAGTGGCGTGGAACTGGGTCGGGGGGTGCCTTGTGTGGCCTGCCATGTCACCCCGTTTCACTCCCCTCTCCCTGACCACCCCTCACCCACTTGACTGTGGGGCATTCCGTGGCACTTAGGTAGCCAGGTGCAGAGTCTACACGAGGTTGGGAATCCCAAGGCCCAGGACAGGGCGGTGAAGAAGAGAGTGTGGGAAATCGCCCCTTGAGGGAGTCGCTGATGGCGGGGAGGAGCGGGGGGAGGGGTTGGGGAGACTATCTCTTTTTGGCCCAATCTGCCTGACAACGAGTCCGTCGCATTCTCTCCCAAGGCAGAGCTGTAAAGGAAAAACAAACAACATATTGAGCAATCAGTTCGCCAACATTGGAGGTTTTAAGAGCCTTTGCCGTAAAAACTGGTGTCCCGGGGGTCTCGATGGGGAGATGGGCATTTTAGGGTTTCAGTTCTGGCGGGCCGAGCCCTGGGGTCGCTTCTCCACGCCCTGCCTTGTAACCTGCCGGGCGCGCTCAGCCCACCGCCGGGAAACCTAGGCGCTGAAGCCCTGGAGAAAAGGGATTTAGTTTTAAGCCAGTCTCCCATCGATCGGGTCGGTAATTCCTACCCCTGCCCACTCGCAGACAAACTCACCTCTACCCTAAAGCATTAAGTTCATTACGCGAGCAATGATCTTAATCTCCAGGCGGAAAACGAGTCCCAGGACCTCGCCGACTGGGGAAGCAGTGAATAAAGTCACTTGCTTGCGCACCCGCGCAGCCGGCTCCTCAGGGCGGGGGCCACGAGTGGCAGGGCAGGCAGCGCCCGGGTTGCGCGTTCCACGCTTGGGCGTTTCCCGCAGGGGTCAGGGAACCCCGTGTCTGCTTTCTTAAGGATAGCGACCTTTTCGAAGGGTGGGGTTGCTCTCGCTCGCTTTCTTCCTCCTCCTTTCAGTTTTCTTCTTGGGGAGCGCCCCCCACCCCGCACTTCTGCTCTCTCTTCCTCCTCCTTCCCCCGCAAAGTGGCGAATTCCCCTTCCCTTCCTAGTGTCCCGAGGCTTGCAGGTCCAGCACGCAGTCCGGGTAACCCATCACTTTTTCGCACCCGCCTACTTCAGCCACCAGCCCAGGACACGCGAGGATGGGGATCGTTCAACGAAGCCCTATTGAAGCCACTTGCTGAGGGCACCCTGGGGCTTTAAACAACCGGATTCCTCGATCTAGGGGAGATCCCTGCGCCCATTGATAATTCCATCTCAAAGAAAGCCAGCGAAGCGGCAAACACCCCTAGTAGCCGCCTGCTCCCTATTCCCACCCCCCCAATACCACCCCCACCCCCCGCCTTGGCATTGAGCAGCGTCTGGCACCGCAGGGAGATGGAGGCGAGCCACGCGCCCCCGTCCTTACTGGCAGACCCACGAGGCGCCAGCTTTTTCTGCAGACTCAGTTTCCATCGGACAATCGTGCAAGCGGGGAAAACACAACGCAAAGGCTGTGTGAACCCCGTTTCCCTCACCACCACCATCCCCATCTGATTTTCAAGACGTGCGTTTTCAGGTAGTCCTAAACCGTGAACAGCGAGCTTTGTGTCTTATCTAGTGGGGGTGGGGATGGAAGAGGAGGAGACTCCCACCTCCCGCTGCAGTCTTTAATGTCTGAAATAACGAAATGCCTGTGTGGCAGCTGCTGCTTGAGCCAAAACTAACTCTTTGGAAGACGGAAAAGAGTGAAAGGCAAAGAAAGACTGTTCATTTTTTTTCCTTTGGTGCCGTTTGGGATGTCATCTGTTTCCTTGGCGACTGTGTTCAGCCCCCGGAGCCCCTGGGCTCCTGGATTGTTAGGGGGGAAAAAGCATGCTATTTCTGCACCGTCATTTATCACTGTCACCGCATAATGATTCCCCTTGCAGCCCCTTATTGATGTTTGTAATTGCATTATCTCATAAAGGAGGATGATCAATGAAACCGAGCCGTGCATTCTGGGGTCAGAGGAAGCCAAAGTACTGTTTGTCCCCTTTAATACAACAAGTACTCATTATCTTTAGGTCTGCATTCAAAAAATGATCTGATCTGGGGCTGACCCTGTCGGACATCCCAACACTTTTTAAAACGCGGTTTGTGTAACCTTTTGCTTAAATGCTAAATCAAGTACCTGTCTCGCATTTCAACGAAATAAGATGCTAAAACTGAAAGGGAGAAGCATTTTTTTCTTTCTCTTTTTTTTCCGGGAGGGGTGCGGGGATACGACCGTCTGAAGATGCACGCAATTTTACACCGCAGTTTTACTGATATAGTATAGCAAAAGCAACCCCCATCAACAAGGGACGCAAGTTATCTAAAGAATGAAAAAATGGGCTAAGGGGGAGAGGTATCTGGGCGAATTTAACAAGGTCGGTACTAAAGAATAAAACCACATCCGGTTTAATTAATAAGAGCTATAAACTGAAATAATTCCCCATGATTCTGCCCTTGCTTCTCCCTTTTACAGAGTCATATCTCTTCGTTTTAGATAAATGACTTTTGTGCCTGTTCGATTCTCACAACAACAATAACTAAATCAGTTGCACTCTCTGTGTCTAAAACCGTCTACAAACTCCAGCAAATAAAAAGAAGTTCATTTGTCTATTAAGGCAAGTATTTAGTTGAGCAGAAATGTCCCAGTAACACTGAATGGAGTTCATGTAATCCCAAGAAAATCAAGTCATCTTGTTGCACTGAAGTAAATGAAAAAATACAAAGGAGGAAAGGTCCAAGTGTAATTTTAAACTAAATGCATTATTGGACTGTCACAGTGAAAACTGTGCTTGTGTAACTGGGATGGAGGGAGTGGACATCAACTTAACTCACATTTAGCTGAAAGGTTTTAGAAAGGAAACAAGTATTCCAGGTTTGGTTATCATTTTAATTTGTGGAAAGAGGAAAAATGGAGACTGTTAATTAATCATCTCAAACATTAGGATAAGGGAATCCTTCAAAGACAAAATTAAGCAGAGCTTATTTTAAACATTGCAAGACTTTATTACCAAAAAGAAAAGTTTCCAATCCTCTGAAGATGACTTCTTCTATGTTAATAAGACTACCAAAAAAAAGATGAAGACCAGTTGTTTATTTTTAAAGTTCTAGAAATAATTTCTTAACAATATACATCAATTTTAAATAAAAAGATCCAGATGAAAAGCCTTCACCATGAAAGAAAGTGAGGACTAGTTAAATAAAATAGTGTGTCCTGGTAATTTGACACCTTGACATAAAACCTTAAATCGAATGATAGCAAAACAAAGGTCAAAAATACTCCCCTTGGAAAAATAACTTAAATAATAAAGGTAAAAAAAAGTTTTGATTGTGTTGAACCACCATGTAATATTTCTCTAAAAGGCATATTCTTTGAACAAGTGTTATTTCCCAGGAATTCTGTCAAATCACTTTGAAATAATATATGTTTTGTATTATTTAAATATTCTGGCACTTCTGTTCTTTGAAAATGCTTGAACTGAAATGGATATGCACCCACGCATATATTTACTATAAATGGTGTCTTGTCGTTAACATAAAATATTAGAGGGAGAATAAAACTTTGGGCTTTGTCAGTTGAGATAGCATTTTTTAGCATAATACTCTGATTTTCAAAACACACAGATGAAACCCCTTGATTTTAACCAATCAACACAAGTCTTTCTCTTATTTGGCTGGGGATCTGGCATTCTGTACATTTTCTATTTTTAATATTTAGTGTTATAGCCCACGGTTAAAATAATGAAAAATTAGTCTCGTTTCAGATATTATTTATTTATGGAACGAACATGATTAAAACATAAACACACACACAAACTGCAGCTGCAACAGAGAAAAAAACTTGATTTACGGTTATTAAATCTTTGATCGCCATGTTAATGTTTCTTTTTCTACCTTTCATTTGCATTTTAATCTATCGAATCTTTACAATTTTGCTGCCTCCTATTTCAATGATTGATTACAGATCTGAAATAAGAGAAACCAAGCCTAGCTTTTCTTTTTCCTTTCTTTTATTCGCTTTCTTTTTTTTTTTTTTTCTCCCCCTCCTCTTCCCCCTGGGTAGATTTCTGAAACTTTCAATGCTAATGTAGACAGGACAAATTAATTCTGCTCTTTTAAATGTCAAAGATATAAATAAAAAATGTTTTCTGTCCCAAACGTGAATATTTTCCCAGCCGCTTGTTTTCCAGTCGTAAAAAATCATCCCAGCAAAACGCAATTAACAGTGAAACACACATCCACGGCGGCGTGGATTTTTTTTTTTTAAAGGACGTGTGTTTGTGAGTTAGAGAAAGGTGAGAAGTTCATCGTCCCTTCACCATCAGTAGCCCAGCCGCGGCTTTTTTTTTTTTTTTCTCTTTCACATACAGAGATTCGGTCTCTAGTTCTATCTGTGATCTAAGTCACACAAACAAACAAAAACAAGCCTGGTGGGGGCTTGCGGTACTTAAGTTGATTTCTTGAGACAAGCTGTATAAAGACAAAAGGGGAAGCGAAGCAGGACTGTTTGTTTATTTTTCCCCTGGCTTACCAATGCCCCTTTGCCCCTTTCTACCCCCAGCCCTCCCCACACCCCCTCCCCCGATTCCCCTTGCTCCGCGGATGAGGCGGTCATTTGCTGACCGCTTTGCCCGTAAGCGTCACTTTTCGCGCTGGCATGAAAGTGAGTGTGGCTACGGTTTTGGAAGGCGCCGGCCGGCCGGCCGGAGGGTGGGCGCATCCTCCTGGGGGCTCTGGAAAGCTCTGGCCCGGAACAGATTGCGCCTCGGGCCGGACTAGGGACCCCGGTTCGGGTGGGAGCCGCGCACCTCGCCCTGGCGGAGGAGGCGAGCCCCCTGCGCTGGAGCCCAGGGAGTGTGGGAGTGCATACATCCTCTCCAGCCAGCCGCACGTCTGGGCACCTGAAAGGAGCGCCCGCACCCCCAGCCCACCTCCGCGTCCGCGCTCCTATGCTGAGCCCCTGTGATGGGTTTTAATGCCTGCGGACGCAGAGGAGCCGGCAGAGGAGTGAGGACGGACTGGTCCGGCCGGCCCAGGCTGCTCGAGCTCTTGTCCGCATGTGGTGCGCCGTGCCTGGGTGGAGAGCGAGCCGGGAGAAGTCGGAGGGATGCGACCCCCACCTTGGAAAGCTCTTCGTGGGCAGGCACACTGGCAGGAAGCGGGATGAGGGCCGTGAGAGGGAGAAATGGCCCAAGCAGTCTCTCCAGATGGGCCTTTGGACTCCGTGCGCACCCAAGGGCGTGCCCACGGACAGGTCGCAGAACGTCTGCCCCGGGTCGGTCCCCCGGACTCTGCTTTGCGCCCTTTCTCCTAGAGACCGCTTGGGTGGCTGCTGCGACCGGGGCGATCTTCATTAAAGTCCACTCACCAGGTGGTTAAAATAGAGACACGGGTAGGGGAAAGACATTTGATCCTGGCCGACCCTTTGTCTTGAAGCAGATTAGGTAGCCTAAAAATAAGAGGAAAAACAGAAAGTCTAGACAGGAAAACTTATTGTGTTCACAAAATATAAAAATGAACCCGAGCGGTCTGGTACCTCAAGGGGTGAAGATAGATCCTTGTAGACAAGCGGGAAGACAAGACTGGGAAGATTTAAAGTGAAAGAAACGGCAGATTATTAAGAAAGTAATAGTAAGGTGTCCCATACACTACAGTTTTATTGTTGGGTAGTAACTACCCGATTTATTTATTGCCAGGTCTGTATAATAGAGATAATGACCACAAACTCAAGATAAATTTTTAGGCGCCCAGCCGGACAATTCTTTTTTATTTAAGAGAGCGAGTCTGAAAGGTGAGCCTCATTTCCACTCCTTGAAGATTTGTCTTGCTTTCTACCATATTATAAGCATGACATGCAAATAAATAAGTGCTGTGCAGTCTGTGTGGGTAGGCCTGCAGGATTTATTTCAGGTGCGAGAGGAACATACACGGAATACGAATTTCCGCAGGAGCTGCGGAGTAATGCCTTCCCTCTCCTTCTCAGCTGCCCGCTCCACCCAGTCTGCCTCCCTTTCCGTGGGAGCAGAGAGCGTCCCCTGATCAAAACATTAATGTGTCATGTCTCAACTCCCTATTTCTTGACTTATAGGTCTGGGGAGCGAGGAGGGGCAATGAAAAATGCAAAATGCGTCCCCAAAGTAGGTCGACTAGCCGGAATCGCTTAAAGTCGGATTCCCGCCGACAAAGGGAAGGGCGAGTTGCAGTTGACTTCCAGTAGGGGGGCGGCATCGGAAGTATGTTAACATTATCTCCAAAGATGCAAAATAGTGCAAAAAGTTTGCTGTCCTCCATCCGGTACGGACCGTCGCCTGCTGGACAGGTCCCAAGGGGAGCCTCCTGGCTCCTGGGACCTATCCGTCTTCCTTGGCCCTCAGTTTCTCTCGGTGAGCCGCGTAAACTCCTAGAGTCAGGTGATGGAATTATAGAGGACCTTACTCCTTGACCGCCAAGGGCAGAAGGGAGAGTGAGGTCTCAGGTGTTGGCTCCATCTGAGGCAATGGTTGCAATAACAGTCACCCGGTTGGCCTTGAACGAGGCGGCCTCCGAAAGCTTCTCAACTCCCACCTGCGCTCGGTGGCAACTCAGGCGGATCCGAGCCTGCCAGGATGGAGTCAGTATCCTCTTCCGATACTTTTTCCCCTTTCTTACTCATTTTTGGGGTTGGGCGGAGAGGTAATTTCAGACATAGAATGTTTCAGTCTCACAATAACCACTTGTATTCAGAACTTCCTTGGATATGTTTGGTCTGGATGAAAACACCTGACGTGAACGAGGATGAAAAGAGAGTCGCCGAGGAAAGGGGAGGGGTGGGCGGGTGGAGGGAGGGAGAAAGGGGTGTGTGGGCGGAGGTGGGGGAGAGGAGATAGAGACCTAGAGGCAGCGGGAAGTAGAAAGGATGGGGGCAGGTAAGGAGAGGAAGCAGAAAGCGAGCGGAGAGGGAGAGAGACAGACAGGGGAGTGAAGAGGCTGTTGTAGTAATTTGGTGGTTTGTTGGAGGGATGATATGGGGCAGAGAACGAGGACAGCCCTCTTCAATCTTTTGCAATCTCGGTGTCATTCAAGCACAACTTTATCTTTGAACCAGCATATCTGTTTCAATGATTTCCATAAGCACATAAATTATAATCTTCAGAGCCTTCAATATTTCTTTTGGTACTTTATTAAGTGTTATTGCAGAGGCCATTTATGAAGTGAATGATTCAACTTTTAATCTTCTGAACATTAAAGTGTGTTCCACTGAGTTTCCTTTTCCAAGGAATCTGAAATAACAAAAAGAAACTAAGCTCATTACATGAAAAAGTGACAAGCGTTTTGCTCTCAGCCTGGCAAGTTGCCTTACTCACTTCAAAGGATGATAAACTAATTGTTTCCAGAGTTTATAAGTAATTAAGCTATTATTTGGGGAATTTATGTAACAGTTTTATTTACTATAGATTTTCTAGTCAGAATAGCCAGAGACAAGTCTTCAAAAATAACAAGATTTTAATAAATTGAAAATGTGCCCTTATTGTTAACAATGAAAGCTATTTTATTTTTAAAAGCATTGGAAAATGTAAATAAGTATAGTTTTCTTCCAGAGTATGTGATAGGTGGAGGACATTATGTATAATTAAAGCTGAAAGGAAAATGAATGTGTAATGACTTCCAAAGATTAAGACATCTGTAACTACCAAGTTAGGTTTTTAAAGTTAATTTTAAAAGTCATTCAGCTCGATTCATCTAAATGTGTCAGGAAAATATAGGTTATGTTCTTTTACAAGTCCACATAAAAAGTTTGAAATGAAAACTTTAAAAATCTTTTCAAATATAGTAAATATAGACTTTTTCCTCCTATATTTCAACTCATGTTTGTCATTTAAAAATTAGTTTTGTCCTAAATGAAACAATGTTTATTAAAAGAAAAAGTAAAACTTCAAAAGGAAATGATGAATTATTTTTAAAATTTCAACAAAACATATGGTACTTTAACTGACATTATGTGTGCAAAAATTTACAATTTTGATATATTTTTTCCATCAAGGTGGCATCAACTTGGTTTTAATTTTTAGAAAAAGTCTTTTTCACTGTCACATAAAGAATTTCAAAACTAATAGGATCTTCATTTTAGAAGAGAACATCTACAAAGAATAACAAGAAATAAATGCGAAAATCCAAATAAATGAGTACAAAATCTCACATGAAGTAAAATAAATTTTCTGGAAGTTGTTTGCAAAAAAATTAAATTGTGAGCTCTATTAATATCCACTCCTTTCACTACAAAAAGTGGGAGTGAGCTGTAACAATCATTAGAAGGGGTGGACTCTCAGCCTAGCAAATATATATATATGACATATCCGTTTGTTTCAAGTAAAATTCCTCTAAAGTAAAAGTCTGGAGTTTACTGGAAATTATATACAAAATGTTCTGTGTGATTCGGGGTTGGTGTTGTTCTGTGAAGTCTGTGTAAACTGTGGCAGTTGAGACCTGTCGTTGTGTCACAATGTCTGATTCAATACTTGCTGTAATGCATTTTCTTTATTCTAATAGACTAGCATTGCATTATTAAAAACAAAAACAAAAGTACTCTAGTTAGTAGTAATGCAAGCTCAATTGTCTAACACCATGCCATGAGTGACCTATGGACACTAGGCACACTTGGATTCACTTTAGGGCACTTCGCTGTTTCAGCTGACTTCATCACAGAAAGACAATTGTGACTCTGTTGCGGCTGGCACCTGCAGTATGTCACACAACACACGGGCCACACCTTGCCAAGACAGCTGCTGCCATGAGAGCAGGAAGTCAGCTCTAGGCAAATTTTATGATAGGAACAAATTATTCTTTCTGCACATCCTCCACAATCTTAAGGAGATGATTAGAAGTCTGTTTTTTGGTTTCCTTGAAGTAAAAATGTTGACATGTTAAGGGTGCTGCAATAACTTTAATGGTTAAGAATTAACCATTATGATACACCGAATTCAAGATGTCCATGATAATATAGTCCAGATAGAGACATACTGTTACACTATAACCTATTGTTTAGTCCCTAAGTAGTGACTGACTCTTTTGTGACCCCATGGACTGTAGACTGGCAGGCTCCTCTGTCCATGGGGTTTCCTAGGCAAGAATATTGGAGTGGGTTGCCATTGCCTTCTCCAGGGGATCTTCCTGACCCAGGGATCAAACCCAGGTCTCCTGTATTGGCAGGCAGATTCTTTACCACTGAGCCACCAGGAAGCCCAACGCCCAAGTCGAAAAGGCTCCTCTAGTGGTGATGGTGTGTGGCAGAAGTGGCACTCAACCAGGAACCGAACTTACAGGACTCTGATTAGTATCCTGACTTATCAGTGACCTGGCACTCCTGACTCTATGTCTAGAACATCATGTTATTTATCTAAAATTGATCTTTTGCCCAATCTGTAGATGATATTAATTTGCTTCTGCTTTGTATATCACGTTGCACTGTAAAATGTAGTAGGCAATTGCTTTAAATTATATTGAATATAATAAGTTCCTCTCTCAAAAAACCTCAGACTTTTTCCAGAGGAGTCCTGACTTCTAAGGGAATGTTCCTCTATTCTCAAACTTGTGACCGTCTCTTAGAATCCTGAGATGCTTTCCTTTGATTTTCCCAGCCTGGCCACCAGATAGGGCTTAATGTTTCAAAGCAGTTGCTAGAGTAATTAATACCTCTATTGATTAAGTTGCTTCAGTGAAATAAAAGGTGACTTTTCCACCCACAATGGGACTATGATCCAGTCGACTGACAAACAGTATCCTTACTCCAAAGAGAGGAGGGGAGGCCAGCTGCTAGTATGCTTTTCCCTTTCATGAAAAAAGTCCACAGCATGAAAAGAAAAACCGTATTTATACTAATTTTCTCTTAAATTCTGTTATTCTATTCTGGGAGTTGCTTTAAATTTTCATATGTTTCTACCATAATACATGGAATCATTTTTAAGACTGAAAAAGCCCCATGTGTGCATGCATGTGCACGTGTGTGTTTTGAAATCTTGAGCACCTCATGTCCCCTAAGCTGTGAGCAGGACACAGAGGGTGCTGTGATTAGCAGGACACTGTCTCTGTCTCAAGAGCTCAGCCACGGTTGGAGCTGGTAAGGAAACCACAATCCTGACCCATCCCAGTATACACAGGAACTGTGGGGACACAAAAGTTAAACCAGTTACCTGGAGGAAGTAGAGCCCCTGAGGGCGTTTGTGATGGGCTCGTGACAGGAGGAATAGAGATCGGGAAGTGTTTTTATATCCAAGTTCAACCAGGAAAACAGTAGCCACTCTGAGTGTTATATACAAGAGAATGAATTTCCTGTAGTAAGTTGATTACAGAGGGGACAAAAGAGGCTTTGAAGGCAACCAGAGCTGAGCAATCTCAGAAGACTGTTTCCCCAGTTAGACCAAAGGAACAGAGGGAGCAGGGATCAGTCACCTGGTAGAAGATGGAACCCAGGCAGCCTGTCTAATGGAGCTGGAGCTATGGAGAAGACAAGAAAGGGAAAAGTCGTCTGGAATCTTGCCTTTCACTCTCTCATCCATCACCAGGACCTCCTTTCGGTTAAAACCAGCAGGGAACCAGCTGTTGCAGAACCCGGGAAACATCAGATGGCCCTCCTGGAGTATAGAGCAGGACAAGGAGAAGCTTTGATTGTGACCAGTACCAGGAGCAACAGAGCTTCTAGGCAGATGTGACCCTTCAGCGGTCTTTTCTCTTTCTAAGTGAAAAGGATCATTGTTAATTTCTGAATGGACTAGTTTGAGAATGTTAAAGGAATAGAAGGGTACTCCAGTCAAGGCACTGAGTTGGGAGAATACATGGCTTACCTAAAAATGGCCAGTTTGCCAGTGTGGCTGGAGCAGAGAAGCAGGAGGAGATATCATAGGACATGAGTTGAAAATTGTAATAGCTAACCAGTCCATCCTAAAGGAGATCAGTCCTGGGTGCTCATTAGAAGGACTGATATTGAAGCTGAAACTCCAATACTTTGGCCACCTGATGCGAAGAGATGACTCATTTGAAAAGACCCTGATGCTGGGAAAGATTGAGGCAGGAGGAGAAGGGGATGACAGAAGATGAGATGGTTGGATGGCCTCACCAACTCAATGGACATGGGTTTGGATGGATTTCGGGAGTTGGTGATGGACAGGGAGGCCTGGCATGCTGCGGTTCATGGTGTAGCAAAGAGTCGGACATGACTGAGTGACTGAACTGACCTGAATGGTGTGAAGGAGATCACCTTATATCTAATGGCTAATGCTGTAAAGGAGGCCAACTTACCTACCTCCTGAGAAATCTGTATGCAGGTCAAGAAGCAACAGTTAGAACTGGGCATGGAACAACAGACTGGTTTCAAATTGGCAAAAGAGTATGTCAAGGCTGTATATTGTCACCCTGCTTATTTAACTTAAATGCAGAATACATCATGTGAAATGCTTGGCTGGATGAAGCACAAACCGGAATCAAGATTGCTGGGAGAAATATCAATAACCTCAGATATGCAGATGATACTACCCTTATGGCAGCAAAGAAGAACTAAAAAGCCTCTTGATGAAAGTGAAAGAAGAGAGTGGAAAAGCTGGCTTAAAACTCAAACAATCAAAATATGAAGATCATGACATCCGGTCCCATCACTTCATGGCAAATAAATGGGGAAACAGTGGAAACAGTGTCAGACTTTATTTTGGGGGGCTCCAAAATCACTGCAGGTGGTGACTGCAGCCATGAAATTAAAAGACGCTTGCTCCTTGGAAGAAAAGATGTGACCAACCTAGACAGCATAAGAAAAAGCATAGACATTACTTTGCCAACAAAGGTCGGTCTAGTTAAAGCTATGGTTTTTCCAGTAGTCATGTTTGGATGTGAGAGTTGGACTATAAAGAAAGCTGAACGCCGAAGAATTGATGCTTTTGAACTGTGGTGTTGGAGAAAACTCTTGAGAGTCCCTAGGACTGCAAGGAGAGCAAACCAGTCCATCCTCATGGAAATCAGTCCTGAATATTCACTGGAAGGACTGATGCTGAAGCTGAAACTCCAATACTTTGGCCACCTGATGCAAAGAACTGACTCCTTTGAAAAGACCCTTATGCTGGAAAAGATTGAAGGCAGGAGGAGAAGGGGACAACAGAGGATGAGATGGTTGGATGGCATCACTGACTCAATGGATATGAGTTTGAGTAAGCTCAAGAGTTGGTGATGGACAGGGAAGCCTGGCATGCTGCAGTTCATCGGCTCACAAAGAGTTGGACATGGCTGAGTGACTAACTGAACTGAATGGTGTGAAATGACCAGTGGCTTCTGTAGCAGCTCAACTTGTTAGCAACCATTAACCCCCAGAGGCCAGGGTAAAACAGATTATAGGGACTAACACTGCAAAAACAGAGACATAGGTCTCCATACAGGTGCAATGGAGCCCGTTGGCACATAACATTCCTACAAAGAAACACAGGCAATCTTCTTGACTACCTTAATTTATACTGCTGTTCAAATTAGCCACAAAGCCAGTGTCATTTTCATGAACAAATTAGAAATTGTTCTCTAATCCCAAGGAGACATCCCTATAGCCAGTTTGGTGTTCAGAGGGCTAAAACAAAGATTTTATCTACTCCTACATAGTAAGAATAATTTTATCTGTGACTTCACAGATCTCAAGCTCATGAATGATAGCCTGAAGGAGATGGGGCTAGAACTAGGGAGCTAAGAAACCATCAAGGAAGCTGTTGTGATAACAGTGAAATCCAGGAGTAAGAATGATGGATAAGATAAGATATTTAGGAGATAGGAAGCTAGTATGGTGGCAAGAATACATGGAAGAACTGTACAGAAAAGATCTTCACGACCCAGATAATCATGATGATGTGATCACTAATCTAGAGCCAGACATCTTGGAATGTGAAGTCAAGTGGGCCTTAGAAAGCATCACTACGAACAAAGCTAGTGGAGGTGATGGAATTCCAGTTGAGCTGTTTCAAATCCTGAAAGATGATGCTGTGAAAGTGGTGCATTCAATATGCCAGCAAATTTGGAAAACTCAGCAGTGGCCACAGGACTGGAAAAGGTCAGTTTTCATTCCAATTCCAAAGAAAGGCAATGCCAAAGAATGCTCAAACTACCGCACAATTGCAGTCATCTCACATGCTAGTAAAGTAATGCTCAAAATTCTCCAAGCCAGGCTTCAGCAATACGTGAACCGTGAACTCCCTGATGTTCAAGCTGGTTTTAGGAAAGGCAGAGGAACCAGAGATCAAATTGCCAACATCCGCCGGATCATGGAAAAAGCAAGAGAGTTCCAGAAAAACATCTATTTCTGCTTTATTGTCTATGCCAAAGCCTTTGACTGTGTGGATCACAATAAACGGTGGAAAATTCTGAAAGAGATGGGAATACCAGACTACCTGACCTGCCTCTTGAGAACTCTGTATGCAGGTCAGGAAACAACAGTTAGAACTGGACATGGAACAACAGACTGGTTCCAAAGAGGAAAAGGAGTCTGTCAAGACTGTATATTGTCACCCTGCTTATTTAACTTCTATGCAGAGTACATCATGAGAAACGCTGGACTGGAAGAAACACAAGCTGGAATCAAGATTGCCAGGAGAAAGATCAATAACCTCAGATATGAAGATGATACCACCCTTATGGCAGAAAGTGAAGAGGAACTAAAAAGCCTCTTGATGAGAGTGAAAGAGGAGAGTGAAAAAGTTGGCTTAAAGCTCAACATTCAGAAAACGAAGATCATGGCATCGGGTCCCATCACCTCATGGGAAATAGATGGGGAAATAGTGGAAACAATGTCAGACTTTATTTTTTGGGGCTCCAAAATCACTGCAGATGGTGATTGCAGCCATGAAATTAAAAGACGCTTACTCCTTGGAAGGAAAGTTGTGACCAACCTAGATAGCATATTCAAAAGCAGAGACATTACTTTGCCGACTAAGGTCCATCTAGTCAAGGCTATGGTTTTTCCTGTGGTCATGTATGGATGTGAGAGTTGGACTGTGAAGAAGGCTGAACGCCGAAGAATTGATGCTTTTGAACTGTGGTGTTGGAGAAGACTCTTGAGAGTCCCTTGGACTGCAAGGAGATCCAACTAGTCCATTCTGAAGGAGATCAGCCCTGGGATTTCTTTGGAAGGAATGATGCTAAAGCTGAAGCTCCAGTACTTTGTCCACCTCTTGCGAAGAGTTGACTCATTGGAAAAGACTTTGATGCTGGGAGGGATTAGGGGCAGGAGGAGAAGGGGACGACAGAGGATGAGATGGCTGGATGGCATCACGGACTCGATGGATGTGAGTCTGAGTGAACTCTGGGAGATGGTGATGGACAGGGAGGCCTGGCCTGCTGCGATTCATGGGGTCACAAAGAGTCGGACACGACTGAGTGACTGAACTGAACTGAACTGATGGATATGCAGGTGGAGGCTAAAGAGAAGTTGAAAGCTAGGGAATGGTTTCTGGTTTAGGTAGTTGGGCAGACTCTGGTTCCATTTACTGTGGCAGTAACTTTAGAAGAGGGGGCATGTTGGAAAGAAGAATGATAGCCTGGTTTTAGACATTTTGAGTTTAAGAAACTGGTGGGTTATCAAGATAAGATGTTCATTAGGAAGATGAAGACATAGCATTTTAGTAAACAGGTGTGGGCTGGAGATAAAAATTTCGGAGGAGCCATTAAAGTAGATAAAATCATTCTGGATCTCTTTCAAGAAGTTTATCATGAAGGAAAGGCTAGGTGTAGGGCTGTCAATAAAGGGTAACGCTATGGGGGAAGGAGATCTGATTTGGAAGATGGGTAAAGCTTGGGCGTATTTGCATAATGAGGGGAAAGAGGAGAGAATGTTGAAATTGGAGCAGAGAGGTGTTAAATATTGGGGACATCTATCAGCAGAGTGGGAGATTGGGCTCTGAATCAGCAATGGGATATGCCAGCTCCTAAGACTGAAGGCAAGGGAAGGCTATAGATACATTTCCATGAATATTTAGAGGGTGGTGGAGAAAAAACTTGGGGCAATTCACAGCTGGTAACATTAATTTTCTGTTTTGAGATATGGTGTAGTCGCTTGATGATGAGTGAGGGATTAGGAGGGTAACCATGTTTTTGCACTGAAAGTCCCACTCCTGGCCTCAGGGATCCCTCTTAGTCCTGGACACACCAGGAAGATTGGTCACCCTAAAGGTAGCAGAAAGGGAAAGACTTGAGAAGGTTAAGTGTTAATATCACAATGGAGAATGGGAGAGGGAGCTGGTGAGAAATCCAAAGCTCACTGGCCAGTGTCAAGACCATAAATAGGATTGGAGACCCAAGGGCAGGGTTTTATGCGTGGCTGTGGGATTTTCTTCAGCAAGGCTTACGCATTTTGAGTAGTTTTATCTCAGGAAGGAGTGTGTTAACTCATCCTTGTGTGTGTGGAGGACTTTTTGCCACACAGAGTCTGCAGTGTCAGAGGTCTCATTCTGAGGGCAGGAAAACAGTGAAACTGAATGTCAATGTCACCAGAGATAAAGTCACTTGTTAGGTGGAAGGTTTTGCTGTCAGTGGTGCATGGCATTATTCTTTCTTCATCACTGATGTCATTGTGTTATGTTTACATAATTGACAACTGGTGGAGTTACAACATTCCATAATATCTTGAGGCACCTGTGAGATCTAGTCACAACTTCGTAATATATCCTCTCTCTAGAAGAGTGGCTCAGAGACTGTAGTCTTTAAGCAGTGTCTTGAGGTAAGAAGGAGGGGGCTAAATGTCCTCACCCAGCATGTCTAGCTGCAGGCTCTCTCCACATGCCCTGCAAAAGACATGCCGTGGAAATCTTTGCCTTTGTCATTGACTAGATTGTATACTTTTCTATCTGGTAGTATTTTCACCTTTGTTGGTTATAGAAACAAAGAGGAAGGTAGCCATGTGTTTCTCTAGCTGGTAACAGGGGGAATGGGGCAATCAACTCCATTCAGTTCAGTTCAGTAGCTCAGTCATGTGATGCCATCCAACCATCTCATCCTCTGTCATCCCCTTTACCTCCTGCCTTCAGTCTTTCCCAGCATCAGGGTCTTTTCCAGTGAGTCAGTTCTTTGCATCAGGTGGTCAAAGTATTGGAGCTTCAGCTTCAGGATCAGTCCTTCCAATGAATATTCAGGACTGATTTTCTTTAGGATTGACTGGTTTGATCTTGCAGTTCTGGTTTGAACTCCAATAAGTTGATCCAAATACATATCTGGAGTACTGCTTTTTCTTTTTTCGGAAAAATGAAATTGGATAGCTTCCAGATAGGTCAAGGGATGTTTTCTCTATATTTTGTTCTATAATTAGAACAAGCCAGTACCTCTAAACTTATAGTGGGGGGGCAGATATAGGATACAAGGGGAACCCTGCCAACATGAGTTTGGTGAAAATTTGAAACTCAGCTTGGCTTGGGGAAGGTTTACACATACCATCTGAAATTGGTTTCAGCTTCGCTCAGAGACTCTCCAGCAGTGGGCTGAGGATTCAGGCAATAGGAACTTTATGGGCTAGATCATGGACAGAGGAGCCTGGTGGGCTACAGTCCATGAGGTCGCAAAGAGTTGGCCATGATTGAGCACACACACACAGATTATGTCCATCCCTGAAAAATTCATGTTAGAATCCTAACGAAGGGTTACTTAGTACCTCAAAATGTGACTGTATTTGGAGATAGGGACTTAAAATGGGTAATTAAAGTTAAATGAGATCATATGGATGGACCTTAACCTGGTGTAACTAGTGCCCTAAAAATAAGAAGTGTTTGACACAGAAAGAGACAGGAGGGATGCACAGTTCAGTTCAGTTGCTCAGTCGTGTTCACCTCTTCGTGACCCCATGAACTGCAGCATGCCAGGCTTCTCTGTCCATCACCAATTCCCAGAGCTTACTCAAACTAACATCCATCGAGTCAGGGATGTCATCCAACCATCTCACCCTCTGTTGTCCCCTACTCCTCCTGCCTTCAATCTTTTCCAGGATCAGGATCTCTTCCAAGGAGTCAGTTCTTCGCATCAGGTGGCCAAAGTATTGGAGTTTCAGCTTCAGCATCAGTCCTTCCAGTGAATATTCAAGACTGATTTCCTTTAGGATGGACTGGTTTGGTCTTCTTGCAGTCCAAGGGACTGTCAAGAGTTTTCTCCAACACCACAGTTCAAAAGCATCAATTCTTCGGCGCTCAGCTTTCTTTATAGTCCAACTCTCACATCCAAACATGACTACTGGAAAAACTATAGCTTTCACTATATGGACCTTTGTTGGCAAAGTAATGTCTTTGCTTTTTAATATGCTGTCCAAGTTGGTCATAGCTTTTCTTCCAAGGAACAAGTGTCTTGTGTCTTTTAATTTCATGGCTGCAGTCACCACCTGCAGTGATTTTGGAGCACCGAGAAATAAAGTGTCTCACTGTTTCCATTGTTTCCCCATCTATTTGCCATGAAATGATGGGACCAGATGCCATGATCTTAGTTTTCTGAATTTTGAGTTTTAAGCCAACTTTTCCACCCTCCTCTTTCACTTTCATCAAGAGGCTCTTTAGTTCCTCTTCACTTTCTGCCATAAGGGTGGTGTCATCTGCATATCTGAGGTTATTGATATTTCTCCCTGCAGTTTTGATTCCAGCTCACACACACTGAGAACAAAACAATGTGAAGATACAGGGAGGAGGCCGCCATCTGCAAGCCAAGGGGAGAGGCCTCAGAAGAAACCAAAGCCACCAATCGTTTGGTTTCGGACTGCAAGATATCAGGACTGAGCAAATAAATTTCTGTTGTCCTCGTCCCCCTCTCCACCTGTCTTGTGTTATGGCAGCCCTCGCTAACTAATACAGGGAGATGTAGAGTTTGGGTTCCCAGGTGGCGCAGTGGTAAAGAATTCACCTGCCAGTGCAGGAGACATAAGAGATACATGTTTGATCCCTGGTTTGGGAAGATCCCCTGGAGAAGGAAATTGCAACCCACTCCAGTATTCTTCCTGGAGAATTACATGGACAGAGGAGCCTGGCAGGCTACAGTCTAGGGAGTCACACAGAGTAGGACATGACTGAGCAACTGAACATATGTATGTATGTAGAGTTTGGATTCTTACCATCTGAGAGATAGTAACCACATCAGTTGATCATTCTTAATATAAAAATGAACCCAGGATATGTCTGCTAAGAAAACTCTATCTCCTCTTTATTTATATATTAAATACTTTTGTAGTGCTCACCATGGGAAACGATAGCACTACTCTTGTCCACTCCTAGACTTTGCTGAAACTTCTTTACCTCCTAGTGTGTCCAGATCTGCATAAACTATATTGGAGTCATTTTTAAAATACAGTGTGTTTCAAATGACAATGCCACATTTTTTTTTTAATTAAGTTTGGTTATGGAGTTTGCAGGCAGTGTTTTCATTATGTTTAGTAGAAATTAAACCTGTGTCAGAGCACAAAGGTGAAGTCAATGATCTTATTCTTTTTATTAACTGTGAAATTTAGGCCAGTCATCCTATCTGGTTAATTCTCTTTAGTATTTTGAGTATCTCAGGTTGATTCTAATGTTTGGCACTTTTAATTAAAAATGATTTTCTCAAATCCTCCTAGGCACATGATGTTGACAAGAGAATCTCCGTGGCATCAAGTTGTGTGTTTCTGTGAATAATATGTTGATATCAGATTCTACTGAAAATGTTGCAGAAGACCAAAAACAGATCTGATATTGTCTTGTGAACCTATGTGTAGCTGTTGACTTAGAATAATCTGTGCTGATTTGTAAAGTCTGCTTTAGAGAAACCGTGACAGGTAAGGCACTGAAGCTGCTGTCAACAGCAGGGTGTTCATTAAATGTTTTCCTCCCATCAATTTTCCTGGTCATTGTTCTCAGGAATAATATGAGTAATTGGGAGCTGGGAAATCTTATGAGAACGAATCCTAGTATCCTCATTTCCTTATTGTATGACTTTGGTGACATCAATCACAGTGAGCACCAGTTTATTCACCTGTAAAATAGGGATGAATTCTGTCTTCCAAGCTTACCTTACAGGTGTTTGTGGAAATTAAATGATGAATGTCTCTGTGGTGCTTTTTATTTCTATTTATGTATTTTTGTGTGGTGGTACTTTTTCAAACATGCCATATACATTTAAATCTCATCATTATTACTGCATTTGCTACTAAATGGATTAACTTCATGACCCATTTGTTTTCTCACATTTTAAATGAAGTAGCACCTGGGCTCCTTGTAGGGATAAATGTCATAGTAAACGAGGATCTCTTGTTTGATCTGGGTTCCCAGAAGGACTCAGTGTTCCATCATATTTTAGGGAGCTGAAGCTTGGTGTTGATTTTAATTTTAAATCTTACATTAGGTAGTGCTTTTTTCCTACTTATTTCCCCAAGATTTACATTTTTATAGCCAGTTTACTCTTTTACAAGATGTAAATGCTGCCTCAGATGGATATCCTCCAGAACCTCATGTCAGGTTCATGCAGTGTATGAAAATGTGTCGTCTCACAGGGTGGGAAGAATAGCTCCTTCCCTCTGGCTGCCTTTCTGAAAGCTTGTCCAGTTTCTAGGGTTTCTGATTCCAGCTGTGCTGTGGAACATGTTTTCTGAATAGAAGGACTGATGAACAGAAATCTCCATCACCCTCTATTAGCAAAGTGCATTAAGAGAACCCAAGCAGGTAGCTTTTCTTTCCTGTATTGAAACATTAGTGAATGTCCAATAATTCTCACATAGTTCCAATAAAATGTTGCTTTTCCATGCAAATTATAGTCTGGAGATTGGGCCACACCATCCAGAGTGTTCACCAAGACTATCAGGAATGTGGGTGAACTGGAATGTGGTGTCAGGGGAGGGCATTGGATTAGCATTGTTGTTGCTGGAGTTGAAGGATGAGCATCAGCTTGGGGTGGGGGGCTTAAAAGGTGAAAGCTTTGCTATTATGGAAAAATTCCAAATATACACAAAGAAGAGAGACTAGGACAACAGATCCCCATACATCCCTCACCCAAATTCATAAACTGGAATGGTCGACATTATGTTCCTTTTGCTTTGTCTGTTTCCCTCCCTTTCTCACTCTCTCTCTTTTATTCCAGAATATGGTAAATCAGACTCTAAATATCAATTCTTCTCACTATCAAATACTTCAGATATATTTTTAACTAATAATGACTTTGTCCTGCTGTAGTTTTTTTATTTTTATTTTTAAATTTTATTTTATTTTACAATTCTGTATTGGATTTGCCATACATTGACATGAATTTAAAAATAAAAAACTTTTCAATTTTATATATTTTAAACATAGAGGAAAGTTACAAGAATAATACAAATAACTCCTGTAATGCTATAACCTTTTACCCAGATATCACTAACTGTATACATTTTGATTTTTGCTGTATCATTCTTTCTTTCCTATGTAACTTTTTCCTAAGCCTTTTGAGATTGGTGACATGCTATCTTTTACTACTAAATACTTTAGTGAGTATATTCTTAGAAAAAGAACATTTTCATACATGCTGTTCTTGCTAAGTCGCTTCAGTCGTGTCCGACTCTGTGCGACCCCATAGACGGCAGCCCACCAGGCTCCTCCGTCCCTGGGATTCTCCAGGCAAGAACACTGGAGTGGGTTGCCATTTCCTTCTCCAATGCATGAAAGTGAAAAGTGAAAGTGAAGTCGCTCAGTCATGTCCGACTCTTAGCGACCCCATGGACTGCAGCCTACAAGGCTCCTCCGTCCATGGGAGTTTCCAGGCAAGAGTACTGGAGTGGGTCGCCAGTGCCTTCTCCAATTTTCATACATAAGTACTGATAAATTATTAAAATCAGGAAATTGAATATTGATACAATAACGTTATCTAATATACAGTCCATATTCAAATTTTATCAATTGCTGAAACAATGTCCTTTATATTTTCCTCATCTAGGATCATACATGACATTTTACTTGTCATCTTTCTTTAGTGGCCTTAAATCTGGAATAAACAGTTTCTCAGTCTTTCTTGGGCTTTCCTGGTGGCTCAGCGTTTGTAAAGGATCCGCCTGCAATGCAGGAGATTCTGAAGACTCAGGTTTGATCCCTGGATCAGGAATATCCCTGGAAGAAGAGATGGCAACCCAGTGCAGTATTCTTGACTGGAAAATCCCATAGACAAAGGAGTTTGGTGGGTTGCAGTCCATGGGGTTGCAAAGAGTTGGACACAACTGAGCCATTGAGTGCACGCATGTGCCCACACCCATACCCACACCCACAATCTTTCTTGGTCTTTCTTGACCTTGACCCTTTTGAAGAGTTGTTGTTCAGTCACAGGAGTCATGACTCTTTGTGACCCTATCATAGACTGCAGCACGCCAGGCTTCCCTGTTCTTCCCAAGGGAACTTCTCCTGGAGTTTGCTCAAGTTCATGTCCATTGAGGTGGTGGACCATCTCCATCTAACCATCCTCATCCTCTGCCACTCCCTTCTCCTTTTGCTTTCAATCTTTCCCAGCATCAGGGTCTTTTCCAGGGAATTGGCTCTTCGCAAAAGGTGGCCAAGGTATTGGAGCTTCAGCTTCAGCATTAGTCTTTCCAATGAATATTCAGGGTTGATTTCTTTTAGGATTGACTAGTCCTTGCAGTCCAAGGGATTATCAAGAGTCTTCTCCACACCACAATTTAAAGGCATCAATTCTTCAGCACTCAGCCTTCTTTATAGTCCTACTGTCACATCCATATATGACTATTAGAAAAACCATAGCTTTGATTAGATGGACCTTTGTTGGCAAAGTGATGTCTCTGCTTTTTAATACGTTGTCTCGGTTTGTCATAGCTTTTCTTCCAAGGAGCAAGCACCTTTTAATTTCAGGCAGTCACCATCCAGAGTGATTTTGGAGCCCAAGAAAATAAAATCTGTCACTACTTCCACTTTTTCTCCCCATCCATTTGCCGTGAAGTGATGGGACCAGATGCCATGATCTTCATTTTTTGAATGTTGAGTTTTAAGCCAGCTTTTTCATTCTCCTCTTTCATCCTCATTAAGAGGCTCTTTAGTTTCTCTTAGCTTTCTGCCATTAAAGTGGTATCATTTGTGTATCTGAGATTGTTGATATTTCTCCCAGAAACCTTGATTCTAGCTTGTGATTCATCCAGCCAGCATTTCTCACGATGTACTCTGTATGTAAGTTAAATAAACAGGGTGATAACATACAGCACTGTCATACTGCTTGCCCAATTTTAAGAGAGAGAGAAGTCCCTCAGTCATGTCTGACTCTTTGCAGCTCCATGGACTGTAGCCTACCAGGCTCCCCCATGCATGGGATTTTCTAGGCAAGAATACTGGAGTGGGGTGCCATTTCTTTCTCCCAATTTTAAACCAGTCAGTTATTCCATGTAAGATTCTAACTGTTGCTTCTTTTGAAGAGTACAGACCAGTGATTTCATGCAACTGCTTCACTTAAGGTTTACATGGTGTTTCCTTACAGCTGGATTCAGGTTATGCGTGTCAGCAACTCAGTTAGTCAGTCACTCAGTTGTGTCCGACTCTTTGTGACCCCGTGGACTGCAGCACACCAGGCCTCCGTATCCATCACCAACTCCTGGAATTTACTCAAACTCATGTCCATTGACTCAGTGATACCATCCAACCATCTCATCCTTTGTTGTCCTCTTTTCCTGCTGCCTTCAATCTTTCCCAGCATCAGGGTCTTTTCAAATTTGGAGTCAGTTCTTCACATTAGGTGGCCAAAGTATTGGAGTTTCAGCTTCAGCATCAGTCCTTCCAATGAATATTCAGGACTGATTTCCTTTAGGATGGACTGGTTGGATCTCCTTGCAGTCCAAGGGACTCTCAAGAGTCTTCTCCAACACCACAGTTCAAAAGCATCAATTCTTTGGTGCTCAGCTTCTTTATAGTTCAACTCTCACATCCAAACATGACTACTGGAAAAACCATAGCTTTGACTAGATGGACCTTTGTTGGCAAAGTAATGTCTCTGCTTTTTAATACGCTGTCTAGGTTGGTCATAACTTTTCTTCCAAAGAGCAAGTGTCTTTTAATTTCATGGCTGCAGTCACCATCTGCAGTGATTTTGGAGCCCATAAAAATAAAGTCTCTCACTGTTTCCATTGTTTCCCCATCTATTTCCCACGAAGTGATGGGACCAGATGCCATGATCTTCGTTTTCTGAATTTTGAGTTTTAATCCAACTTTTCCACTCTCCTCTTTCACTTTCATCAAGAGGCTCTTTAGTTCTTCTTCACTTTCTGCCATAAGGGTGGTGTCATTTGCATATCTGAGGTTATTGATATTTTTCCTGGTAATCTTGATTCCAGCTTGTGCTTCCTCCAGCCCATGGTTTCTCATGATGTACCCTGTGTATAAGTTAAGTAAGCAGGGTGACAATATACAGCCTTGATGGACTCCTTTCCCAATTTGGAACCAGACTGTTATTGCATGTCCAGTTCTAACTGTTGCTTCCTGACCTGCATACAGAGTTCTCAAGAGGCAGGTCAGGTGGTCTGGTATTCCCATCTCTTTCAGAATTTTCCACAGTTTGTTGTGAGCCATAGTCAAAGGCTTTGGTGTAGTCAATAAAGCAGAAGTAGATGTTTTTCTGGAACTCCCTTGCTTTTTTAATGATCCAGCAGATATTTGCAATTTGATCTCTGGTTCCTCTGCTTTTTCTAAATCCAGCTTGAACATCTAGAAGTTCATGATTCACATACTGTTGAAGCCTGGCTTGGAAAATTTTAAGCATTACTTTACTAGCATGTGAGATGAGTGCAGTCGTGTGGTAGTTTGAACATTGTTTGGCAAGAGCACCACAGAAGAGATGAGGTGCCCTTAGTCCATGGAATCATTTGGCAAATGATGTCTGTCTGTTCCAGGGTTGGTGACATTAACTTTGTTCAGTTGATTAAGGTGTTGTCTGCTAAGTAAGAGACAGTTTGAGATTATTGTTTACCTATCTTCTCTCCCAAGACTTTTATTCAGTGGTTTTCACATCCATGGACAGTCTTCTAACTCCATCATTTTAATATATTTATTAGTAGACATTCTATTGTAAGACAAAGCTTTCTTGTTTTTCTCTTTTATTTATTTATTTACTTATTTCCATCCAGATGGACTAGCAGATTCTTGTTTTAGCTCGTGGATTCTGCTTCATTACTACATTATTTATTTTCATGCTGTGCTCTCTCAGATACGGTCAGTGGCAGCCACTCTCACTGTGTCCTGTCTTTTTGATGGATCCTAAAAGAAGTTTAGGGCTTCTCCAGTGGCTCAGAAGTAAAGAATCTGCCTGCAATGCAGGAGCAACAGGAGACTCAGGCTCGATCCCTGGGTCATGAAGATCCCTTGGAGAGGGCACAGGAACCCACTCCAGTATTCTTGGCTGGAGAGTCCCATGGTCAGAGAAGCCTGGCGGGTTACGATCCATAGGGTCATGAGGAGTTGGACACGACTGAAGTGGCTTAGAATGCAGGCATGAAAAGCATGTTTTACAATGTGTTGGTTTCTGCTGTACAACAGAGTGAATTAGCTACATATATACCTATATCCTCTCCCTCTTTGAACTTCCCTCCCACCCAGCCCCCATCCCATCTCTCCAGGTTATCACAGAGCATTGAGCTGAGCTCCCTATGCTTGACATATCATAAGGTTTTCTATGGCTTTTATTCCTTGCATTGATCCGACAAGTTGTGAACCTTTCTTTACAGGTGAGGAAACCAATGCTTAGAGTGACAAAAGAACTCTAGAAAAACAGAGAACAAATCAATGACAGTGGCATTATTTGGTGCCAGGTCTGTATTTCCAAAGGTCATACTCTTTCCACTCACTCACTAGAAAGTAGCTGGCCTGCCAATTTCTAATTCAACCTCTTGCAACACCAAAGAGAGAGAGAAAAATTTATAACACAGGCTGTTAAACTGACCTTTTTGTTTTTCTGTTATTCCTACTTTGTTAGAGCAGCAGTTGGGAGGAGACAGCCGAAGTTCTAGCAACTATCTGGGACTATGAAGCAATCTTGACGAGAGAAGCCACCTGGTAGGATATTAGAGCAAATAACAGAATCCTGGGCTTTTGATGACAGCTTGCACTTTACTAGCCCTAAGCCGCTCACTTTTATTTTTACATATGAAGGAAACTTTTACCCTTTTCCTCCCTTCCTCCCTCCCTCCCTTCTTTCTTTCCTTGCTTCCTTCTTCTCCTCTTTCCTCCTTTCCCTTCTTTTTGTTTGGTATTGTTATTTTGAGTTTTTCTATCATATGAAAAAAAGAAATTCTAATTACAGTTTCCAAAATTGTGCTTGGCTTCCTCTGGGCACATGTAAATGTCTGGGAAAGCCTGCAAAGCTCTGGTTGGGTGTGATTTAACCGACAAATTAAAAAGGTTTCATGGGAACACGCACAGTTGAATATTTTGGGCCTTTATGTCCTTTGACATCCTTTTGAGCTAAAGCACCTTTAGCAGTTAAAATACGTTAACATAGTGTTCCCTGCACCCCCCCCCACCGCCACCCCGCCGCCCTGTCTCACTGTTTAATTCAAAGAAGGATGCATTTGGAAGAAATTAGGGTCTTGCTCCACTAAGGCTAGTCCTATTGAGTCCATTAAAGACTGAGTAACATTTGAGATCATTCTACATGATTTGGAATGGGTATGATGCTTTTGTGATAAAAATTATGACATCAAACAAAACTCAAAATTTACTCCAGGTGGGATTTCCCCACCCTGCTCCCTATTTTAATTTTAACATCAAGCACAAAAATAACACTACATATTTCTGCTCTCCTGATATGCTGAACTTTGGGCAAAGTGGAAGATGAATTAGGAAGACATAATTTTGTACTTGAGTACTACCCAGATTGGTGGAAATGAATTTTCCACTTAAATTCAGTTCATTTCAAAGCAGCCAAATATCATGGTCTCCTGATTACTATATTTTAAGTCATTTTTAATTTAGCAAAAGACACTGTTTTCGTGAAAATATTTTACGTATCTCCTTTGTTGACTGCAAGAGTTAAAAATAGACAAAACCACCCCAAACTTTGAACTTCCCAAAAGTCTTATAGAGAAAAATATGGAGAGAATATTTAGAGACTCTGGTAAAACAAGTGGAAATTTGAACAATCATCTTAATAATTTACCCCAAAATGATTAAGAATGTTTATTCTGCTCTTAAATCTTGTTTGTCTGGCCCAATCTTGGATTGGGCCTGGATTGACCTGGATTTTCCAGACAAAAACCTTAAAGCTTCCCTTAACTTTGTGAGAATTTTAAGTACCGAGTCATCACTATGGGTAACTATTTGTTGAAAAGATGCCATCGCATGGTATTGCATTATCTTTGGAGTTACAAATTTGTTCCTCTGGGACTTAAAAGGAGATTATAATGGACTCATAAGATCATACAATTTCAACATTTGCAAGGAACTTAGATATGACCTACTTCAATCCTCTACCCCTTCCAATCATTTTAAAGATAAGGAAACTGAGACCCAGAGATTTTTTTTCAAAGTTTCACAGTTTGTATATAAATCCACTGTTAAAGTCATGATGTCTCACACTTTTTGTTTATTTTATAAAATGGCCCAATGGAGGAAAAGAAGCTTTTGCCCATCAGTTTGAATTTGGTCCTAATTATATTTGGTGTCATGATTTTCTTCCATAAAATTTTATGGAGTAAGAGAATTATAACATCAAAACCTTCTAAGAATGAATTCACTTAATCTTGTTTAAAGTTATTGATACTATATACCAACCAGAGACATGGGTAAGTGAGAGGACTTTATCATAAGTGATAGCAACACCTTAAACCATGTAGAAAAACAAAAATAGCAAACTGCATATTTATTCTAAAGCAAATCAAGTGAAGTGTCTTCTATGGACATATAGTCAGGTAATAAACTCAAGAAAATAATGTATGTTCCATCCTGTTTTCAACAGGACTAGGAAATCTCCTTTAAACTTTGCATGTAATATGGAAATATGGTTTCTGAAGTAAACATTACAACATATTTTCATGAGTGTTTATTAAGAAGTCCCAAATGTTTTTTTTTTTAATGGCTGACATATCTATAGGTTTAAATCTTTTATTTGTTACTGATTAACTTAACTGCTCTGCCTGAAAAACCTTCATAATAAATAAGCTAACCAGTGAGTGTTTCACAATCAAACTAACTTTGCTTAAAAGATGATCGCTAAAACATGATTTACACGCTAATGAATTTTGCAGTCAGCATGTGGTGGTGTACGAGTTCCAACATGAATCTAAAGTGTACAAATCCAAAGACACTGAAGTTATTAAAAATCACACCACAATGCAACTAGTTTTAATTAAAAAGAAATATATCACATTCATATTTAGCAGCGACATTATGGCATATGAGAAGGATAACTCAGAGTTACTTTTTGAACATATCCTAACACAACATAGCTATTGTTGCTTTGAAAGTTAATAATTCCTTTTCAAGATCAAATTACTTACTACACTGACGCAAATCAAGAGGGAAAAAAAAAAACCCCAAATAAGAATAAGAAACTGTGTTATATATGCATGTAAATGACCTAAATCTTTTTACAAGATGATTGATGATGATGTGTCAGTAAAAAAAGTTGCTTGTAGATCTTTTTTTTTTTTTCCCCTCCAGTTGGACCAACTTATTCTTAGAAAACCTGTATAAATCACTGGCTTCTGCCTCTGTTTCAATTAATTAAATTGCTGACAGTGAAATTGTTAACAAAGTAGCTTTAATATAAAAAATGATTTCCAGATCTTTGTATGTGAAACGTAAAAAAAGAAACTTGAAGAACTTAAGTTTTAAACATCTGCATGGACAGATGTCAGAATGCAGAGTGTTGCACTATTATGCTGTGTAAGTATCTGACACTGTGTTATTACTCTTCAGTTAAATATTCACAGTGAGATTTTATGATCTTTTTAGAAGAAAACTTCCACAAGAGAATAGCCTCATCTTGCACAACATAATAAGCACTTTAAATGAATGAATCCCAAAGTAAACAATGAAAAATAATTTTCTGTGTTAGCTTTTACATCTTATTTCAGTTACCTAGGATTTTTCTATTGATATTTCAAAAATCATTCAATGGCATGCAGTGGTTGTAATTTTATTAAAAATTATAGCATTCATTTTGAATATTTCTCTGGAAAGAGAATTTTCAATGAAAATCTTATATGTAAATAGTAGAGAAATTACATCTGGGGAAAAAATACGCTCCTGTTGAATCCTACTTGTTGTGGAATATATGTTATAGTACAACGAGCAGTATTTTTCAAGACATCAAAGATGAAAACTATCAAAATATTATAAATACAACAGTAATTTAGTAAGTAGGACTTTATTTTTAAAGGAATACTGAGACCCAGACACTGAGATGCTGGGGTGTTGTTTCATTCTCTGTTCTCTACTCCACATCCTGCAACTTAGATTCAGTTAGTGTGCTTGATGAATATGTTCACATTAGAATTATAACTGCCTGAAAAAAAAACTTTTTAATGGTTTTAAAGTGATAAAGGAAGAAAAACCTCTCTTACGTCCTTAGAATTTACTAGCCTCCTCTGCACTAAATACATCACACAAACAACCACAATTTCCTTATATGCTGGGAAAAATTCTTTAACAAAGCACTGTAATTCTGTATCAAAGAGACTAACAATAGCATGAGCATCTCACTGTTTACTTAATGAGATGTGAATGGAAGTGTGAAGGTGAAAAGACAGATTCTAGGTTAGAGGATGGTAAAATGAGATTGGTTTTTAGCACAAGGAAAAAACCCTTGGAAACACCATGTCTGAAAATAACAGAAGTCTTTCCTTCCTTCCTTCTTTTCTTTCTTTACTTGAGGAATCCTCCCTATTTGTCTTAAAAATTCTAATGTGGATTAATTTGCTCTCAAAACCATCATAGTGATGTTTATAAATTGAAGTGGCTTGGCTTTGGAAAACATTAGCGTATATTTTCACTTCCTTTGTAGTAAATGTTTAGTGATACCCTGGTCTGCAGGTCACATGGCATAGTCTACCTTCTATCGATATCACCACCATTGTTTTCATCATTAAAGGAAACTGAAGGAAATTGGTGATAAGTTGTCAAGAAATCTTAGGGACAACCACCTGTCATTGTCCCATTTGTCCTCGTAAATCCTTTGTACCTATTCATGAAGGTCAAATGAGATTATGTCTAGGAACCCACTGTAAACTGTGAAGCACAAACATGAGAACTGATGATGCCAGTGAGGATTAGGGTGTTGCTAGACAATATTATTCATTTTTAGATCAGAAATCTGGTAGTAGCCTTACATTTTCTGATGATTATACAGTCTTGAGTAACATAATTTATACTGATATAAACTACATTTAGCCATTCACTGGGATTCTAAAGCATTTTCTTATGATTCCTCTTTCACTATTGTCTAGAATCATTTAGCTACTGCAAGAAAAATAATTTTTTTTTTACCTTATGAACTTTCCAATCTACACTTAGCAGATTAATTAGAAAATTGCCCCATCTCTTTTTTCCCTTCCCTGATATGTAGCTCTCACAGAAAGAAGATGCTAATTTGATACAGAAGCTGCTTAAAATCAGTCAAAATAAACGCTGCTCCAATCTTGTGCACATTAAACAATTCTCCCTGATCAAATGGGAGTGGGGCTGATAAGAAGAAGAGAGGAAGTTTGGAGATGGGTTTCTCCCCTAGCCTCATTTCCAACCAGGTAAAATGGAGTTTGAAAGGCCCAAATTCTCTGCAGATTTGCACAGCACAGTAATAGCCTTTATGCCTGGAAATTTATGGGCCATGGACAGTTTATAAGAAACGATGTAGTTCATCAGAGAGCCAGACTGATGGTGCACGTGGGAGCATTCTGCACAGGAAGTTGGGTTTTGGAATAATACTTACTTTGATAGAGTTGTTTTGTTAGCTAAGTAAAACAGTAGGGAAGCCAATGGCCACTTAGGCTTCAAACATAAATATATATTTATAAGTCACCCAGCTGCCTAATTGAGAACCATAGTGTTTTCACTAAATATATCTTCACCAGAAAGCAGTAAAAACAACAACATCATCAACAAAACCTCAGCCTCCACATAGATTCATTTAATCAGTCTTTGATAGTTTGGAGACAATTAAATGCTGTCTGAATGCTTCTTTCTTAAAGTCAAAGGGTGGGAGGTTGGGTAGAAAGATGCTTTTTTTTTCGGTGGGGGGATGTTCTTGTGTATTTAAGGTACAAAGACATAAGTTAAACCTTACATTATACTCCGGGTCGCTCAGGGCTATTATCAGAGATTTGAAATTGTGGCTCTAAGGACTTCAGATGAGCAGAGTTGGGGGGCTCAGAGGAGCAAGGGCTGGGCGTACAATTGTCTGGTGCTTTCAGGTTTCACAGAAGAAGGTTAAGCAGGAGGTGGCTTGTTAAATTTGAGCAGAGAACTGGAAAATAAGATTTCACACTCCTGAGATGAGGAAAGCTGGCGAGTTTGGAATTTGTCTGGGAGCTTTGAAAAAGGTCGGGTGAGCTATAGTGTTTCTCAAATTGTATTTCAGTGCTTCTGAAACGAGAAAAAGTAGGTGTCATAGAGGGCCCACAGACACATGCGGTCAAGTCAAGCATCCTAGGTAAATGGGCATTTTCAAACTCAAAGGATGATTTGGCATGTGGAGGGCATGTGGAAAGCAAATGCACAGCCTCTCCTTCTGCTTGGCTGGACCGCCTGGAATTCAGGTCGCACTAACGATGTTTTGCTACTGTGTCTTCCTTTCAGTCTTCTCTTTCTATTCTCAAACTCCTTTCTCCTCTTTAAGGCTGCGGCTTTCATGAGGTCTTTCTTTTGCTTTGGGGCCCTGAGCGGGACTTGGATTGCAAGTGGCCACAGGGGAATCCAAGATGTGGGTTCTAGCCTGAGATCTGCTTCCTGGTGTGACCTGACCACAGGACACTTGCCTTTCTTCCTGGAGGGAGCAGGGGCAGGTCTCTGAGGTCTCACCTAGAGCTGGCATTATATGATCTTAGACTTGGCTTTTTTTTTCTTTTCCTTATTGAAGTATAGTTGACTTATAAAGTTGTGTTAGTTTCAGGTGTGATTCAATTACATGTGTATATTCTTCAGATTCTTTTCCCTTATATGTTATCACAAAATATTGAGTATAGTTCCCTCTGCTATACAGTAGGTCCTTGTTTGTTATATGTTTCATATATATAACCCGCCCCTTTCCTCTTTGGTAACCATAAGTTTATTTTCCATGTCTGTGGATCTATTTCTGTTTTGTTTTCTTATTTGTTACAAATAAGCTCACTTGTATCTTTTTTTGTTTTTAAGATTCTACTTATAAGTGATATCATATGATATTTTAGATTGGGTCAGAAAATGTACTTGAATTCTCCCCTCTTCTGGGCCAGGTATGACTCTATCAACTGCTTTTTAGGAAAATTATTCATTACTGTTATTTGACCAGCTCTTTATATATAATTCTCTTTTCCAATTGTTTTTCTATATATTATTTTTTTACTTCTGGTTTTACTTCTATTCTCTTTGCCCTTTGGTTTCCTTTGCGAGACTAATTTTACTTTCATATGCTTATATAATATAATATGCTGCCTTTCGAATACTTATTTTCCCCTTTTCCTTGAGGTTTGATCTTTTCTTGCCTGATATAACGTTAGATACATTTTAGGCCCTTTATAAATATTTCTTGATTGATTGGTTTAATAAGACTCCTCGTGTTTCTGACCTCCCATCTTCTCGTTTTGGCTTTGGTTCCTACGCCAGCTCCTGTGTTTTTGGAATTGTAGTTAAAGCCATCCTTCACCTCTTATAACACGAACAGTGGATCAGGCGGATTGTAACTATGCAATCTCTAGCCTTAAATCCTCAATTCTTAGGGGGCTGACTTAAAGGATGACTCAGTCTCATTTCCCTTGCTCCCATCCAAAATGAACAGGAAACATAAAAGGTATTCAATATATTGGATAGCAGTCAAACTTCTAATAGTTCGGCTGTGCTAGGAAAATGAAACCTTTTTGTGTCAGAAGCTCCCAAACACTTTCTTTTGGTTCCAGCTTGCAAGAATATAAAATGAGAGTTTTCTCTGCTAAGAGTAACAAATGTTCTGAAATAACAACTCACTGGAGAGATACAGATAAAAATCTGTAGAAGTATAACCTCACATTAAATCCACATTTCCTTGTACCATAGAACATTAAAAGAATTTAATAGCTTGGAGAAAATGTTACTCATTGCCCATTATCTTGCTACTAATCTATGTATTTCTATGAAAATGTGATAAATTTTATGCTATGCTAAGCACATTTTAGCATATACTTAAATGGATTATTTATTTTTTAAATTCAGAAAGCAAATGATTGGTTTTTGTTAATTAACTTTTTATTAAGTGGAACTCACAATAGAATAAAATAGAAAAAAGTTGTTTTGCCCTATCCAGTCTTATTTAACTTACTCTAAGATTCTCTGAGGATGCTTGTATGTCTTACAGTCTCTCCACACTTTGTTTCATCATTCTGCCATTTTGAATTTCTTTCAAGAAGGCATTAAATTTTGTTTGGAAAAACCAACGAATTGATTGCTGCTAGTGGCTAATTCCAAGTAACACCCTTTTCTTAAGAGACCATATAAACAACAGCCACAACTTTCTGATAGAGTGGGGGTTTTGTAAGTTGAAGATCCCCTGTAGAAGACAACGGCTACCCACTCCAGTATTCTGGCCTGGAGAAGTCCATGGACTATATAGTCCACGGGGCCACAGAGAGTCGGACATGACTGAGCGACTTTCACTTCACTTCGCTTCACATGGTATTTCCACAATACGTTTTCCAATCTCACTGGAAATAAATTTGACTTGCAAAATCTTCAGGAACATGTATGCTTTGTTGGAAATGCCACTGGCACATTATAGCATCTGCAATGTATAATTTTTTTATTATCTATTTAATACTCATGTTTCTAGGATAAGTCCTGCTCCAAGAAACAGATGTTATAATCTAGAAAGTTACAGACATTAACAAATGTGAATGAAGGAAACTAATGAACCAAACTGCCTAAACCCTGACTTTTATAGCAGTACTCTTTTAGATGTTTAAAATTAAATAAAAAGATGGGTCAGAATCTTTCAGAAAATTTGCTAATATATGTGATTATATGTCAGTGTTACACAGTGCAAAATAATTTTTCTCTTCAAATTTAGCAAACTATTGTCCATTTTAAAGCAGTTTGATACCTGTGATTTACACATTTGTTCATGAAGAGCTAGCACGTAGAACAGTGAACTTTAAGTGGTGTGAAATTCTTTTTTAGAGACAGGAAGCAGAATGATGGCCATTTTTGCTCTAGATAAAAAGAGATTATGTTTTTCCTCAACCCATTTTTTGAGGAAGATCTATGTCCTGGCTCTTTTCCTTCCAATCAAGTCTGAAAGTATGGAGACATTATAAATTGTTATTATAAATACATATATTATGTTAATGTAGTAGTCCGACCTTGGTGCCTACCAGCACTCATTATGTTGCAGTATTTTAGGAGGACCTTTACAACCTTTGTTAACACGTATTCTAAAAGAAGTACTATTAATGCTCACCCTGGAAGTCCGAAAAGGTGCCTTGTCCACTAAAATGGAGTTTTAATGCAGGGAATACAAGTGATCTTAGGCTCTATGTGAAAACACATGGATGAGTCAACTGATGGAAATCAAACAACCATGACAAGGAGAAGGGTCTGCAGTTTCCCTTTCACATGGTGTGAAGACTTCAAGTCAATAAAGTATCCTAAAATAAGTCACAAAATAGGTGAAACCCCTAGGATCTTACCAAGAACCAAGTGAAAACTGCTCTGTTAATACATTTCTTCCACTCTGAGAATGCCCAGTAAAGGAACTCCCATAAAGAATGACCTAACAATATGAAGACAGGAGCCTCCTTGAAGAAGCATCAACAGCCATAACAAATATGAAATCGAACATTATAGAATAACCTAAACAGGACTATATAATTGTTATGTTAACTGATTAGAGATAAGGAATAGAAATCACAAAGAAACCTCAGAAAATCATAGATGAAGAAAAGCTGTATTTGAAAAATAGCCAAATAGATGTTCCAGAAATGAAACAAAACCATTGAAATTTTAAAAATCCAATGAGTTATTATAAAGCTATGCTAATTTGAATGTTGATAAATATAATGGTGCAACAGAATAGAGAACCCAGAAACATACCCAAGCATGTATCAGTTCAGTTCAGTTGCTCAGTCATGTCCGACTCTTTGCGACCCCATGGACTGCAGCGTGCCAGGCTTCCCTGTCCATCATCAACTCGCAGAGCTTGCTCAAACTCAAGCATATATGGAGATTTGTTATTTCACAGAGGAGGCATTACAGATCAGGAGAAAAAAGATAAGAGTATTCAGAAAGTGTCTCTGTGTTGAATGATAGTTAAACAGAAGAAAGAAATTTGGATCTCAACTTTAGACCAACCACTGAATCAAATCCATTTTAATTTACCTAAAAGTAAAATCCAAAAATTTTAGGGGAAATTATAGGAAAATATGTCAGAGTGCAAAGGAATTTCTTAAAATAGTAACAGAATAAAATCATTAAGGATGGATAGGACAACCAGATACCCACAGGCCAAAGAATGAAGTTGGTCCTTTACCTCACACCGCATACAAAAATTAACTAAAAAATTAATCAAAGTCCTAAATATGAGAGTTAAAACTATAAAACTCTTGGAAAAAAAAAAGGCAATGGCACCTTAGAAATGACATCAACTCAGAAAGAACAAAGGAAACAGACTGGACTTTATCAAAATTAAAGATGTGCTTCAAAGGACATATCAAGGAAGTGGTAGAAAATATTTGAAACATATATGTAATAAAGTGCTGCTGCTGCTGCTGCTGCTGCTAAGTTGCTTCAGTCATGTCCGACTCTGTGTGACCCCATAGACGGCAGCCCACGAGATTTTCCCCGTCCCTGGGATTCTCCAGGCAAGAACACTGGAGTGGGTTGCCATTTCCTTCTCCAATGCATAAAAGTGAAAAGTGAAAGTGAAGCCGCTCAGTCGTGTCCGACTCTTAGCGACCCCATGAAGTGTGGCCCACCAGGCTCCTCCATCCATGGGATTTTCCAGGCAAGAGTGCTGGAGTCGGGTGCCATTGCTAGTATCCAGAATATGGGCTTCCCAGGTGGCACTGGTGGTAAAGAACCTGCCTGCCAATGTAGGAGAAATAAGAGACGCAGATTTGATCCCTAAGATCCCCTGAAGGAGGTCTTGCCACTCCACTCTAGTATTCTTGCCTGGAGAATTCCATGGACAGAGAAGCCTGGTGGGCTACAGTCCATAGCGTTGCACAGAGCTGGACATGACTGAAGCAGCATGGAAAACAAATTTATGGTTACCAAAGAGAAAAGAAGGGCCAAGGGATAAATTAGGAGTTTGAGATTAACATATACATACTGCTGTATACAAAATAAGTAAATAAGAACCTACTGGATAGCACAGGGAACTATATATTCAATATCTTGTAATAACCTATAATGGAAAAGAATCTGAAATATATATATATATATGAAAAAAAGTGAAAATGTTAGTTGCTCTGTTGTGTCTGACTCTTTCCGACCCTAGGGACTTGCAGCCCAGCAGGCTCCTCTGTCCATGGAATTCTCCAGGCAAGAACAGTGGAGTGAGTAGCCACTCCCTTCTCCAGAAGATCTTGCTGAGCCAGGGACTGAACCCAGGTCTCCCTCATTGCAGGCAGGTTCTTTATCATCTGAGCCATCAGGGAATCCACATAAATATATATATGTATACACACAGACACACAGTGCATCACTTTGCTGTACACTTGATAATTTACATTGTAAATTTTTTTAAAAATTTATTTATTTATTTATTTTTGCTTTACAATTCTGTATTGGTTTTGGCATACATTGACATGAATCCACCACGGGTGTACATGCGCTCCCAAACATGAACTCCCCTCCCACCCCCCCCAACAACATCTCTCTGGGTCATCCCCGCGTACCAGCCCCAAGCGTGCCATATCCTGCATCGGACATAGACTGGCAATTCGATTCTTACATGATATTATACATGTTTCAATGCCATTCTCCCAAATCATCTCACCCTCTCCCTCTCCCACTGAGTCCAAAAGTCTGCTATACACATCTGTGTCTTTTTTGCTGTCCTGCATACAGGGTCATCATTGCCATCTTTCTAAATTCCATATATATGTGTTAGCATACTGTATTGGTGTTTTTCTTTCTGGCTTACTTCACTCTGTATAATCGGCTCCAGTTTCATCCATCTCATCAGAACTGATTCAAATGTATTCTTTTTAATGGCTGAGTAATATTCCATTACAACATTGTAAATTATATTTCAATTTTAAAAAAGAATAGATATTGGGAAAAAACTAGCAAGCCTTTACATCGGACAAACAATGAAGATAATGTGATATCATAAAATTTACAGCAAGTGCTATAAGCCAGGTCTGTGAGCTCTGTACATTTCTTCTTGGTTAATCTTCACTACAAGCCTAGGAGTTAAGTATTCTTGTTAGGACCCAGTTTAAGATGAGGAAACTGAGACTCATGAAGGCAGAATATCAGGGTGAAGGTCATTCTATGCTGGAAGAAGAACTGGAGTCCTGTCATTCTGATCCCAGAAGTGCCTGGAAGTATCCTGCTTCCAGTCTTGCAAGTTCCAAGTTCCCGGACACGTATCAGTCCTGGAACAGTGAGGTCAGCCATGGGAGCCCAAGCCTATTAGGGCAGACGTTCCCTTAAAGTTTGTTGAATGGTTAATTTAACGAGTGTTGTTTATTATTTTTCATAAATGTTAAAGATTTGCAATATATTAAGAATACAGCCTTTTATATTATATACATTTTTATTTTGTCATTTTTACAACTTTTTTGATATACAGATATTTTAAAGTTTCATGTGTCAAATCGTTCTGTTTTTCCTTTATGGTTTCTTCCTTTGCTTTTATGTTTAGATATTCTTCCCTACCCTACACATGACAAGTTATATTTTCTTCTGGTTCTTTTATAGTTTATGTTGTAATTCAAAGTAAATTGGGGATATGCAAGAATGGGAAAGACTTACATGCACATTTTCCTGGTTTGGCCGAGTGTTTCAGAACTGTGAGCATATATGTTTGAAATGTTCATCTCAGGAACTGATTTAAAATCCATAACTTAAGGGAATGAAACGCTTTCCAATGCATTCCCAATGTGCAGCACACGTGTATCTGCCCTGCAATTGGCAATCATGTCAAAATGTGTCAGCTCATTTCATATTCTTTTCAACTATCCTTTGATTAAGGGAGTGCTGTATCAACGTATGTAAGCCTGCAGTCAAATCTACCTTCAAATTATTAGCACCTGGTGAGAAATGTCCTTCCCATTCTAAACACCAGTTCATCATGTCTTATTTGTAATTCACTTGATGATTTTGATATATCATTATAAATACTATATGTGACTAAGTCTTTACACTGAAGCTTTGTTCTTATAATAACAGCAGAAAATGTGAATTGCATACTGTGTTCCTGATACAGATGTGTGGATTCAGACCAAGCAGGTGTGGTACTGGGCTGAGATGATAAATCACCAGTCCCAAATATCTTTGTTGGCAAACATAATGTCATTAACGCTTTCCTTGTACCATTGGCTCTAACTTAGTTTTCTAGCCAATGGAATGGGAAAACATTTGTGAATTCAGTTATTAAACAGTACAATAGAAATTATTTTGTTAGAAAACAAAATGAATGTTCTAGTCCAGGCATCAGCAAACTTTCTGGGAAGAGTCAGATGGTAAGTATTTTAGGTTTTGCTGGCCATAGGATGTCAATTACAACTCCTCCCCTCTGCATTTGTAGCAGCCCTAGACAGAACATAAACAGACAGGCGTGGCTGTGTTCCAATCCAACTTTATTTGCAAAAGCAGTTGGTCTGAATGGTTTGGCCCCTGGGTTGTAGTTTTCCAACTGCTGTAGAGTCAGAGATTTCATTCTCTTACAACTGAGTATTTCTTACTTGAAAGGTGAGCATGAGTAACTATCCTGGAAAATATTAAACAAGTGCTCCTGTCATTGGTAGTTTAAGGCTTTGACTTCAATGTCTTAAGGTTAAATTGGAAAGCCTTTTGAAAATGCTTTGAAGAATCATGATGTAAACGTGGAGTTGTTTGTGAGAATAGGTTATATCAATCTCAAAGGAAAGGTTAGTGTCTCAGAGCTTCTTTGATATTAGTGGTTCATAACTTTCTTCCTAAACAAATATTTCTGCCTTCTGCCAGAGAGCTGGATTCAGTTCTTAATTCCAATGGGGTTCAGGCTTAGATGGAGGGAAACATATGGGTACCATACTTTTGGTAGAGTGTGTCTCTGTGTAATCACAAAATTTGAATATCTTGAGAAGGAAATGGCAACCCACTCCAGTATTCTTGCCTGGAAAATCCCATGGACGGAAAGAGCCTGGTGGGCTGCAGTCCATGGGGTCGCTAAGAGTTGGACACAACTGAGCAACTTCACTTTCACTTTTCACTTTCATGCATTGGAGAAGGAAATGGCAACCCACACCAGTGTTCCTGCCTGGAGAATCCCAGGGATGGTGGAGCCTGGTGGGCTGCCGTCTATGGGGTTGCACAGAGTTGGACACAACTGAAGCGACTTAGCAGTAGCAGTAGCAGCAGAGCTCTATGTTACAAATTTGGATGGTCTGCTTTAATGCACAAAGTTTCTGTATCACAAAGGTGGCAAATGCAAGACATTCTCAGTATCATTACTTCATGCTTTAGTAAATCAGAAAGACTGACTTTTGCTTCCGTTTTGATAAATTCTCTCACCGTACAGAATGTGATCTGTGGGTCAATTGCTGATTTGCTATAATCATATTTCCAAGCTAAATACAATTTTTTGGTATTGTATATATATATATATAAACATGTAAAAATATTTGTAGTTTTTGAGGGGGTTGATAATGTATATATATATATATATATGTATGTATAAAGTGAAGTGAAAATCTTTCAATCGTGTCAGACTCTTTCCAACCCCATGGACTGTAGCTCTCCAGGCTCCTCTGTCCATGGAATTCTCCAGGCAAGAATGCTGGAGTGGGTAGCCATTCCCTTCTCCAGGGGATATTCCTGACCCAGGGATTGAACCCGGGTGTTCTGCATTGCAGGCAGATTCCTTACCGTCTGAGCCACCATGTATATGTATGTATACAGATGTGCTTTATGTATTTACATACATAGTTTAAAAATTGGTCTCTTACAGACTCCCAAATATTCATGAATATTTACTCCTGCCAAATTTCAATGCTATCAGTGCTTAAGACAGGTTGGATTTCATACTTTCAAAAACCTCCCTGTCTGTGATAAGTCTTTTGTTGTTGTTCTTGTATTTTGATTGTTTTTATACTCTTGGAAGGGACTTTATTATTCTTTGGTGGTTGGCTTGTTTTTGAAAATGTCCCCAAAGCCACTGGAGATAACATATAATGAGTAAGGTAGATGTTTAAGTTGGGGAATGAATCTTTGTTCAAAAATAAGATAGAAAGTTAAAGTAACAAGACTGATTTTTTTATGTCTTATGATGCAGCTTTAATGGATTGCCTCTTTAGATTAATTATTGGAGGGCAATTTTCATTTGGTTATGGAAACTACCAGCTGTATTGTCTTATTACTTGTATTCATACTTTGTAGAAACATGCTTCTCATTCACCCTTAGGAGGAGAACTTGGACGAATACAAGGAGCTGTCAACAGGTTTGTAATGTGTGTCTCTTTCAACAAATCTATGGATGCTTTATTGCTAATTTCCCAAACTCTCACCAGTCCAACTTGGTGAGATTTAATGACAAAAGTATCCCTCTTGAGTACCTATAACTTCTATGGCCCTTTGTGGGTGGTGTTCTGGGGCTGACCAGTGAAGGGGCAAGAAAATAATTCTTAATTAGTTTCATGATGGAGCCAAGTGTTGAAAGAGAGTCAGCTGGAGGCTCCTGGGAGAATAGAGGCACAACTGAGAGAGAGGAGAGAGAAGTACCCAGAGGGACAATACTTGAGATTATTCTGATTTAAGATAGATTTAATTTGAGAAAGATAAATTCTGCATTAATAGTAGAAACAGAAGTAACCATGAATAAGTTCAAGTTGAGACAACAGGGCTTTTCTTTGGTATGTTTCTTTTTCTCTCTTAAAACATGCATGTACCATACCTACCCCCCACAAATATTAAAATTTATTGTTAATTTTCTAATTGCAAAAGAAATACATACTTATGAGGAACATTTTTAAAACAAAGAAGTAAAATGAAAATAATTACATCATTGATCACACAGAGATATTAGTGGTGAAACTTAAAGGTATGCATTTTCTCAATTATCTCTTCTTCCTCCTTCCTGCCTCCCTTTCTCTTTTGTTTTCCTTTTTTTTTTAATTTCTATTGATTGCTTTTTTAAAAAAGAGGATCTATCACTTTAAATAGGATGTTTCATGAATTGCATGTCCTATAACAATATATCTAAATATCTCCAAGTGTATCTCTTTGTCAATGGGCATTTTTCCCAACATAATTTAAAAAATAATTTAAATGAGCTCTATTCTTCCAGTTATAAAGGCAATACATATTTATTGTGAAATAATATAGAAAATTACAAAAACAAAAGATAAAAATCATCTTTAGTACTACTACCAGAAGTTGCTTACATTTTTCTGTGGGGAATTTGAAGGAGCGTATTTATGGTAAAATAAGCTTGGGAAATTTTGGATTAAATGCAATTAAACAGATTTTCTTTCACTGTAGGACTTCTCAACACCTTTAATATGTTGAAGTGTATTATGGTGCTCATAAAGGAGAGATGAAATAGTTTCCCCAACTTATTTGACCTAAGAATATTTTATTCCAATAGATATTTTCTTTCTTCAAAACACACGTTAGTAAACACTTTACGCACACACAGAGGCATATTCACACAGTCTTTATATACTTGTTTCTAAATATACTTGAGTAAATTCCGGAAGTTGGCGATGGACAGGGAGGCCTGGCATGCTGGAGTCCATGGAGTCGCAGAGTCGGACACAACTGAGCGACTAAACTGAAATATATTTGTTGTAAATTGTTTTTAAAAATAATAGGATAATAAACACCCCATGGATGTCTATTCACATCAACAAATGGAAATTCACGTCATCACTTTTAATGGCTGCAAAATCTGCCACTGTTTTTATGTATCCTATATTTCTAAACAGCCTTTGTTTCCACTTTTTTTTACATTTGTAGATTATACTGAAATCAAAGCCCTATACATCATTTTCTTGTAAACTTGCCAAATTATTTCTTTAGGTGAAACTTATAAGAAAGAGATAATATAAGACTTTTAATTTGTCTATATTCCAAGATTAGTTTCTTCACTCAAGAATATAGCATTTTTTTTTTATTAAAAACAGAATGAGAGTTTAGTTGAAGTGTATGCTTATCAGCAATGATCTAACAGGAGCAAAGTGGGCTATCAGAAATATGGTTTTTAAAATGCTTGCTGTTATTCACAAGACTACTGAGCATTTATAAAGGAGTAGTTACCAAAATGTCTTTTTGGTATGAAAACTGAGACCTTCCCTCCTTAGAAAATAAAGTAAAAAAGCCAATTCCAAAAATGTTATCCCACTCAACTTCTGGTAGAGAATCAAAAAGCTTAGGAGGAACAATACTTTCTCAGTTTTAAGTAAAAGGGAAATACCTTTTAAATTCAGGGTAAGATACAGAAATAGATCCCTTGTGTTTCTCTTAGTGATCTGCCTCTTCTTGTTAATTAAAATGTAACGTATTCTATCCAATGTTTTATTAGAATTATGACTCCATTCTATCAAAGGTCCCATAAGATATTTCACTGGAGCTTACAGAAACTGGGGTTTCATCTTGCTTAGAATAAAAATTCAGAAAGCAGATCTGTTTGATCAGATTCTGTCTGTCTGAATATTGGAGTCTGCATTGAAGCTTTTGAACAATTATACACAGGGCTGAGCAAAGGCTATTATTTGCTTATGTGGTAGATTGAGATCAAGAATGTTAATGTTATCTCCAAGAAGACTTTTTAATTTATATCAAAATTGTATAAACAGGGTCACCAGGGCTAAATGGGATGTCAATGACCTATGAAGATGAGAAAGTAAACAAAAGATCTTAAAATAAGCTCGTAACCTGAACACCTCGAGCGTTGTTGTATATTAAAAGGCAATTGCTTACATAAAGAAAGGGAAAATTACTTAGTGCTAATTCTGTTTGTGACAGGCTCCTTCTTCCTCAATCCATCAACAGAATGGTGGTAGATGGGGGTTTCACTCTGCCTGTTTTGAACGGCTGTGAAGAAAACCAATGTGAGCTGTCCTTTACGATCATCCTGGCCCTCAGATGCCTATCCATTTCCTTTATGGGTTAGCTTCAGGCTCAGTTCTTTCTTCAGTAGAGGTTTGTGGAGATAAGGGAATAACTGGGGGACCTGAGTAAGATTAAAGGAGTAAAATATGGTTGGCAGGAAGAGATGGGTAAGTTCACTGAGGTACACGTTAAAGGAGTTCTTTGAAGCCTAAACGTCCATCTTCAAAAGGAATTTCAGCCAGATGGGGAACAAATGGAAACCTGTCTTTAGGTGGATAATCCACAGGGTTTGGGATCAAGAGTAGAGGGATGAGGGGTCCTAAAAATGTCATGAAAACCAGGACCATGAAAAAAAAATAGAGTCGATTTTTTAAAATTTTGGGTTAGTGGATATATGTAATTAGAGATATGAAATGGAGACAAATTAAAAACTCACTGGGCTTCCCTGGTGGCTCAGTGGTAAAGAATCTGCCTACAATGCAGGAGCCACAGGACCCACAGGTTTGATCCCTGGGTCAGAAGACCTGCTGGAGGAGGGCATGGCAGCCCACTCCAGTATTCTCGCCTGGAGAACCCCATGGACAGAGGAGACTGGCAGGCTGCAGTCCTCAGGGTCTCAAAGAGGTGGACATGACTGAAGCGACTTAGTACACGGCACAGGAGTAAACAGTTTGCTCACAAGAAAGAAAAGATGTATGAGGACTCCATGCTGACCAGGTTGTGGCTCCAAAGAGAATAGAATCTAGAGAATAGAACCATTATGTACATGGTTCTGTGGTTATACTTCTAGAATTAGATCCAAGCTCTCCTAGTTACCCTGTGTGACCCAGGAGAAGTAATCTAACCTCTCTGTGCCTGACTCTTCTCATCATTAAAATGAAAGTAATAATGGTAGCTACCTGCCAGGTTAGTTGTGAGGTTAAACGAGTTATTACCTGTAGAGCATTCAAACAGTGCTTGATATGTAAGAAGTGCTCAGTGAATGCTAACCATAAATTTTAACATTTGAAGATGCACTAAGAAGGTTAAGAATATCCTGAAAGATAACTATTCTGCTGCCTGCTCGTCCATCTGAGAGCTTAATTTATGTGGTTCTTTTTAATACAATTTAATGATTTTAATAATAAAATTATACTCACTTATTAAATTCATTTATTTGGCTGTGCTGGGTCTTCATTGCTGCTTTATCCCTAGTTTTGGTGCCCGGGCTTCTCGTTTGGTGGCGTCTCTTGTTGTGGAGCACAGGCTCTAGGGCACCTGGGCTCAGTAGTTGCAGCTCCTGGGCTCTAGAGCACAAGCTCAGTAGTTGGGGCACTCAGGCTTAGCTGCCCCACCGTGGAATCTTCCAAGACCGGGGATGGAACCCATGTCTCCTTCCTTGGCAGGTGGATTCCTTACCATTGAGCCACCAGGGAAGCTTTACATGGTTCTTGATGGCTTTTTGATCTTTAGAAGTCATGTTTCAAAATGTGAATCATCCACAGGGTCTTACCCAAAGCTGCTCTCCATTAATGAACATTTCAGCAAGGATCTATTGGCCAGGCATACTGCCTGGGTGGGCTATCACTCCAGGGAAGAGGAAGAGGTGCTGGGCAGTGGGAAAGCTTCTGAGACAAACTTAACTCATTCACACCAAGCTTAACACACCAGGTACAATTTTTCCAATTGTGAGGAAATATTCTTAAATTTCTAGCATTTCAATCCTAATCAGCAGAGAAAGAATGTGCCCCTATTGTTCTGTGAGAAAACACAGATGGTTAGGATACATTTTCTGGCTCCTTGATTGAACCTTAGGAAGGAAAAATGTGTCTCATTCAAAAGAAGTCATGGGGACTTCCCTGGTGGTTCAAAGTGGTTAAGACTGTGCTTTTAACGTAGGGGGCGCAGGTTTGATCCCTGGTCGGGGAACTAGATCCCACACCATGCAACTAAAAACAAAAACGAGTTGTGGAAGGGCAGGGACTCTTGAAAAAGTAGTGAAGGTTGTGACAGAGCTCTTGCGAAGGAATTCAGGAGTCTTTGCTTTGGATGAAGAAGCCGAGTTAGCATATGGCTGAAGCTGCATGCTGGCCAAGCCAGTGCTTGAGATGTCAAAAGACAGGCGAGACAGGAAGGCAAGGGCAGACAGACAGACACTCAGACACACAATCAAAGAAGAGGCTAGCTTATAAATATATATTCTATTGAAATATCAAGTTATATTTTATGGCTTAGTTTTTTTTTCCCTAAGAGCCATCAACTTAATATATTGTTTCCACTAACTTAAACAGAATCATATAATTATTCCTTTATAGATCCTCTATCCAAATACATTAAAATGCTTACTATTTATCCCAGCACATTTTCCTGCTTTAACACAGTGGATTTCTCTTCCGATTAATAATACCCGGAGGATTCTGCACAAATCTAGCTTTTTGAGCTCAGGCCAATAAACATGGATCAAATGATCTCTAAGGCCCTTTTCAACTCTAAATCTCTTTCATTTAAAAAAATTGTTTATACAAATTTTAAAGATTACTTTCCATTTATACTTACTATGAAATATTAGCTATATTCCCTGTGTTGTATATACATTCTTGAGCCTATCTGACACCTAATAGTTTGTGCCCCCCCCTTTTTCTACTCCCCCCGATATTGCCCCTCCTCCCCATTTGTAATCACTAGTTTGTTGTCTGTATCTGTGAGTCTGCCTCTTTTTTGCCATATTGACTAGTTGCATTTTTTAGGTTCCACATTTACATCATGTCATAGAATGTATCTGTCTGAAGTATTTTTATTTTTGAAATACACATGTCAGAGAAAAGTTGTAATTTTCTCAACGTTTGGCTTTTTTAGTGGTGTTGATCTTATCTCCACTGCAAGGTTTGTTCAGTAGACCAAGAACATCTTGGTCTTTTAAAGTCACACTGAAGGGTGACATCTTTATTTCAAGGAGAAAATGAAGATATGCTTGTACTAGTGCAAGAAAGATCAGGTCATTCTTCATTAACAAACTTCCAAAATTTGAAAGATGTGCTCTTATGACATGGCCATCATGGGCTGGCTGCAGGCCTCACTCCACCTGCAGCATCTCATGTGAGGATATAGGTTGATGGAGCAGCCACTGTCTCAAACATTGCTGGGTTTCATGGCTGAAGGACAGCACTCTGGTGGATCTTGCACTAGCAACTAAGTGTTCCAGCCTGGAAGCAACACAAGCCATTTTTGCTTACAATTTATTAGACAGAATAAATCATATAGTCACCCAACTACAAGGGGTCCTGGTGTGTATAATTCTTCTCTGGGCTGTCAAGACAAGGAACTTCAACTATAGGATGCAGAGATTAATGGGTTCAGTTCAGTTCGGTTGTTCAGTTGTGTCCGACTCCTTGCGACCCCATGAATCACAGCACGCCAGGCCTCCCTGTCCAGCACCAACTCCAAGAGTTCACTCAGACTCACGTCCATCGAGTCAGTGATGCCATCCAGCCATCTCATCCTCTGTTGTCCCCTTCTCCTCCTGCCCCCAATCCCTCCCAGCATCAGAGTCTTTTCCAATGAGTCAACTCTTCGCATGAGGTGGACAAAGTACTGGAGTTTCAGCTTTAGCATCATTCCTTCCAAAGAAATCCCAGGGTTGATCTCCTTCAGAATGGACTGGTTGGATCTCCTTGCAGTCCAAGGGACTCTCAAGAGTCTTCTCCGACATCACAGTTCAAAAGCATCAATTCTTCAGCACTCGGCCTTCTTCACAGTCTGACTCTCACATCCATACATGGCCACAGGAAAAACCATAGCCTTGACTAGACAGACCGTAGTTGGCAAAGTAATGTCTCTGCTTTTGAATATGCTATCTAGGTTGGTCATAACTTTCCTTCCAAGGAGTAAGTGTCTTTTAATTTCATGGCTGCAATCACCATCTGCAGTGATTTTGGAGCCCCCAAAAATAAAGTCTGACACTGTTTCCCCATCTATTTCCCATAAAGTGATGGGACCAGATGCCATGATCTTCTTTTTCTGAATGTTGAGCTTTAAGCCAACTTTTTCACTCTCCACTTTTACTTTCATCAAGAGGCTTTTTAGTTCCTCTTCACTTTCTGCCATAAAGGTGGTGTCATCTGCATATCTGAGGTTATTAATGGGTTAGCTTACTTTAAAAATTCAAATAATAGAAATTGTCACTCAGTAATACCCAGTAGATAACTGTTATTAACAAGTTAAGTTGGTGGGTTTTTCTAGTCCCTTATCAAAGTGTACATATGTGCACACATATACACACATGATTTAATTTAAAAGTATCCCACTATACTATAGTTGGCTTCCCTTCTACCCTTAAGCATATAGCAAGGTTATATTTCTCCATGTCAAGACACTGGATCACCTTCTCTTTTAACTGATGTGTACTATTCCACTTTATGGATAGACTATGAGTTTTTAAATTAATTCCCTATAGAGGCACAGTTAGATTCTTTCTAGTCTTTTATATTATTAAACACTGTGCAATCAGTATTCTTGAACATACAACTCAGCTAGCAGTAAATGTTTGTGACAAAAGAATAAATCAAGGAAGATAAATAATCACAGTGATATAAGACTCCTGATACCTGGCTAGTGAAGAAAACAACATATTATTCAATCCCTTTCACGTGGCTCAGCATGTTTCAATTGCAGTAAAGTTGTAGGATTTCCTAAGTATCTTAATGTAGCATGTCATTCATTTTAGCATCTCTGCTGCTGCTGCTGCTAAGTCACTTCAGTTGTGTCCGACTCTGTGCGAACCCATAGACGGCAGCCCACCAGGCTCCCCTGTCCCTGGGATTCTCCAGGCAAGAACACTGGAGTGGGTTGCCATTTCCTTCTCCAATGCATGAAAGTGAAAAGTGAAAGTAAAGTTGCTCAGTCATGTCTGACTCTTAGCGACCCCATGGACTGCAGCCCACCAGGTTTGTCCATCCATGGGATTTTCTAGGCAAGAGTATTGGAGTGGGTTGCCATTGCCTTCTCCGGAGCTCCTTTAAACTCCTGAATTCCTGTTCAAGTTAAACAAAAGTCTTGATTATAAAATTTAGCATCCCCCCTGTCATCCTTTGGGGCTTCCCAGGTGGCTCAGTGGGTAAAGAATCCATCTGCTGATGTAGAAGACTCAGGTTTGATCCCTGGGTCAGGAAGATCCACTGGAGGAGGGCATGGTTACCCACTCCAGTCTTCTTGCTGGAGAATCCAATGGACAGAGGAGCCTGGCAGACTACAGTGCATGGGGTTGCAGAGTTGGACACGACTGAAGCGACTGAGCACACACACGTGCTCTGATGCTGTGGCAATAAGGTATATTGCAGTATTACTGCCTTATCTGAGAAATCTGAATCTCCTGAAAAGTGAACACGACGATAATGTGACCCTTCATTTATTTTTCATCTTCATTTCCAGTTCCTCAACCATATATACAGAATGACTAGTGATTTAAGTGAGAAATCTGAATCTAAATATAGTCAGGGTTTTAGCAGTTTAAACCAATCATGAGGACATTAGCTTGAAAAGCTCTGTGACTCCCACTGTGGAGGTGCTTACAGTCCCAAGAGGAGAGCTTTGAGCTTGATAGCTATGAGGTGTTTTTTTTAAAATTAATTTATTTTTTATTGAAGGATAATTGCTCTCCAGAATTTTGCTATGAGTTTTGGTGGGTTAAGTAGTTTGTTGTTGGTTGTGGAGTTGTGAGGGAGCGCACTGTGGAAGATAAATGAGTTCCTCAACATCTGAACTTACTCCTCGGGCCAACCAGGTCAGCTCAATTCTTCTTGAAGTTCTCACCCTGACACAGTGGAGCCCCACAGGTAAGAGAAACCCCTGTGAACCAACCAAAATACTGGGGAGGGCTTGAGTAGCTTCAGCAAATTCTCACAGGGTAAAAAGTGGAGGGGGGACTATTAAAGATAGGCTCATACATCCTTATCAAGTGAGCTTTATAAGGACTCATGAAAGACAATTAGAAGCAACCAGAAAAAAAAAGTCTTCTTGTTTGAAAGAAAAGTGAAAGTGCTAGTCACTCAGTTGTGTCCAACTCTTTGTGACCCCATGGACTGTAGCTCCCCAGGCTCCTCTGTCCATGGAATTCTCCAGGCAAGAATACTGGAGTTGGTTGCCATTTCCTTCTCCAGGGGATCTTCCCAACCCAGGGACTGAAACTGGGTCTCCTGCATTGCGGGCAGATTCTACCAATGGAGCCACCAGTGAAGACCCTTTTTTTTTCTTCTTAAGTTGATCTATTTGCCTTTCAATTCAAGCTGTATATGAACTGCGTACTTTAAAAATGCATTCTATTTCAGTAGTTGTTTTATTTTATTTATGGAGTTGTTTTCTTAGGTTCTGTGTACGAGACAGGGAAAGAGAGAGAGAGGAGGAAAGTAAATGATATAATCAAGAATTATATCAAATGATTATTTCTAATTTACAAGTATAGAGTAAGGGTGTATTAGACCAGGCTGCATAGCAAAGTACCATAGAGTGGGTGGCTTAGAAAGTAGAAATTTATTTCTCACAGCTCTGGAGGCTGGGAAATCCAAGATCAAGGCATCACCAAGGTGAGGTGCATTCTGAGGCCTCTTCTTTTGACTTGTAGGAGGCAGCCATGTGAAGTGGACTCACATGAGCTCTTTGTGAGACAGAGAGAGAGAGGTAGGGCTCTCTGGTGTCTCTTCTTGCAAAGCCACTAATCCCATCATGAAAGCCCCACTGTCATGACCTCATCTAACCCTAATTTCCCAAAGATCCCGTCTTCAGATACCTGCCCGCTGGGGATTAGGGTATCAACACACAATTTTGGGAGGGACCCAGACCTTCAGTCCACAGTGTGTGCCTGTGTGCTAAGTCGTTTCAGTTGTGTCCGACTCTTTGTGACTCTGTGGACAGTAGCCCACAAGGCTCCTCTGTCCGTGGGGTTCTCCAGGCAAGAATACTGGAGTGGGTTGCCATGCCTCCTCCAGGGAATCTTCCTGACCCATGGATTGAACCGGTATCTCTCAAGTCTCCGGCATTAGGAAGCAGGTTCTTTACCACTAACAGCAGCTGAGAAGCCCTCAGTCCTCAATAAGAGGTGTTAAATTCTTGGCTTACTCTTCAGTCCCCAAGGAGTTCCTAGAAAACTGAAGTTTAAAAGAAATTATATTTGGTTAATATCTAATCTAAAAAGCACCACTACATAAACGATGCCCACACAAACATCTGTCCTTGTCCTCTTTATCCCACACGGGGCAGAGCGTCCCTGCCTTCATCTTTACCCTCATCTCTCATGAAAAAAATCTTTGCAGATTTGTTGTTGTTGTTTTTGCAGTGCTGGATTCAGATAAAGATAAAAGAAGTAATGAGAGGCAGTGAAAAGCACATCTGAGATGCTGATCCCCGGGACCAACCCCTAGAAACCCTTCTGTTTGTCAGGCCCCCTACTACTACGAACTATCTAGATCTTCAGTCTGTCTTCATTTTGTTATCTACTTGAAATTCCACAATTAAAGGATCATGTGAACTAACAAGAAATAGCTTTGAATATGCAAATATGTGTGGGTGTTTAGAAGAATGCCATGTTAACAGACTTTTAAAATTATTCTGACAAGAGTGGGGCTCCCAAGTTCTTTCCCTGCTGGCAAGCGGCTGAAACTAACTCTGCTGAGACCACTTCTGTGATTTGTTTGAAGGGGAGGAGATGGGGCGTGGAGTAGTGGATGTGAGGTGAAGTCAGAATATGGCCCCAAGTGTGTTCATCCCAGCACATGTCATCCTTTCAGGGTGTCAATGTTCTCATCAGTAAATGCTAGATTTGGACTGGACGATCTCTAAAGCCAAATAAGAAGTTAACAAGCTGCACATAGGGCATCTTGAAAAGTGCTTCTTCCATGAATGGGCACTCTAAGTTGCTGGATAAGTGACATGAAGAAAGGCTATTGAAGTATCCTTGTAAAGCCCACTAGAAGGTGGGTCTGGAATCTTGTAAAAGTGTGCCGACAAAGAATAACAACTTCCTCTCACCTGTGCTAAGATTTCCTGAGTGTGACCCCTCGTTTTTCTTCCTTTTCTTCTTTGTCAGTCTTTGCTGGCCTTGATCTTGGAGCGTGTCTGATCGTTTGCTATCACTGTAAGTAAACTGTTCACTCCCTGTAACTTGCACTTGAAAATGAACAAGGGCAGCCTCTTGCAGAAAAAGGGATGTAATTTTATGAATACAGGGAAGGCAATTACTGCTTGATTCCTGGAATTATACAAAGATCTCCTTTCCTGAGCTCAAGGTTTCATCATATTTGGTAATATAGCAAAACATCACTGAAAACCTGGGCTCTGGCCTTTTCTTTGAGCTAAATAACTAAGTGACATGGCACGAAGGGCAAAGCGCCCTGTGCCTTGCTTTCCTTCGACTTCTCCATTAGTCCCTTTAGAATTGAGCACAGTGCTTTCTGTACAAAGCAAATATTCAGAGCCTTGACTTATATTTACGTAGAAAGACTCAAGTGATGTCATTCCACTGGATTTACTAGGAACATTAGCAACAATTTTATGTTACTTATTTTGGAAATAATACCTTCAAGGCAAATATGAGTAGTTTGTTTCTATCGTCTCTTTCTTGATGATCCATTAGATTAGAATGATAACAACTATACATGGAAAGGAAATTAAGATGCTGGAAGAACTGATAATTTTTGTCAAACAAGCAGTTGTCTGCAATCTTACTTGAGAGAGAGAAGCAAGATTTGGGGAGTGATCCATTTTCACCGAAGATTTGTCACGTTCTGACGATTCGGTGGTGGTGAAAGCGATTCATCCTTTCAGGGTGTCAACATTCTCATCAGTAAATGACAGATTTGGACTGGACGATCTCTAAAGCCAAATAAGAAGTTATCATTTTTTCTTTCCTTGAACTTATTCATTTATTCAAAAACAATTAACTGAGGGCATGCCACGTGCTATGCATATGGCATGGGGATATGGCAGTGAGTAAAATGGATAAACATACCTGCCCTGTGGAGTTTCCATTCTAGATGGAGAAAGACAAATACACATATATGTGTATTTCAGAGGGTGGGAAGAGCAGTAGAGGGAGAAATATGAAAAGAAAGGAAAGGGGAACTTCGAAGGTGGAGTGACCGTTAAATGATGTGGTCCAGAAAACTATCTAGACATGCATATTTCCAACAGGACAGGGTTGGACTTACCTAAAGAAATCCCATGTAACTGTCTTGGAGTTCATACTTTCCATGAAAACTTGTTTTTTTTTTAGCCAAATATATCTTTGACTTGATTTCATTTATCTATTTATCTTTCATGTACAATTTAAAAAATTGAATTATAATGTACTCACAATAAAAAAAACTCCCAATCTTCAAGACTGGTTTGATGAATACTAACAGTCACAGTGACCTGTGTAATGATCACATAAAACAAGATAAAGAACATTCTTATCATTCCATCAGGCTTCCTGGGTGGCTCAGCAGTAAAGAATTCACCTGCTAGGCAGAAGACTCAGGAGATGCTACTTGTTCAATCCTTGGGTTGGGAAGATCCTCTGGAAGAGGGCATCCATTCTGGTATTCTTGCCTTGGAGAATCCCATGGACAGAGGAGCCTCGCAGGTATAGTCCATAGGGTTGCGTAGAGTCAGACATGACAAGTGACTGAGCATATCATTACATCATTCCTCCTTCCAGTCAACTTCTTGCCCCCTCCATGACACATAAATCAATTTTTGACATGTATAATCAAAGAGGGGCTTCCTAGGTGGCTCTAGTGGTAAAGAACTCTCCTGTCAATGCAGGAGATGTAAGATATATGGGTTCAATTCCTGGGTCTGGAGGAGGGCATGGAAACCCATTTCAGTATTCTTGCCTGGAGAATCCCTATGGACAGAGGAGCCTGGCAAGCTATGGTCCGTGGTATTACAAAGAGTCATACATGACTAAAGTGACTTAGCACACACATTCATAATCAAAGAGAGTTTTGCCTGTTCTCAGTCTTCACATAAATGGAAAAGTGAAAGTCGCTCAAACGTGTCCGATTCTTTGTGATCCCATGGACTATGCAGTCCATGGAATTCTCCAGGCCAGAATACTGGAGTGGGTAGCCATTCCCTTCTCCAAGAGATCTTCCCAACCCGGGGATTGAACCCAGGTCTCCCACATTGCAGGCAGATTCTTTATGAGCTAAGCCACCAATGGAAACATACTGTATATATTGGTTTGTCTCTTCTTGGCCTGATTTTGAAGTTTGTCCATTATGCTTTCTATAACAGTATTTTGTACCTTTTAATTGCTGAGTACTATTCCATTGTATGAAGAAGGAAATGGCAAACCAATTTCCTAGTATTTTCTAGTATTCTTGTCTGGAAAACCCCATGGAAAGAGGAGCCTGGTGGGCTACAGTTCATGGGGTCACAAAGAATCAGACATAGCTTAATGACTGAACATCAACACTAATTCCATTGTGTAGATTTACTTGGTTTTTAGATAGAGACTTTTCATGAATGAGAGCCTCCTCCACCCCACAAATATGGATCAGAATCTTTCTGCTGAAAGGGACGTGTAGAATTAAAGGACCTGCCTGGTGACCTCACTGCTGGATCACCCATTGTGTTTCTCATGTTTAACTAGTGTTGGGGGGCTTCTTGTTCTTCTGAGTGTCAAAAGGAGGCCCTTGTCAGTATCTTGGTCTTGCCCTTCAGGCACCTGGCTATTTCCAGCTTCCACTCCTGGAGTCTGGACTCACCAGGCCTTTCTCATCCCTGCCAATCCATTTTCTTAGATGTGCAATCTGCCAGCCACTTCCTTTGCCCAGGCACCCCCAAATACTGCAGGATGGAGCTGCAATCTCATGTCCTTAGCTACAGTATCTGGCACTAAGGAGTTCGGTTTTATACTTACCTAGTTTGAAGAGATTCTCCCTGGGCTCCTCCCTTATTTAGTTCATGGCTCTTTTTTCTCATCCCACTTGCTCCTTTGAATGTCAGGATGGGCAGAATAGGGTAGCTGAGATTTAGAAGGGTGGAGAAACTGTTCATTTTAGGGCTTGTCTTTGAAAAGCATTTCATCTTCCTTTTGATCAGTTATTGAATAGAGCAAGCCTGGCTTATCTGAGGAAGTGTTTACAGTGTGAAAAAGGCATACTCTATGGGTGTTTGGAGGATGCATAACTCCAAGTGCACAGGTTTAAAAAAAAAAAAGATAAATTATTTTTCTAGAGAAACACTGCATTTTGAAGGGTGATGTGGCACAGGGTCCAGTTAGCTGATACATGATCTCCTGCAGGTATTATTCTGCATCCCTGGTGCAGTGAAGAAGGCCATTAGCACCAGGGAGAGGCCTGGGACTAGCCAGAGGTATTTGGAGGTCACTACCTATCTTAAACTCTTCATTAGTTTCCTTAACATTTGCCTCAGCTATTTACATAGGATTCCTGAGCAGCAAGAAGGGAAATATCAGGGCAACCAAGCCATGGTTTGGAGCTATGATGTGTATAGTTACAGGATTAGTTTTATCTGACTGTTCTTTCCTTCCTCATGACATTGATTATTTCTTCTCTTGAAAATCAGGCTTTCAATGGGTGACTGTACTGTGGTATATTCCTATGGCAGAATAATATGTGAAAATAAAAAATGAATAAACTAGAACAACACTTAGCAAAGCGTAGTCATTTTGTATCCAAAAAAATTATGGAGTTAAAAAACCTGCAAATTATATATGTACAATATGGTACTATTTATGCAAAAAATTTAAATATGCAAAATGATCCTGTATATCATCTAGAGAAATTTACATATTATAGCAGTTTAAAAATATGCTTCTGGATGATAACCTCCAAATTCAGAATCAGGGTTCCCTCTGGTGGGGATTTGGAGAGGAATACATCTGGGAGGGGACCACAAGGAACTACAATTATGCTTATAGTAGTTAATTTTGGGGCAGGGCTTTTCCCCAACACTGTGTAGTATATGGGATCTTAATTTCCCCACCAGGGATGGAACTCTGCAGTGGAAGGCAGAGTTTTAACACTGGAGCACAAGGGAAGTCCTAGTATTTAATTGCTGGATGGTGACCCCAAAGGTATTCTATATTGTTATTCATATGTTTTTAGATATTAAAATATTTTATAATAAATAAACAAAAATTGTTCATTGCAGTAAGATGATAATTGGTTTTTAGTCTCTATATTATTAAATTTCTGATATTCATTCACCTTCACCGGTGGCCAAGTTATAGATTTTGGTTAAGAAATGAAGTTTGGGGGAGGGGTGCTCTTAGATTTCAAAATTTATGTGTCAATGAATTGTTCTTAGAAGGCAGGTTTACCTTCTCAAACAAATACGTGGTGTTATGTCAACCTAATTAATGATGTGGAACACAGGATTTTAAATAAATGCTGCTGTAACTCTTTTTTTCCCCCAAAGAATTCTATAATTTACTCGTTGATTAAGTGTTATTAAGACTACTATGTTATTACACTGGGATAAGTAACATGATGTGTTGGGATGGACAAAAAATTACTCAACAAAATGTAAAATACACAATGCAAAACAAAAGTATTTTAGCCAATTTCCAAAGAGGAAATGCAGCAAAGTACAATGTGCATAAACCCCTTGTGAACAGCCATACTAGAGAATGAATGAGTGTGGTTTGCTGAGCTATTCAGACTTGTCTCAGTCTGGGATGGGGTGGCAGGAGCTGGATTTGGGTCAGGGCCTTCTGTAGCTCAGAGCAACAAACCTCTCAAACTGTGCAGTCCCATCTGCATTCTCCTTTCCTGGGTTCCTGGATTCCTAAGGTTCGTTCCCTGAATATCTACAAAAGCCATTCTAAACTAGGGATCCCCTCCCCCTCTCTCTGGGCTGGCCCAGAGCTGTGGGTAATGTTGACATCCAGCATGCATGAGGATGCAAAGGGGCACCCTATGAAAATGGAGATGTAAAGGCAGAGGAAGAGAAATGATGCAATTTCTTTTCCAGCTAAGGAGAAGGGTAGCAGAAATGAACGAGATCTGGGAGGAAATTTATATTAGGGGATAAACAAATGAGTTTTGTGCCCGCCTCTTTAAGTCTCTTCAATGCCGTGTTCATTTCTCTTTTTTGATTACCAGGTAGTGCTGTCCTCAGTCTCTTGGGGCATACTTCTTTCCGGTTCTGGCACAAACTACCCCTCAGGGCTTAAAGACATGCAGATGACAGATGATCAAGGTATGCATCTCTTAATCAAACTGCCGTATTCGCCCATCTAAAGAGCTGTTTAAAAAACACATCTAGCAGATCTCAGCCTCCAATATTCACATCTTATTTACTCCAACTTTCACTTTTGAAAAATCTAAAGAAATTCGCATGCAGGCTGTGACCAAAGGAGAGGACAAGCTAAAAATTCCCTCTGCAGGGGAAGGACATTTCTTTATTTTAAATTCAGCTGCTGATTTTATTAGCTGCTGTCCTGACCTTTCAGCCAGCTTAAGGATTGTTTACATTAACATTGAAAATGTAAACTTGCCTGGCCAGGGTGCTTTTCTAAATGACGCTCTTTAGATAGCTTTTCATTTGTTGGATGATAATTACTATTTTTTTTCCTCTTTTGGCTTTAACGTGGAAGGAAAGGACTATGGTACAGTTTCCTTCTCTGTTTACAGATTGAACGCTTGCCATATGTCCAGCCCTGGACATGGTCTTTCTACCCAATTTTATCCCTCTGCCAAGAGAGCAAAATCACATTTCAAAAATATTATTTCCACCATGTACACTGTTGGTAGGAATGTAAATGTGTGCCATCATTATGGAAAATAGTATGAAGTTTTCCCAAAAACAACCCAAAAAGAGAATTACTGTAGAATCCAGCATTCCATTCCTGGGTATATATCAAAAAAAAAAAAAAAACCCACCCAAAAACATTAATTCAAAAAATACATGCACCTCAATGTTTCTAGAAGCATTATTTACAATTGCCAAGATATGGAAGCAACTTACGTATCTATCAACAGATAGATGGATGAAGAAGATGTGATATATATGTATATGTAAAATGGAATACTGCTCAGCCATAAAAGAGAATGAGAACTTGCCATTTGCAGCAACGTGGATGGACTTGGAGGGCATTATGCTCAGTAAAATAAGTCAGACAGAGAAAGACAAATACTGTATGATATCACTTACATGTAGAAAAGTACAAGGAACTAGTGAATATAACAGAAAAGAAGCAGACTCACAGATACAGAGAATAAGCTAGTGGTTATCAGTGTGTATGAGGGGCAGTAGAGGGGTGTGGGTGGGAGTTACAAACCACTGGGTGTAAGATAAGCTATAAGGATGTATCGTATAATGTGCAGAATATAGCCCAGTATTTCCTAATACCTATAAATGGAGTTTAACCTTTAAAAATTGCATAAAAGTTAAAAAAAAGTATTTCCACATGTCTACAGATAGACCAGATATTGGGGTGCATCTCAGCACGAAACAGCAGTTTTAGTCCTGGTATTCTAGAAGATTCAACTTGTTTTACTTTTGCTTATATTTTCCTTGGGAAAAAGTGATTTCATAGTGAAATCACTGGATGTAGAACGGGATTCCACAAGTAGGAGATGAACAAAAAGTCTTGCCTAGTAAATTTCTAAGTAAGTCCCTCTAGAAATGTTCTGTTTGGGAACACTTCATGGGACTTCGGGGCTCACTTGATCCCCTTCTCTGGAAGTCAGTGCTGGGGTTCATTTCCCATGCTGGATTTCTGAGAAATACAAAGCAGCTGATCCTCTTCAACCAAAATTTGGAGCTCTCACTTAGAGAGAGGTACAGGACAGGAAATGATGTAGGTATTTGACTGTTTCTTGACATTCCTTCTAGTCAGAAAATTCAGATCTTCCTTGAGCTGCGATGAAATGCCACAGTAATTAGCCAAATTTCTACCTCACTTGGTGTAGTACATAATATGCCTTACTAAATATTTCAAACTCACTACTATATGTATTGAATGGTTCACTCTAAACCAGTGTAATCCGCTCAATCAAAAACCACTTAGATCTTTAAAAATAAAATGGACTGCTATTATACAATTGGCAATTCCCCCTTTTTGTGTACCCTCCTAGTGTCAGGCCCCTCCAAGGTGTTTTTCATATCTTATTTCTAATCATGGTAAAATCTAGAGAGGTGGGCATTGTTATACCTATTTCAGAGATGAAGAAACTGAACTTGAGAAACAGCAACTGACCTGCTCAAACTTATATAGACAGAAATTGGCAACCCGGGATGGAAAGCCACCTCTTATCTGATGCTGGAGTTAACCCTCTGTCCACTTTACCAAACCTCTTCCATGTTCAAAATCATCAACACGGTCACTCGGTACCTGATTGGGTAAATGCAGTACCGAATCCATTTGCCTTGTTTAGAACAGCTGAGACAAAGATGCATTTCACTGAGTTGACCTAGGATAAGTGCGTGACAATTAGATGTGTTTCACGTTTCGTGGGCCTTATCTTCGGAAAGCATCTTTGATGGTGAATTTGCCTTTTGATAATGCACAGGACATGGGAGGGATCTTGCCAAAATAGCATGCTTCCTAGTATTGACCCTTTGCAGAGGGTTTTTGGTTGTTTCTCTTATCATTACATGGGATGTTTACCTGGACAGTTTACTCTCTTAGCTAATGTACCCTTGAACAAATTTTAATTTTCAATCTTGCCAGTTACGAAAAACTGACAAGAAAACATGTAAATATTACACCTAACCCAGCAGTCCTTTCAATGGCAGGAGAATTGTTTCTTTGTGGTACAAAAGAGACTTTCTATCTGCCACTTGTATAAAATAAGCCCCGATTTGGGGTTGTTTTTGGAGGGCAAAGGGTGCTGCTGCTTATCTGATTGCACTTAGTGATACATTTTAATCTATGATTTATACAACCTGACATTGATGTTCATTTAGCTCACATTACAAGCGAAGTAATTCACTCCTTAATGAAGTGTACCCTACATGACACATTGACCATGTGAGGTGACAATCAGGGCTTAAAACAGGCCTAGGTAACATTTTCTTTTAAGTAGGCTGTCAGTTAACAAACTTAAAAACAAGGCCTGCTGACCTGCCATTCTTCCAGAAGTATTTTATTGGGGCATCAGAGAAGCACATACTAACATCAACTATCGAAATGGAGGGAAAGAACAAAAAAATATGCATGTATTTAATGTTCTTCAGATGAAGAGCCTTTCCATAAATTTATGCAATATTCCCTCCAACTTTTTATTTTGAAAAAAAAACTTTCAAGCCTATAGAAAAGTAGAAAACATAGCCCCATGAATATCTGTATACCTTTCACCTAGATTCAACTAATTGTTAATATTTTGTCATCTTTGTATACTCTGTGTGTGTGCATTTGTATTATTTTAGAGTAGATTCGGATATTATGATTCTTCACTCCTAAAATGTTTCAGCTTGTATCCTGTGATGATCAGAGCATCCTCCTATATTACTAAAACACCATTAACACACAACTAAGAAAAAGGACAATGCAATAATATAATCTAATATATAGTTTATATTCCAGTTCCCCCAACTGTCCCCAAAATGTATTTTAAAGCTATCTTTTTAAAATGCAGAATTGAATCAAAATTTACACTTTGCATTTGGTTGTTAAGTATTTATTCAGAATTCCACCAGTAAAATTATAAAATATATATAATTTTAACTTTATATATAAAATTATACAGAATTTTACCAGTAAAAATGAAAACAGCTTTGATCCACAATGATCTGAAAGGGCTATCGATAAACTGTTAGGAATGCTTTATACTAAAGTATTTCTGAGTGAACTCCGGGAGTTGGTGATGGACAGGGAGGCCTGGCGTGCTGTGATTCATGGGGTCGCAAAGAGCTGGACACGACTGAGCAACTGAACTGAACTGAACTGAAAGTATTTCTAACAGATTCTACTTACAAAGTATGTAACCCATCTTAGTGGTCTTTTTTTTTTTCCCTAGCATATTTCAGTCTATTTCCCTTTACTATATTTAAATTGGTGGACATGGGAAATAGTATTACTGATTAAAAAAATTTCAGTCTCATTGAGATATATGTTTTATTCTAAGGTTTCAAAATCTTTGTAGGAATAAAATCCCAATCTAGAGGAATCATTCCAGCTCTACACAAAAAGGGAAAAGAATCATGAACTGTTCTGCTTAAAGCAGAGCTTTTCAGAGATATATTTAGAATGAATTACAAGTTTCAGGTAATTGAGTTTTCTTCTAACTTAGACTTCTGCTTATTTTCTTGAAAGCAGAATGTGTTAAATTAAAAATGGAAAGGAAAATTAATTTCAAGGAACATTCACCGGGGCAAATGATGATTTTATTATTGCCATGGACATTCAAAGATCAAGTTTAAAGGAATGTGATTGAATTCAGTGTCACAAATGCACTTCTCATGTATAATAACATGTATCTAGGGTTTTGTAAAGTGGCTGTAGAACTGCTTTAGAGTTGTACTTAAATACTGAGAAGCTGCGTTTTGTAAGTTACAGTTTGTGTGGATCCTATGTACTCTATTTTATGTCATATTTTCATCTGCAGTGCAAAAACTATTACAGAAAATAGAAGAGGGGAATTGTGACCTTTTATGTTCACTTGGTAGAAGACAGTAACTTTGTTTTCAAAGTAGCAAAACAATATTATCCTTTTTCATATTAAATCATAAAAAGGCTTATGTTCAACTTAATATATTTTAAAAAACAACCCCCCACCAAATCCTTGTCCACTGGTGATTGTTATTGAATTTTAAAATTAACTAGAATATTTTTCCTCCATAGTAGAAAAAAGTGGAGAAAATGTAGTAGAAAAAGACATATTTCATCACATCTAAGATATATTTTCACCTTTTAATATTTGAAATAAAGCTGTATCTTAAAAGAGAGATCACAAAAATTTTAAATTAGTATTTTTCCTTTCTTAGTGATATTATATAAAGTAATTGTGCTTCTTATAGTTGATGGTTTCTTACTTTCCATGAAATAAAATGCTGAACAATATAATATACCATACTATATATACCATCTATGAGAATTCATAGCAAAGGGACGTAGTTTTTATGAGCATTGTAGTACTGAGTATTTGTATGGTTGAAAAATTAGACACGTGGTGGTCCCAAAGACCTTATCATACAAAAGATGGTTTGTGAGTGCTGTACTATGTTACGTCGCTTCAGCTGTGTCTGACTCTTTGTGACCCTGTGGACCTTAGCCCATCAGACTCTTCTGTCCATGGGATTCTCCAGGCAAGAATACTGGAATGGGTTGCCATGACCTCCTCCAGGGAAAGGATGGTTTATCTTTGGCTAAATAAACAAACATTAAATTAGATTTACTCAGAAATATTAGTGGCCGACTTATCAAGTGCCTTTTTGAGGAATATAATTGACTGGTTTTAACCTAGTCAGCACCTGCATTTCTATTTCTGGTTTTGGTTGAATTTATTTAGAGGGTATCAACTTTTCATTCAGAGCATCTACCATTTCTATTACCGTAAATAATGCTTTCAAGGCACTGTGGATGTCAGCCTGGTATCCACTCACTCTGAGAAGCAGGTTTCTATAGACAAACTTTTTGCTACTGAAAACAATCTTAACAGGGGAAGGACGAATTTACAGATTATTTTGAAGATACTAAACTTGTAGTCGCAGTGTTTCTTTGTATTTAAGAAGGTGAAAACTAGCTGAATTCTTCTATTGGAAAATGTGGTAGCCCAGGGAAAACAACTGTTTCAGCATCGTGGGAGATTTTGGATCCTGGATAACAGTGCTGTTACAGAAGATGGAAGATGTGTGTTGTCATGAGGGCTTCCCACCTGTTCTGGTCTGTAGAGCCTTCCAGGTACATGCACAGGTCCTGAACAGTGTACAGTTTTCATGTAATTTAGGGTAATTCTGGCCTCTCAAGTAAAACTCCTATGTTGAAGATACAGCTTCAAAAGACTACATTGCTACTATCATGAATGAGTGAGTGAGTGAAGTCGCTCAGTCGTATCCGACTCTGCGACCCCATGGACTGTAGCCTACCAAGCTCCTGTGTCCATGGGATTTTCCAGGCAATAGTACTGGAGTGGATTGCCATTTCCTTCTCCAGGGGATCTTCCCGACCCAGGGAACCAATGGGCAAATTTCACTCATGGCCCAAGCCAGCCTGATTGAGTGGGGCTGCAATTCTGGAATGTCACCTCAGAGTGTGCAGAGAACCTTAACTGATTCATGAAAAACTGGAGGCATCCAGATAATTTTCTATAATGAATCCAAGATCCTCTTAGAGAAACATTTTGTCCCAGACTCCTGGACACCAAGGCCTGTATGACAGAGGCTTTAGTTTTTATTTTTGAGTACTTTTTCTTAAAATCTATCTACAAACAGAAAAAAATACATAAATTATAAGGCCAGCTAGTGAATTTTCACAAACTGAATGTATCTGCAAGCAGTACCGGGCTCAAACATCAGAACATTTACTGATTCACTTCATCTGATGCCTCCCTTTGCTGCTGCTGAGTCGCTTCCGTCATGTCCGACTCTGTGCGACTCCATAGACGGCAGCCCACCAGGACCCGCCGTCCCTGGGATTCTTCAGGCAAGAACACTGGAGTGGGTTGCCATTTCCTTCTCCAATGCATGAAAGTGAAAAGTGAAAGTGAAGTCACTGAGTTGTGTCCAACCCTCAGCGACCCCATGGACTGCAGCCCACCAGGCTCCTCCGTCCATGGGAGTTTCCAGGCAAGAGTACTGGAGTGGGGCGCCATTGCCTTCTCCATTGCCTCCCTCATGCCCCTTCAATTCAACTTCCCCAAGGGGAATTTATTTTATTTTATTTTATTGGAGGATATTGCTTTACAATATTGTGTTAGTTTCTGCCATACATCAACATGAATCAGCCACGAGTATACACATGTGCCCTCCCTCCTGAACCCCCTTCCCACTCCCCTCTCCATCCCACCCCTCTAGGTTGTCACAGAGCACTGGGTTGAACTCCTTGTGTTACACAGCAAATTCTACCTTGCTATCTATTTTACATATGATAATGTATGTTTCCATACCGTTCTCTCAATTCGTCCTACCCTCTCCTTCCTCCACTGTGCCACAAGTCTGTTCTCTATGTCTGTTGTCTCAATTGCTGCCCCACAAGTAGGTTCATCGGTACCATCCCTCTAGATTCCATACACATGCATTAATATACAATATTTGTCTTTCTCTTTCTGACTTACTTCACTCCATATAATAGACCCTAGGTTCATCCACCTCATTAGGATGGACACAAGGGAAATCTTTGTAACTCTCTGATTTTAATCTCCATGAAGGAGCCTGTTCCTTCATTTTGCCCTGCCCCATTAATTAAATGCTCACAAATTCTTCTTCATCTTTCTGGTAAGGTCAGTTGCTCAGTCATGTCTGACTCTTTGTGACCGCATGGACTTCAGCACACCAGGCTTCCCTGTCCATCACTAACTTCCGGATCCTGCTCAAAATTATGTCCATTGCATTGGTGATATCATCCAACCATCTCATCCTCTGTTGTCCCCTTCCCCTCCTGCCTTCAATCTTTCCCACCATCAGGGTCTTTTCAAATGAGTTGGTTCTTTGCATCAGGTGGCCAAAGTATTGGAGTTTCAGCTTCAGCATCAGTCCTTCCAATGAATAATCAGGAACGATTTCCTTTAGGATTGACAGGTTGGATCCTCCTTGCAGTCCAAGGGACTCTCAAGAGTCTTCTCCAAACCACAGTTCAAAAGCATCAATTCTTCAGTGCTCAACTTTCTTTATAGTCCAACTCTCACATCCATACATGACTACTGGAAAAACCATAGCTTGCAGAGAAAAGGCTACTTCATACTCAGTTTCAGAAGGAAACCACTGAAAAAAAATAAAATAGGATGTTGGGGTCATCTCCCAAAAACATTATAATAGAGGCAGAAGGAGTGGTCCTGCGATAAGGATATAGTCATGCTGATATGGATACCTTAGATATGGCAGAGAGAACATTGGGGTTTTCTGAGTCACGTAGGCAGAGTATCTAAATGCCTTTAAATGCTGGGGAAAGTCATAAATTAGGAGGAAATCTTAGAAAATGAATTTTTTTAAATGTTAAAAAGTGTGGACCATCTTCTATATCCTCTAGTCTTATTGTCTGCAATGTGTGCATGCTAAGTTGCTGCAGTTGCGTTCAACTCTTTGCGACGCTATGGACTGTAGCCAGCCAGCCTCCTCTGTTCCATGAGATTCTCCAGGCAAGAATACTGGAGTGGATTGCCATCCCCTCCTCCAAGGGATCTTCCTGACCCAGGGATAAAACTGGCATCTCTTATGTCTGCTGCATTGGCAGGCTGGTTCTTTACCACGAGCGCCACCCAGGAATCTCCCTTATTGTCTACATGAGCTCCCAAATGTGATCAGTGCTAGGATCAGAAAAAAAGAAAAAGCAAAACTCTTTTGTGAAATAGTTTGTTGCTGTTAATAGGACAATAAGAGGAGTTGCACCGGGTGGTGGTTGGGGAGCAGGAAGAGGAGTGGAGAGTTGAGTTTAGTCTCAGCTCCCAGTGTTGGGAGGTGGTGTGGAAGGAAATGGACTGGAACCATCAACTCCTTCCTACGAACTGTCAGTACAGACTAGGAAAATAATGCTAGAGATGTTAATATTTGACGCCAGAGCTTTTGACTGTGTGTGACTGGGCAATGGGGTGGGGTTGGACATGTCACTGAAATTTGCAATTGATGCATACCCACCATTCTGAGAACTGTATCCCCTGCCTGTATGATTTAGCATGACAACCAGATTACATTTATACAATTAATTAATGTTTGCTTGACCACTTTTATCCAATTTCTTTCCATAGCACATAAAAGAGAACCTGACATAAATTTCTCTTTCAAAACAATTGACTTAGCAACTGCTGACCTTCTGTTCTGTCATTCTAAGGATTGATTGGATATTGTTGAATTGTTTCATTCTACAGTAATTAAACATAAAATTAATTATGCTAGTAACCCATTATTTCTCTGAACCAAGGACTAAGTCATTTGTGTTCGCTTGGTTGCTCTGAGAATCTGCCATCAGATGAGCAGGCAAAAAGAAAATCAGACTGTTGGAAAACGGAAACTAAATATTTTTAAGGCACATTTTAATGGCAAAAATATAATCTGAAAGCTGCTGATTTCCATATGCATAACATATTGAATTTGTTTAATGTAATTTAAGCCATAAATTTCTTACCTTATGATTTGGTCATTTAAATATTTTCTCAGGTGGCTAATCATTTAGAAAACATGTCAAATAAGAATATATGTTAAGAAAGAGAGATAGATGGATAAGACCAGAAGCATCACTAAAGTCATCATGAATCTCTAATTCTCGATCTGGTTTGCTGCTCAACCGAAATGAAATTTAGTTCACGAGTCATTTTCTTTGTTGATTTTGTGTAGAAAATGCTTAAAATTATCCTGATATTATGAGCATTGAGTCTGGTGCTGAGAGGCACACAAGCCTGACAGGACTAAATTATCAAAATGTATGTGTTGGGAGATACCAAAATAGGTTTTTGCGGTTTTCATTAGTGCAGGTCATATTAATTTAATTAACATGATTGAAGATAATATCACTGGATGAGGGCAGCAGATACCTAGCATTGACCTATTACTCACCCGTAGGCTATAAAATGATGCCCCTGACTAATGGGTATGCAATCTCATATATTTAATATTTTGGTTAAACATTTATATATACATATTTTTGCTGTGGGTTTCCCTATGGCTTTGGGGTGTGTTGGTGCACTTCATTAGAGAAAAGTCTTGGTTTTTTTCAAAATTCATGACTATGACCAGCATTTTCAATATTGAGCAGATTTTTGTATTATATGTATTCTATTATTCAATATTATTATTAATAGTATTCAAAATAATATATATATATTACATGTATTATAGTTATGTTAAAGTGTTTCTTAATCACTCAGTCATGTCTGACTCTTCATGACCTCATGGACTCTAGCCCACCTGTGGAATTATCCAGCCAAACATACTGGAGTGAGTAGGCATTCCCTTCTCCAGCGGGTCTTCCTGACCCAGGGGTCAAAACAAAGTCTCCCACATTTTAGGCAGATTCTTTACCATCTGAGCCACCAATATTTTCTGCAATTTGGACTCTCCTATATCTATTGTTTTCTTTGCTGTGTACCCCTTCCTTTCATCTGGCAGCTGTAGCTCTTCCATATGCCGGAATCTTCTTCTAACCTGCCTGTGGTTCCGGTTGGGGCTGTGATCTCTCACTCTCTCTCACTCTTCTGGCTACAGGGATAGGCCTGGGACCCAAGAGAACTAATTCACAACCCTTTACAGGATTTGTCCAGTTGAAAATTAAGCGGAATGTTCTGTGGCAAACAAGTTGTCTATTGATGTTTATTTCCCCCCTTTTACCTTATGAACAAAGTCTTACTTTTTTTTTTTTTTTTTTTAGCATGGGAATGTTCCCAGTTGATAATCCTCCTCTCCTCATACTGTCTTTGGAACCACAGATGTTCTTATCTACCGTATGTGGCCAGTGTGATATAAATGGAAAATAATTCTGGAAAATTATTGTCCTGATGAAAGGGGCCACACTTAGCTGATGAGTGGCTTTTGCCCTCACTCCTCTCCCTTCTACTGGAAACTTGCACAGAGTGATGTCTTCAGCCTGCTGAGAACAGTGGAGTAGTACTTGGGAGGACCTTGATTCTTTGAGAACATCTCAAGGATCTGCACCAGCCTGAGTCTGCTCACCTTCAAAATTCTTGTTATATCAGAAAAAGAAAACCTCTATTTACTTACCTTACTGTGTGTGAGTTGCTGTTACATTCAGAAGGACACGGTCCTAATGGGTATGATCCTTTCCCTATGTTAAGGCTGCTTACAGAGAAGGTCAGGGAGGCCTGGAGTGCTGCAGTCCATGGAGTTGCAGAGTCAGACATGACTAGCGACTGAACAGCAACAGAGAAGGTCAGTCTAAGCAAATGAAGTCAATCCACAGAAGAAAGAGTCAAGAGATCAAGAACAAGGCCAGATCTTCAAGTCTCTCATGTCCAAAATTTTTCTGCAGCCTGGTGCTATGTTAGATGAACCAATGGAATCCTAATCTGCCCTTAAAGTTTGGGTTCTTTCTGTCACTCACAAATAACAGAATTCCTGGAGATATGGAAATAAAGACAAACACACTCTCCATTCAGGAAATATCCCAAACCTACTAGTACTTCCTTTAGCGCCTCTCTGTTGGGATGGGAAGGAAGAATTGGGCTTCTTGATTTGATGGTGCTTGTTGAAGAAGCACCATCATGGAATGTCACCTTACATTTCTGAATCTCAATTTCCTCATCTTCAAAATAACAGTAGTGGATTAGATGACCCCTAAGATCCTTTCAGCTCTAAATCACTATGATCCCATGATAATTTTCCACAGCATCAGCTAGGAACTTAAGTATGGAATACACACATCAATTGAAAAGAAATGCATTTAGAGATTTTCCACGAATTCCTGCTTCTACAGCTTAAGAAAAAAGAAAGAAGTCAGGGAACAAGTAAAATCTGCTGTAGATGTAGTCACACAGGTCCAAAGTGTTTTTGTCTAAGAAGCTGATATTTACAGAATGAAGGAATGAGATAGGTTATCCTGAAGATTAAATGACTTCTAAGCATCAACTCTGAGATTTGAAAGGACTTCATCACATACTCAAAACCATCATAATAACAATAATTACTGCCAGTTATGTGCTATGAACTCTGCGTGGCATTTTGCACCAATTATCCCATTTTATCCTCATAATGATGCTTTCAGATATATGCTCACATTTCCATTTTATAGCTATTTATTTTATTATTTTAGTTATAATCTGTGTAAGTCCCCTTTTGAAACAATTGGTGCTTAGTATTTCTTTAAAAAAAAAAAAAAGGCAGGGAAATCTGAATACCAAAGTTAACTCCAAAGTTATTTCTCCATTTCTCATTACACCTTAAAAGAAATAATAAGTTTCAAAGGAAAAGTTGATTGGGAGTTAATTGTAGAGTTGCATCCAAAACAGTTTATTAATATACCACTACAAGAGAGGCTTTTTCCAGTACACAGTCAGGCCAGTTGAAATTCAGAGACGCTCACTGAAGCAAAGTTGTGTTGACCTGGGAGAAAATATCGATGGCCAAAAATCTATTTACAAAATCTTCTTGGTAACAGATGTTGAATTTGACTTCAGTTCAGTTCAGTCACTCAGTCGTGTCCGACTCTTTGTGACCCCATGAACCACAGCACGCCAGATCTCCCTGTCCATCACCAACTCCCGGAGTTTACCCAAAATCATGTCCATTGAGTTGGTGATGCCATCCAACCATCTCATCCTCTGTTGTCCCCTTATCTACCTGCCCTCAATCTTTCCCAGCATCAGGGTCTTTTCAAATGAGTCAACTCTTTGCATCAGGTGGCCAAAGTACTGGAGTTTCAGCTTCAGCATCAGTCCTTCCAAAGAAATCCCAGGACTGATCTCCTTTAGGATGGACTGGTTGGATCTCCTTGCAGTCCAAAAGACTCTCAAGAGTCTTCTCCAACACCACAGTTCAAAAGAATCAGTTCTTTGGCATTCAGCTTTCTTTATAGTCCAACTCTCACATCCATACATGACTACTGGAAAAACCATAGCGTTGACTAGACAGACCTTTGTTGACAAAGTAATGTCTCTGCTTTTTAATATACTGTCTAGGTTGGTCATAACTTTCCTTCCAAGGAGTAATCTTCTTTTAATTTCATGGCTGCAGTCACCATCTGCAGTGATTTTGGAGCCCCCCAAAATAAAGTCTGACACTATTTCCACTGTTTCCCCATCTATTAGCCATGAAGTGACGGGACTGGGTGCCATGATCTTCGTTTTCTGAAAGTTGAGCTTTAAGCCAACTTTTTCACTCTTTTCTTTCACTTTCCTCAAGAGGCTCTTCACTTTCTGCCATAAGGGTGGTGTCATCTGCATATCTCAGGTTATTGAGATTTCTCCCGGCAATCTTGATTCCATCCTGTGCTTCTTCCAGCCCAGTGTTTCTCATGATGTACTCTGCATAGAAGTTAAATAAGCAGGGTGACAATATACAGCCTTGATGTACTCCTTTTCTTATTTGCAACCAGTCTGTTGTTTCATGTCCAGTTCTAACTGTTGCTTCCTGACCTGCATACAGGTTTCTCAAGAGGCAGGTCAGGTGGTCTGGTATTCCCATCTCTTTCAGAATTTTCCACCGTTTATTGTGATCCACACAGTCAAAGGCTTTGGCATAGTCAATAAAGCAGAAATAGATGTTTTTCTGGAACTCTCTTGCTTTTTCAATGATCCAGCAGATGTTGGCAATTTGATCTCTGATTCCTCTGCCTTTTCTAAAACCAGCTTGAACATCTGGAAGTTCACAGTTCATGTATTGCTGAAGCCTGGCTTGGAGAATTTTGAGCATTACTTTTCTAGAATTGGACTTAAGAGCCATTCAGATGGCTTCTTTCCAGACCATCTTTGCCTCAGGGACTAGGTTTTGAAGGGAGACACAGCTAACATTTGTTGAGCCCTGTTCGTGAGGCAGGCATTGGGCTAACGTCCTTTCCACACTATATCACATTTAATCTCCAAGGCAGCCCAGGGAGGCAGGTAGAGTTGATTCCATTTACAGAAGAGGAACAGAAGGATTAAATGACTTGCTCAAGGTCACACAGGCAGTGAGTGGTGGATAGGACTCTGAATCCTCACGTCACCTGCCAGTGGCCAAGCTGTCATAGCTGGTGCGAGTGTGGTGTGCCAGTTGTCCAAGTTCCATGATGAAAACCATGGAAAAGTCCAGAGGTCCAGTGACAAAAGGCGAGTCCAGCTGCTGATTGTGACTGGTTTAGTACTCTGAGATGGCAAAGAGCTGAGGATGAAGTGTTTAACCTGAAGAAAATTAGTTGAGCATGCAATATAACATTAAATCTGTTTTCATTCTCCAAAGATTTTCTTGGGAAGCTCCAAGCCTACGTTGAAAGCAACTTTTTGCTAGTTTTACTGAGTTGATATCTGGACTTTTTCCCCAAGGAGATAGATGTAAACCTCTTGATTTGGTGTTTCCCTAGGGCTTCCCTCATAGCTCAGTTGGGTAAATTATCTACCTGCAATGCAGGAGACCCGAGTTTGATCCCAGGAGCCTGGGATCTCAAGAGCTGGACACGACTTAGTGACTAGGCCACCACCTAGCATGGGAAGGGCTTCCTTGGTGGCTTAGACAGTAAAGAATCTGCCTGCAATGGAGGAAACCCGGGTTTGATCCCTGGGTTAGGAAAGATCCCTTGGAGAAGGGAATGGCAACCCACTCTAGTACTCTTGCCTGGAGAATTCCATGGACAAAGGAGACTGGTGGACTACATCCCATGGGGTTGCAGAGTTGGACACGACTGAGAGACTAACACTTTCACTTTAGCATGGGAAATAGAAAATCAGAAAAGCATCTTGCCCTTGTTGATTTGTTCTTATGTCTCAAGGCAAGCGTATAAATTTAACTCTTTCAATGTTATGTGAGTCTGAAACCCTCCCCTTGAAGTGAGAATAAAAACACAGAACAATTTTATATTGCTCTATTTGGGGAGCAGAGGAAAAGAAAATATTTAGTTATCCCTGGTTGCCAAAAGGTATTGGAATGGGTTTGGGTCCCCCAGAAAATAGCTGGTGTCTCTTATATCATCTCTTTTGTCTTCCTCTCCATTCAAGTAAGGTCTATAATTCTTAAAAACCTCGAGGGAGACAGATAACAAACACTTCCTCCTGGTAACCCTCTGAGCCTGTCTCAGTGCTTAATAACCATTATGGAGGGACGTTTCCCCTCTAGAGTAAACCTAAATCATTTTCATGCAGGTTAATTCCATTTCCTCTCTTCTCTCCAGTGAGGGGGAAGAACAGCTGTTCACTGTCTTCCTCAGAGTAGAACTGAACACACCTAAACACAGAGCCATCCAGTTCCCCTTGGACTTGCATCATTCAGGCAAAGTATGCTGGGCATGCTTAATTGTGTCTGACTCTGCGATCCCATGGATTTTAACCCATCTCTATGGGATTTTTCCAGGCAAGAATACTAGAGTGGGTTTCCATTTTCTCCTCCAGGGTATCTTCCTGACTCAGGAATTGAACCCACATCTCCTGTGTCTCTTTCATTGGCAGGTGGCACCTGAGAAGCTCTTGATAACGTAGGTCGTTCTCAAAGTGAGTCTCTGAGTAGAAGCACCAGCATCTTCTGGTAACCTGCTAGAGATGCAGATTCTCAGGCCTCTCCCCCAAGACCTGCTTCATTAGAACCTGAGGGTAGGCCCAGTCACTGGGGCTTAAGCCTTCCAGAGGATTTTCATGCTTCTTAAAATTTGAGAACTACTAATGCAATAGTTTTGATCAGACATGTGTGATTGTTACTAATAATAATCCTAGCAATTCATAACGGTGTTTTTAAAAGTTTGTATGGATGTCTGCATATAACAATGCATTCATTTATGTATTTATTTATGTAAGACATTGGCTGACAGCTGTTTGTAGGTTTCTGGATAATCAGTCTCATAGATGGAGATGAAAGTGCCCTCTGTTCAGGCACAAATGTGCAGAGCTGACATTTTGGCTGTGGCCACCTGGGTTTATGTCATAAGTGTTCAGCTCATACAAATAACAGAAAACACAGGTGGGGACAAAGAAAAAGGGGGGACGGAAATGCTTCAAACAGATAACCATTATTTTCTTTGTGTTTTTTCCTCAGACTTTTGTTTCTTATACACAACAGAGAAAAATTCTTCCAAAAGAAATCATACTATGCAGCCTTGGTATTCTTAAGAAATACGTTTTGAAAGCTTGTTCAATTTATATTGAGGTTGATTCACTGGTATCTTTCCCTTAGTTGGCTGTGACTACAAATATATTTTTAGAAAGATTATTCAGGTTTAGGAGTAATTTATATCTATGAGATATGGTAAAATTAACTAAAGAGCCTGAGAATGGCACCCTTTGCTTTGGCTTTATGATGGAATAATTGGATCAAGCCTTGAAGAATTCCTATACAGAAGAGTTATAACCTGAGGAATTTTTAAAGTTTCTCCTAAACATTTTACCTGCAATGCAGGAGACCCGGGTTTTATTCCTGGGTCGGGAAGATCTCCTAGAGAAGGAAATGGCAACCCACTCCACTATTCTTGCCTGGGCATGGACACAGGAGCCTGGCAGTCCATGGGGTCACAAGAGTCGGACATGAGTTAGCGACTAAAGAGAGAGAGAGAATCTCTTCTCTGACTGCTTGCCTTGTCCCTCTCCAGTGGCAGTTCCTCCTTCCATATTCAAACATTTTAACTGATGTCGTTGCAGTTCATATGTGGTTTGTAGCATCTCTTGTTCTGAACTTTATCGTTTATAAAAAATTTTCAATCAATAAAATATTAAGCTACCATTGGACTATGGAGGACATTCCTTAACTCTCATTAAAGTTGAGCTATATTAAAGGAACTTTTCATTGTTTTTCACTCAGTCTTAGCTTTGTGGAGCTTGGCTGTACTCATGCAAGATGAATGCTTTGAAATGTTACTCAAATCTCTTAACTAGAGTCTTGAGAATTCACAGATTGTGTTGCCCAGTCAAAACCTTTTCCTGAAGAGGCTGAGCAAACATATCCAGGTTGGAAGAGTAGGGGTGAGAACGTTTTCCAACATGGTTGTACGTTTGCTGTCAAGGCATCTTTGCCAATTCCATGCTTTTGGGTATGGATTGTGTCTATTTAGTTTACTGCTGTCTGAAAAAACCTAACTAAATTCTAGCACAGATAGAGATTCAATGAATACTTGCTAAAAGAGTGAATGAAGGAAAACATTTTCATGACTATTTCAATGAGTCAACCAGGAATGCTGGTTTAAATGACAGCTAGAGGGTATATGGGGGAAGGCAATGGCACCCCACTCCAGTACTCTTGCCTGGAAACTCCCATGGACGGAGGAGCCTGGTAGGCTGCAGTCCATGGGGTCACTAGGAGTCAGACTCGACTGAGCGACTTCACTTTCACTTTTCACTTTCATGCACTGGAGAAGGAAATGGCAGCCCACTCCAGTGTTCTTGCCTGGAGAATCCCAGGGACGGGGGAGCCTGTTGGGCTGCTGTCTATGGGGTCACACAGAGTCGGACACAACTGAAGTGACTTAGCAGCAGCAGCAGCAGAGGGTATATGAGAAAGCTTGCCAAAAACTTTATAGAAAATTTAACCCAGATGCCCATTTTATTCATTGCTTAAGGTAAGCATGTCTATTAGTAAAACAAACAAACAAGTCTACCAGAAATATTTGTTTGGAGATCTCAATTCAGGTTGTTAAGATATTCCAAAATATGGCATTTATTTGCTCAACTCTAACTCTGGGTAATAAATATTTGCCAAGGTAGATGTGGCCTAAATATCCAACAGCTTATTTAACAAAATAGTTTGCTTAGAATAATCAAGAGTTCTCAAAGAACTATTTGTTACAATTAAGGTAGGCTAGTAAAACATGAAACACATCATATCCTTTTCTAAACTCTCTGAACTTCTAAAATGATATTTTTTCATGTATTTCACACATTTGCAAAATTTTTTGCCTTTGCATATTCTTCTCTATTTTGTTATGGTAAGGCTAACTAGAAAAAAAATAAAACTTATTCTACCATTTTATTTTATTTCTTCCCATGCTGTCACCTTAGGATGTAAAATGTTTTTTTCTTTGAATAAAGTAGAAGAAAGATCTTATTTTCAAACTAACTTGGAAAAGTGTATATTTAAAAAAAAAATTCAGTCACTCCCATAGCAGTTTATAAGTAGTAACTCATTTAATAATTATATGAGTTTAGTATGACTATTAGTCTCATTTTGTAGGGAAAAATGAGGCACAGGGAAGTTAAGTAACTTTCTCAAGGCCACACAGCTTCTACACAGGAAACAGAAAAACTGAGATTCAAACATAGATAGGTTTACTAGGGTCCATGCTCTTACCCATGTATTATGTAATGTACTGTGAAGATTTTCTGAGATTATTGTTCTGTTTAGACCAACCAAGGTCATTGTCTCCAACCCTGGGCTTAAGGTAGAAAGGTTCATGTTTGATGATTTATGAATTAGGAGCTATAGCAACTGTCCAGATTGTCTATTTTCCTCATATTTAAAGTGATGAGCTTAAAAATCTGACATTTGTAAAGAATAATCATTCTTGAATTGGGAGGGGGGTGCTTTTTCTACTATTTAAATAGTGGTGTTATAGGAATGACTGAATTTATTGAAAAAAATGTACTGTTTTGTGTCTGAATTCCAATATTTTATTTTTTTCTAATGGAACTTTACTTCTCAAATGGACAGTTGAAAGCTTAAACTAGAACAAGAATGTTTGCCTACAGGATGAGATGGTTGGACAGAATCACCAACTCGGGCAAGAGTTTGAGCAAGCTCTGGGAGTTGGTGATGAACAGGGAAGACTGGCGTGCTGCCGTCCATGGGGTCGCAAAGAGTTGGACACGACTGAGTGAGTGAACTGAAGTGAGGATGCTTGTATATGCTTCCTTCCTCCTTTTGCTCTATCTCTTTGCCTGACTTTGTACAAAGTAAAAATGCCAGGAAGAGAAATGAAGAAAGTGATACTATTAAATATAGCACAGGTGCTATTTTCATAGATATTTGTGGTGCTGGGAAGTTTTAGCTCTCCTATTTTTATACTCTCGATGAAGCTTTTTACCATTTTTTCAGAGATATACATATTGCAACAGAGTACAAGATTACTAGGGAAAGGAGTGTTACTCACTCTACTTGTGCTAGGGAGGAGAATTTAGTGAAAGAGAAGGGGAAAAGAGTGAAAGCCTACTAGATCAGGATCTATCTTAACTTGGTGTTCGGTTGAATAAAATTTTTGGAGTGAAGGAGTAGAGTTTTCTGATTTTATTTATCTTTTATAGTGACTCTTGTTCAACCTTCTTATAGAATAATAGAAACAAAGATAACTGCCATGAATCTCAGCATCCCCAAGACCAGAACTTAATTTAGTAGCTGCCCCCCTAAATTTCCCCAACTAAAATCTACCAATCCTATTTTCAACTGAAGTTGGTAAGAAAATACAACCCAAATAAAGCACTGAACTCATAAGGCTTTTTTTTTTTTTCAGAGAAAGTAAGGTTTTATGTACTTCAACTTGCAGACTTCAACACTACAAATTCAGGTAGCAAAACGTTGGAGCCTTTCAACTCTAGTCGAGAGATAAAAACCTTGATCCTCAATATGCAGTGAAAAGATGCCCATAGTGGAAAATATTTTCCAATTGCCAATTCATTTGCCATGTGTTAACAGAGATTGTTTCACAGTTTCCAACCAGTCTTTGAAGTTAGTTTCACTTCCTTCTCTTAGCTTAGCAAAAATATTCTAAATTGGTACTTAAAAGCCCCATATCCTTTTGACTTCTGACTGAGAGTTGAGATATATTGCAAACAAGCCGTTAAGTCCTGTCTATTGAAACTTATGACAATACTCTTTGCATACATATACCTTTAAGGTTATGTGAAAGTGGTTAATTCATCTCTCTGTGATGATCTTTATTTCTCCCCTTTTTAAAAAACATTAAAAAAAAAAAAACCTAGACTTTATTTTTAGGTTCACAGCATTAGGTTCACAGCAAAAATTGAGCAGAAGGTAGAGAGATTTCCCATATACTTCTTTTTAAAATTAATTTGTATTGGTGTATAGTTATTTTACAATGTTGTGATAGTTCCTACTATACAGCATAATGAATTATACGATGAAGTGCATAAGGAATAAAAATGACTAGAGCCGGCACGATCTTGGATCAAGTGACCTTGATTTCAGATGTAATGATATTCCATTGAAGAACCACATTCGGGGCAAGTTGAATGCACATGTGAATGGTCCTGCTGAGGAGGAGCTGGTCAGGAATGGGGAGGTTGGGGGTGGGTGGAGTGCAGCGCAGTACAAAAAGAGACCACAGTGTTCTACCAGGCGCTGCTGGTGTTTTCAGATTAAGATGGGGGATTAAGGAATTTTACTCAGCAATTTGAGATGCTTTGTTAGGGGCTGAGGAGATTTGAGCTGCTTTGTTCTCAAACCACATGTTAGTGAAAAAGCAAACAGGCACTTAATCCTGACAGACAGCAGAACTTGACATCAATTTGCCCCTTGGGAGGTGACCAGGAGTTCCCTGTGACGGGCTAAAATGGTCAGGCCTTGTTTTTCTGGAGCGTAATGCCAACATTCCATTCTAACCTGTGTTTCTCAGCCGTGTGGCCAGAATGTGGATGGTTGGACTGACCCAGAGTTTCTTTGAGAGACCCTCCCATTTTTTTTTTTTCCTAAAAGCTAACAAAAATAAAAAAACCTTTTAAAGGCAAACAACCTCCAAGGTGCCAGATACTTAAACAGATTTCAAACAGGTCTAATATATTGGCCACTTAGTTTTGAAAAGAAATATAGAGAAGCTGAGATTCTTTCCTTTGGAAAATAATGGATAGTTTCTTTTCACAATAGGATCACAGGATGACATATCCATTCTTGAGCCTATATATGACTGTGAAATAAACATCAATTCTTAAATAGAGTTTTGAGGGAGGTTCTACTGACTCACCAGTCACACTGAAGTAATGTCCTTCAAAGTCACTGAAGTAGGATGAAAGCAAACAAAATGAATGGGAAAGAAATTAATGACGTCTTGAATTGGATTGGATACATTACTAAATTTAAGTGTACACAGTTATACAATCTGGCACATAATCTGAAATTGTGGTATAAAGGCTAATTTTTGCCATCTTGAGTTTGTATCACTCTTAATCCATTGACCTAAAATGCACTTTTAGTAGGCTATTGATTTACTAAACTTTGGCATGCATAGGAAAATCATTTTAAAAATCTGAATTGAAGCTGAAAATTTATAAAGCATCTTTCAAAACAAATCTTATTACATTATAAAGATTTTTTTGGATGAATATTCAGCTAATCAATAACTCCTGTACAATACTCTGGTAGAATGTGAAAATCTGTTACATCTTAATAATTAAAAAAACAAGTTTTGTCACCAGTCCAAGGCTGTTACATTTTTACAATATTTACACACGTGACTTTGAGCCCAAATTTGAGCTTTGCTCCTCCAGCTCCTCCGCAGGAAAATTTATCTTCTTATGAACTACTTACTACCAATGTCCCTCCACACTAACATTGTAGGTGATTTTCTCCATTCTGCTATAAACTCACAATTTTCTTTTAAATAACCAGAGTTATTAGTCAAATAATCTTTGTTTTAGGATTGATGGGACCCTGTTTATGTTTAAATAGTATCAAACTCATTTTCAAATGAGCAGAAGCATCTTGTGTAAGGAAATTAGTATCACTTCAGATTACCAAAAAGAGAACCATATTTGAGTTTGAGGGTTTAATCTGAAGAAAATTTACCTTTGCATTGGCCAATGGGATAAATACATAAAGGGCTTGTATGTTTAGTTGCCAATTCTGAAGACCAGACATCATTTCCAGTATTTTCTGTCTTTAGTTGTTTTTTGCAAGTACCAGTGGGAGAGAAATCTGAAATTTAAAATGCTTCAAAGGGACACCCATTCATTCATTTCTTTTAAACCAGAGTATGTTAGCCTTAAATAGCCTTTAAATTGTGTTGTGCCTCTTTGTTTTATGAAGGTTTACCTGGCATATTATAAGGATCAAATACAGGGTGAAACTTCAATCAGAAACACAGTATTCATTCATTTAACTCTAGTACAGTAGAGCAAATTCAGGGTGACTCGAGGGACACAATGTCTTGTAAAACATATGTACTTAATATAAGGGTCATAAAACTTATTAAATTAAAAGCTAGGTTAAAAATAGGAAGAAAATTTATGCTGCTGTCTAAAATAGCAATAATTTCCCTTTGGCCTTTCCCTTTCCAAGTAATATGGATTCTCGTTAGGAGGGGGAAAAAAGCCAACTTATGAATTCTTCATTTTGTAGGACCAAATGCAAATCTCTTTTAACTGCAGCATGCATTTTAATGGGCAGGTGATATGGCAGAAAATAGAGGAGCAAGAAGATAAGATGCTAAACCTTGAAAAGTGTACCTGTGTCTGGGTTTCGAGGAGGCTTTGTTCACAAGCCTGAACAACAAGCCCTTTAGTGTTAGCTTGTGTCTAGGGAGAAGAGCTTGAGGAATATGAGCACAATAGAAACAATGTCTAAAATTAGTTGAACTGGCTAAGTAGTGGCAGTACAGTGGAAAGCAAGGTGGAGAACACAGGCCACACATTGATGCCCATTCAGCTTACAGCAAGGTGTCTCTGGACAAAACCTTTTCTTGTTCAAACTTTGGGGTGTTCAAAATCCATGGAAACCAGAGCATTTGAAGTCAAGATTTTTTGCAATTAAAGTATGGTTGATTTACTATATCATGTTAGTTTCAGGTATACAGCAGTGATCAGTTTTATATACTTACATACATATATGCGTGTGTGTGTGTATATTTACATACATACACATACATGCACATAGAATCTGCCTGCTAATGCTGGAGTTGCAGGAGACGGGAGTTGGATCCCTGGGTCTCGAAGATTCTCTGGAGGAAGGAATGGCAGCCCACTCCAGCATTCTTGCCTGGGTAATACCACAGACAGAGGAGCCTGGTGGGCTACAGTTCAGGAAGTCATAAAGAGTCAGACAGAACTGAGTGACTGAGCAGGACATATACACACAAACACGTATTCTTTTTCAGATTCTTTTCCCTTATAGGTTATTACAAAACACTAAATATAGTTCCCTGTGCTATACAGTAGGTACTTGTTTGTTATTTATTTTATATGTGTGTGTGTGCTCAGTTGCTTCATTCATGTCTGACTTTCTGCAACCCTATGGACTGTAGCCTGTCAATCTCTTCTGTCCATGGGATTTTCCAGGCAAGAATACTGGAGTGGGTTGCCATGCCCTCCTCCAGGAAATCTTCCCGACTCAGGGACTGAACCATGCCTATGTTAATCCCAACATCCTAATTTATCCCTCTCCTCCCCCTTTCCTGTTTGGTAACCATAAGTTTGTTTTCTACATCTGTGAGTCTGTTTTCAAAGTCAGTTCATTTGTATCTTTCTTTTTGGATTCCACATATAAGTGATATCATATGATATTTGTCATTCTCTGACTTACTTCACTTGATATGATAATCTCTAGGTCCATGCATGTTGCTGCAAGTGGCGTCATTTCACTCTTTCTATGCCTGAGTAATATTCCATTATATATATGTACCACATCTTCTTTGTCCATTCATCTGTCAATGAGCATTTAGGTTGCTTCCATGTTGAAGTCAATTGATCTCTACTTGTGCCTCACTCTGTGGTCCATGGGCCACAATGAGATAGAAAATGACGCATTACCCTGACCCCTCTTTAATCCACACAGCTAAACTGTGCTGAGTCTGTTCGAAAGTTTGGCTTCAACATGACAGCCATTTTCCTAGTTGTGATCCTCAGAATAACACCTTAGGAATTTGAATCCAAAATAAATATCAGTTTCCTTCTACTGTATTTACCCAGATATCTGGAGCGAATTTCATCTTCATACAAAAGTCTTAAGGCTGTTGAGAAGGAGCTGTGCTTGGTCATTTATCTGTTTGCTCTTAGACCAATTCCTGCTATCTCCTTGCTCTTTGGTCTTTTAGGGAGCTTGAAAGTGAAGTGAAAGTGAAAGTCGCTCTTTGAGTGTCCGACTCTTTGCGACCCCATGGACTTTATAGTCCATGGAATTCTCCAGGCCAGAAAACAGGAGTGGGTAGCCTTTCCCTTCTCCAGCGGATCTTCCCAACCTAGGGATCAAACCCAGGTCTCCCATACTGCAGGCAGATTCTTTACCAGCTGAACGACAAGGGAAACCCAAGAATACTGGAGTGGGTAGCCTATCCCTTCTCAAGCGGATCTTCCTGACACAGGAATCAAACTGGGGTCTCCTGCACTGCAGGTGGATTCTTTACCAACTCAAAGTATTGATACATTGCCATCTGGCTTCCACAAATGGAGACTCTGAGCAAGGAGGAGGGGAGACTGGGATACCCCAGCCGTTCAACCTCCAACCTGGTTTGGAGGTGACTCTGACAGTAAAGAATCAGCCTGCAATGCAGGAGACCCGGGTTCAACCCCTGGATTGGGAGGATCCCCTGGAGAAGGGAATGGCTACCTACTCCAGTGTTCTTGGCTGGAGAATTCCATGGACAGAGGAGCCTGACAGGCTATAGTCAATGGGTTTGCAAAGGCTTGGACACGACAGAGTGACTAACACTTTCACTGGCAATGACAGCATCTCCTCTGAGGTCCAGAACCTGCCTTCTTCCCTTTGTCTCTTTGGTCTAAGGGTGGCAGTGGCTTCCTGCTAACTCTTGTGGTCTCCATTTGGCCTTTCAGTTCTTCCAGCACTTTTGGAAGCAGGTCCCAGTTTAAATCATTTTGTTGAAGTACCTGATGATGATTCTGTTTTCCTGCCTTAACTGATAGAGCAGTCAATGGATTTTTCATTTGTAGGTTATTGGTTCAAAAGGTAAGAGATTCTGTTTGAAGTCTTCAGGCTCTTTTGGGCCATTAGTAGGCTGCTGGCTCACAGTAGTCATTTTGGCAACTGGCACACTGTTTGGTAGACATGAAAGAAACATGTTCAAAGGCAAGTGAGGAAGTAAGAACCATGGAAGGGCTTTATAGGATGTATATATTATGGATATAAGAGAAGGAACATTGATGGGCCATGTGAACACACTGTTGACTTTGGCTGACTCCCCTTAACTGGATAGCACTGAAAATGGAGGCTTCTTATGTCCCTTGAAAAAACACTCCTAAAACCCTATAATCCATTTTTCTTTTGTCCTTGAAGTCTTTTTATTTTTTAAAATTTTGCAAGTAAGTATCAAGATAGTGTAAAAATAACCTTGTTTGAACTAAGATAAGCAATTCAGACATGCACACTCAGAGGCCCAAACTAACTTTGATCAGTAGCGTGCTAAGCCGCTTCAGTCATGTCCAACTCTTTGCAACACTATGGACTGAAGCCCATCAGGGTCCTGGTAGAGGAACTCCCCAAATCATGAATCAGTTTCTTTCTCTCTTTTTCCTGCCTTCTTTCCCTATGTGATCCCATTCCCCAACAAAACTAAAAGTTGGTTTCCGTGATAAAAGTTCATGGGCTGTTGTCTTGACATGAGTTTGCCCAAAACAGTTCTAAATAGCCAAACCCCAAACCAAATAGAGCTGCTGTTCAAAATACCATCTTCAAGGCTGACATTTACAGAGACCTTGGGAACACAGCATGTGGGGACTTTGATTCTGTTTCTCCAATGGCAGCTGGGCCCAGTCCAGGCTGCTCTGCCACTAACATTGTCATTGGGTGGCATGAGTGGAGCCGGAGGGGACATTCTTCTTGCTTTTAGCCTCAGAGGCTTACGGCATCCATTCAGAGTTCAAGAAATTCACACTGGTTTGAAATATATTTTCATCAGGCTCTTAGTAAGGCTTGGGAAAGCTTGAAAACAGACTGCTCATTTTGGGGAAGTCTTTCTTTGAACCCACCAATTTTATGAAATTTAAGCACATTGTTCATTGTGTAATTATAGATGAAATATTAGAGAAGTGGACTAATTATACACAATGCACTCAAGCCCAATTAAACTAGTGTCTGTGGTGAATGTAAGAGTATTCTCTTTCACTAATAAGAAATACTGTCTGAACAACAGAGAATAAAATCGTTAAATTGGATATGCTGTAGAGATTATAAATATCCTATTAGCATATAAAATGAGGATTAACCTTATTTAATCTCTGCATGCCAGATCATCAAAAGTCATATTGAACTCCGGTAATGTTGCTGTATCCATCCTGCAAAATAATAATTAAAAAAACCTCACTATTAATAAATATGCCTCACTAGATGCTATTTTCATGTACTAAATTAAACTGTTGGAGAAACTCAAGTATTCCCATAATTGCTTAACAAAATGGCAAAACTACTTTTACCTACTCGTTGTGATATGATGGCTGATTCAGATGTATGTCATCCTAGTGGCTTGGAAAAGTGTGTCTCCCTGGCTGGGCAAATTAGCCTACTTCCAAATAAGTAAAATATACAATTCATCCCCCCTAGCACCACAAGTGACCTTTTGAAAATGTAAATTAAGTGATTGCACACACCAGGGGTGTGTTGAAAATGAAAATGTACGTGTTGGAGACATACTGCCACCATCGCTTCAAGTATTAATTGGCAGACTGAATCCAGTTTTCATGTTTTCATCAGAGTCACAGGAAATTCCACTTGAAGATACTCATGACTCTTATTTTCACGATAAATAATCAGAGTTGGGCAGAGCAACCTTTGGAGTTTAGCAAGACCAAGGGGTTTTTCAAATTTTTTTTAGAAGTTGATTTTTTTAATAAGTAGGGGAGCATTCATATTGTCTAGTTTATTTCTTCTAATAATTATGTCTGTTTTTGATATTTACATATATAGTTACTAGTCTCTGGGTAAAGCCCTGAAAAATAAGCACATGGAACTTATAAGTTGACAAAATGATCCTGGCAGAAGAAGGTACTAAAAAAAGTACAGTGGGTTTATTAGCATAAACAAGAGGATGTATGGTGAGTATTGGTAATAACCAGGCAGAAGACGGCATAGATGGTCATACAGTAACTAAGGACAGACAATTCAAAACGGTACCTTAAAATAAGAATTACTCAGTGTTCTGAAGAGACAAGCTGACTATTTGGAACTGAGTGCTCTAGAATTGAGATTGAAATGAAAAATGAAAGCTCTAGAATACAACTGTATTAAATGACAAAAATAGAGCAGATCAAAATACCCTAATGGCAAATCAATAGGTAAGGTGCTATCAGTCATGCCCAGCTTGAATTCAAATTCAAGTTATAAAATTAAAAATATTGGCTATGTGGTGTCACAAGTAATCAGCAAAGTTGAAGACAGTGTTTGTATATTCCTTTCCTGGACCGTGATCTTTCACAGCTCAGGGACAGAAATCTGTGAAGGGGTTGGTGTCCAACGAGCAGCTCTTTGTTGGAATAGAGGGAAAGGGGCTGAAGTCAATCTTTCTTCCTCTCTCTTCCCTCCCTCTGTCCCTTTTCCCTTCCCTCCCCACTTCCTTCTTACTTTCCAAGAGTTCTTGTTTATATTCCTTCTAAGATTTGATAGCTGTTTTTCTCTCATTGTGAAAATCTTCCGGAGACAGGACTATAAATACATTTATAAACACTGAGAATGACTGTGGTCTGTGGTTCAGACTTCATGTTCCTAATTAGGTGCATTTATTTTAAAAAACAATCAACATGTACACCTTTTCTTTGGTAGAACCCTTCCTCTTACTTTGCTTAGGTGGTCTTGCCCAAGAAAACAAGTTTAGTCCAAATTTCTGTGAAAACTCAGATGCAAAGAAACTAAGAATACACTGAAGGGAACAGGTCCGGAGGGGCAGGGCAGTGCATACTGTCCTAGCCTCTGGGCAAGGACTGAATCCAGGAATACAGAAGGTTCTGAATGGGAGGCTAGAATTGGAAAACACTCATCAAACACATGAGGTGAAATGTGATTTGACTGCATTATGTTTCAGGATGCTAATGCAAAGCAAGCAAGGTGTATGTGCAAAGAGAAACTATAGTTAACTTTTTTTTGCATCCTGGGACCAAAGCTTGCCAAACCAAGGAGACTTTCTTTCAGTTCAGTGACATCCACTGTTAGGGTTTCTTTCCGGTTTCTTGGCTTTTAAGACCATTTGCACCTTCTGTGGCTACTTTATGATGTGGAGAAGGCAATATGGAGTGAGTACAGTGTTAATAATAATGGCATTTTTGCCCTTTTGGACAAACCAACAATTTAGGAGTTTTAGCTGTTATTTTTGTATTCCTTAAACCTAATTAAAAGCTATCTGTAGGGGCTATTTTTTTTTTTTTAACAATTTCTTTGACATGCTGGGCAACTGAAGAAAATCCTGTGCCTTCAAATTTTTGATGAGATTATGGATTTTCCATGACAATATCACTTTAAATGGGCCTCCTCCCCCGCCTCCACATCTAGCTTGCATAGAGCAATTGAGCCTGGCCTTCCTTACATTATGGGTAGATGGTTTTGTTGTGACATGGGATCATTCTGACTTCAGAAAAGCAGTAGACAGTGTCTAGAAGGAAAAAAAAAGGTCTTTATGGATATGATCAAAAGGGACATAAAGGCAAAAACTGACTTTCACTGAAACAGGGCTGGGGACCAGGCCTCCAGTTTCCTTATTGTAATTCATTGCTTGTTTCTAGGCCCCATGATAGAATTCTTCCATAACAGACAGAGGACTTTGTGAAATTGTAAATGAGTACGACTTCAAGCACTCTGTGGAAATATATTCTCCCCCTATAGCCCATACATTATTTCTGCTTAGTTATGGTGGCTCACATTTCCCGTAAGTATCAGAGAGAACTTAATTCAGCTCACACCGCATCACTTTAAAATTGTGCAGCTCTCTTAATCAACCTTTGTATCAACCACAAATGTGCTGTATGACCTAATTTGAAAATGTCTCAAAGTGCTGACTCAAACTGTTAGTGAATAAAGGCTAGTCATTACCATTATGACACTAATGTGATGCAAAATAAAATTGAGTTGCATCAGCTGAACATTAGTTTGCAAAAATATTAGTGATTGAAGCCATTTTCTGTTCATATTTTATTTATGCTTATATATGTATACATATGCATATATTTATTTATTTTTTGAAACAGCCTTGTGACAAAATTTTTAAGAGTGGGGAAGGAAGTTTCATTTTTAACACTGACAAAGCCACAAGATTAAAAGTAGATCATGTGTGCATCATGATCCCCTCTCTATAAGATGAAAATATATTGTTGCTGAATTCTTATTAAAATATTTATATGCGTCTAAGCAATAACATATGAAAATTCTCATCTTCCCCTGTACTTTGGTGGCGGTTTCCAATTTTTTGACAACTGTGGCACTACTTACTATTTTCCATCAATCATAAATTATATGATTTTTGGAATAAAGATTTGAAATTCATTTCTTTTGTGGATCCTTTGTCCCATTTCTTTACTTGACCAAAAAAAATTTTTTTGACATAGAAATATGTACTCTTAATAAATGTTGGTGATACTACTTTTGAACAAAAGAAAGTAGGATATGGGACTAGAGATTATTTAGCTTTACCCCTTATTGATAATACTTTATAGAAGGAAGCATAAATTACCTTATACTTATCTAGTTTAGATTGTTCTGAAAAAAAATGCATGTGCTTATTTAATTCTAATACATCCTAGAGGTAGCAATGGTTTCTGCCTATAAGCTGATAATTAATAATTGAAAATAAATGAGCATGACTCCATTTTTCCTAAATTAGGGAAATTGTCCCAATAGTTAATCAGAAATTCTGCCCTGGATCCCATCTGGGGGGTCTCCTGAATCCTGAAAATTCTGAACATAAAATTTATACATTAGTGGTCAAATACTTCTGATTTTACTTATTTAACAGTGAGAACAAGGCAAGCATACAAATACCCAGGAGATAGATTGTGCTTTAAAATTTTCAAGGACGAGAAGTTTTGGCTATCAATAAATTACTTAACCTTCAGGTTGAAAGAGTATATATCTTCATATTGTATCACTATTAACAATCAGTAGAAAATACAGATAAAATTAAAATGCTGGCAAGCTTTGTTCATTCACTTTTTAGAAAAACAAGTAAAACCTTAAAGCAAGATGTGTAGAAGTTTGCTACTACGTGATACTTGAGTATTTTAGTCGATTTTATATTATGTAACATGTGGCTTGGACTGTTTTTATGACCTATGTTTTATTTCCACATGAAGATAACCCAGATTTTTTAAAAAGTAAGTTTGAAAAATTTCAAAATGGACTTGCCAAAACCAGCACTCAGAAATATGGGTGCTTTCAACCACACGTACACAGACACACTTTCAATTTACCTAAACAAGAGGATCATGGTTTTTTAGCTAAAATACAATTGATCTTAATTTTAGGTTGGGGGGGTGGCAAGGTATGTGGGTGTGATGGCTGAAAATGGATTGCCAGCCTCTTAACAGTTCATCATTCCTGAATGATAGAAGTGTAGCAGCACCCTTCTGAGAAAAATCTTTCCTGTGGATTTTACTTTGTCCATGCCAGGACAAATTGTGTGCTAAGTTGGAATAATTCTGAGATGGAAGACACCTCCATGACTGTCCTTGGAATACTGAGGAGCTGACATTCCTCTTTGGAAGATGAGGGGAGAATGCCCCCTACCCGCTTAATTGATGATTTTCCATGCTCTCCCCTGAGGCCACAACTGATGATCTGTAAGCTTTGCTTTGAGTTTTGAAGCAAATACTAAATATAATCAATATATAAAAATTAAAAAAAAAGAGAGAGGAAAAAATGCAATGAAAATTTATGACCTTAACATTCCTTCAGGGTCAAGCAATTTATCAAATTCTCTCACTTTCTGGTTTCAATTACACAGCCATTGTGGAAGGAACTTATTTTAGCAGGTTCATTTGCCTCAGTGGGGAATACAGGACTTTGGCCTAATGCTTCACCTTTAGTGCAGGCCATTTGAGCCTTAGAACAAATACCAATCATCACTCTTTGGGAAAAAAGAATCTGCATCGGCGTGGCCTATTGGAATGGGGTTTCTGTCAAGGTAAACGGTTGTCGGCAATGACTGTGGTAGAGTGGCGATAAATCCCATTTTATTGCTGAAAAATTCCAGCTTCTCTCCATGCCTGACAGCTCCCACATTCTCATACCCATTTGGGCAATTTCTGCGCTCTGTCCATCTGGTTCTCATTACCTCTCAACCTGCCTGCGTCTGATCCAGAAAAAGTGCAGGTCAGAAACAGGGGAAAAGAAACTGAGGTGATGGACAAAACAGAAAGCAGGGGGTGGCCTTTGGAGGTCGGGGTAGAGGTGAGGGAATGACAGGAAAGGGGGATCCCAGCTTAGGCGCGCACCGGCCGCTGGAAGGGGCCGCCTAGATATATTACAGAAAGATAATAACAGAGCCTGAGCTGGGAAGCCAGAGGGACCCGTATCTTTGGATTCAAGCCTTTCAAAGGCACCTGCTTTGAGGTGGAGGAGAGAGAGAATGTGGTAGATATAGGTGGAAGGGGCTAGATTAAGGGACAGCCCAGTCCATCCCATCTGTCAGGGCACTGTGCCACAGGGGAGAAAGGCATCAAGTTCAGCATCAAACAACACGAAGCTTGGAGTCCCGTGTACACAACTGGCATGCTTCCAAACACAGGGATAAAACTGTGCTGGAGATTCAATTTTGATTCAAGAATGTAAGTTTTTTAGAAGAAGAAAACTCTAGGGCCACCAACAACATTGTCTCCCTTTATTTTTCAAAGACAATTAATATTTAAAAATGAACTAATAGGCACTTTTATGGGATGGTCATTCATGGAAAGACAGGACTGGCAGTGAGTAGCCCCCAATGACGTATATGGTCATTTTTGGAATTGCTGTGCGTTTATGCCTTTGGAAAGTTGGTCTCATTCTCTGAAGCTGAAAACCTTTTGATCATAACTGCTTCTGACCTAAAATTACCCACCATCACCATAAGATGCCTCTTGGGGACAAAGAAATAAATATAGTAAATATCTGATAATAGATATGAATAACAAGTCCTCTCAGACATTATCCTAAATTAGACTAGGATAAAACTGTAACTTTTATATGTAAAAATATAACTTTTTCTTCTTATTTTGATGGGGTTTAATATATCAAAGTAAAAGTGATGAAATAAATACAAATATTTTTACTGAATAAAAATTTTGGAATCAGATGAATGGTTACTTAGATGGTGGTTGTTTCATCACCTGTTGTGATGGCAAAATTGGCGATTTAGTCTTAAAAGCAGGTATGATCGTGTGTTCTTACATATGTTGGAGAGCAGAGGCACTGCTATGATTTGCAGGCAGACTCTCTTACTCTAGATATGTTTATACAGACAATATGTCTTAGCATTTTTTGGATCCCAGGGGTACAAAACCTCAAAATTCACTTTTTCACAGTCAGACCCCTAAAGCTATCATGAGTATCTCAGTTTTATTGGTTGGAATTCTAGTATCAAGATGATGTGAAATTTTAGCTACTGAGCAATACCTTGCAGATAAGAAATACTGGCCACTAATATTTAAGATTTAATTTCAAAAGTTTCAAATCATGCATGTGTGAGAGAATTTCTATAAAATGTATCTGAAATAGTAAGTAAACTCTGCGTGAGACATTTGAGTGGAAAAAGAGGTCATTTATAAAAATTTTAAGTTAAAATGACTAAACAATCTGGAGTGAAGTAAATTACAGATGATCAAAAATGGAAGTTTGCTATTTGGCAACTTTAAACTGAATACTTTCCGTCAACAAATACAGCTCTGAAACAGACATTTTCATGTGTACATATTAAAAGACATAAACTTTTGGCTACTATTACATATCCATTAAAATGGCCATAATATATGGCATCTCTAATTTGGAAAGGAATTTCAGATTCTTAGCCAAAAAAGAATCTCATTTGAACTTAACTTTTCAGTACTGTACATATGTCAGAGAGATGTGATCATTGAAACTCTAAAGGATATTTGTTTCTTTTAATAGCATAGCAGAAAATTAATGGCATGGGGGAGGGTGAAGTGACAATTTAACTTGATGCTTGATAGCTGTTTACTTATCACTGTGTGCCCAGAGTTCAATGTCCTGTAAAAGAAAGCGGGAAATAAAGAAACCACAACAGTCATATGGCTTTTAGGAAACTTAAGACACACGGAAGAAAGTGCTTAGAAGGCCATTGAGATGTTTACAAAACAAATCATTTACATTTAACTTTTGTGTATGTAAAACCTGGAATGGCCACAAAGACAGAACCAACTTTAGCTATAAGAAATATTTTGGCATCAAAATGGTTAATAGTATTATAGCTTCAAAAGAGCCTATTGGCTCACCCTCAAGGATGCCCTGCAGTTGTTGTTAAAGTCATCAGATGAAGCTAGCCTTCTCAGCTAGCCTTTAGATTTGTCTGCTAACAGTAAAAATGCTATAATAAATCGGTAACATATGTTGCCAGGCAAGGAAAAGTGATATAAATAAAGAGACTAGGAGACCCAAATCAAGTACAATGTGAAATGAATTTAACTTTCAATCTATTCGTTGGCTAATTACCATTTGAAAAGTGATTTGAAAGTGTTACTGTTATTTGCTTATATTCTTCCTCATTTTTTTTTTTTTCCTCTTCAGATTGCATTCTTACCCAAATTCTCTTCGTGATTGCCTGTTTTGCGGCTTTGGGGTAAGTCCCAGTTTTCCACAACCTTAAGAAAAAAAAAATGCATAACATAAAAGATGCCAAAAAGACTTATGTGTCCTGATGTGTGGGTTTCGTGAAATATACATGGGTTCGTTGAGGAGGGGGGCGGCTAATGAAATAAAGAGAAGGGGTTTGTTTCTGCAAGAATCCAAGAGTGTGTGAAAGTGTGCATTGCAAACGAGTCTCCCATCAGGAAAGCCACCTCTGGAATGGAAATGACAAAGCTTGGAACACACACAATCAATTATTTTCACTAGCATTTAAAATATAGAAAACAAAATCTGCTTTGGGAATTGACTGAATATTTTATTTAGCTTTTTTATTGAGACATCCTTTGAAAAATGGCATAATATAAATAGTTTTACAAAGCAACAATATAATCAATCTCTAAACTAGAATATAAATCAAGGATTTCATTAACTGCTGGTAGCCTGTTTGAATTGTAGTCTTGTCCATAATGCCTATCTATCTATGTATGTCCAAGTTATATTAAAAACCTTTAAATGGCTTTGTAATATCAGCTACATCTAGCTATTATAATAATTAATGGTACTGTTTTATAAATCAATACATGTATTCTTGATAAATTCATATCCAGTTAATGGTGTAATTTAAATAAAAAATTAATGTAATAAAGGACATACAGAAATGGGCAGGAAATCTTTAAAGGTTAAGAGACAAATTTGTCTAAATTCATTTTTAACCTGTTTTGAAAAAAGTTTATATTTAAAATCAGCAGAGATTTACCTTGTTTTTGTGAAACGAATCTTGTCATGTCTAATGGTATCTGGTATTGGATTTGTATGGTATTTTCCTTTTTTAACTGCTGAGTTTTAATTATGTACTTATTGTACTGTTGGGTGTCTTACTACCACTGTATTCTTGACTGTTCTTTAGAAAAAGAGAACAAAACGAACTAAAATCCTCCAACCAGTCATGTATTTTCAATACATGAATGAAATGTAAATGCTCTTTAAAAAAAACATATTACTAAAGGAACTGTGCTGAAAATCTCCAAAGTTATACACAAATTTTATTTAGGGGGAAATCTGGCTGATTAGTTCAATGAATTTACATGTGTAAGAGCCCAGTGTTTTTACTGCTTTCACTGAATGAACATCCTAGGACTGTTAGAAAGAAAAGAAAAGAAAAATGCATTGAAGAGTCCACAATGTGTTTTACGCTGTACGCGGGTGGAGAAACATTCTACAGAGAGAAGAGTGTATTATTGTTCTAATTTTAGAAATATATATCGAAGGTGTATTAAGGAGATTTGGAAAAACAACTGAATGTTGTAGGTGATCAAATACAACCTTAAATCATTCCAAATAAAATTTCATTCCATTTATAGAGTAAGCATTTTACACAAAATATCTTTCAGAATTATGCAGACCAGTCTGCACTGCCATTCTCCCTGACATGGTGCAGAAATGTTACTTTAATGCACTGAGCTTTTTCTGACATTTTTCTTAACATTGCTGAGCCTTATTTAGAGCAGCAAAGGAGATGTGTGCAGTTTCCTTTGACACTGATGGGTGTTTCAAAATGTTACAGGAGAGAGAGAGGGAGAGAGAGGAGAAAAGATTTGCTGCCAGTCACTTCATCAATAGAGCTACAGGAGCAATTACTATTTGTTAAAAGTTTCCATTTCAAATGAAGCTAAATTTTAAAGAAACCTCATTCCTTTAGAAGAGCTGCTGTCTGGAAGAGGACGGGAGAGAACACACATTAGAGATTACATGTTAACGTGTACTCAAGTACTGGAATCATTTGAAACGTATTGTGTTTTTAGATGAAACCTACAGCAAAACCACTCCTAAGAGGCTTAATTTAGGTTTTATAGGAAGAACATAAAAAAGACCAGGTTACAGCCACACACTGAAATATGGGGTACATTTTAAATATCTTCATTTAAAAACGTATGTTTATTTTCCCTCCTGGGATCACTAACGTGGGTCTTGACAGAGAAAGCGAGGACATGCTACATTCTTAAAAATTATCTGTTAAAGGGATCACATTCCAAGACAGGTTTGAGCATTTTTATGACTACAGATAACCTCTTAATTATGTCGCTGCCTTCCACTTGTTAATCAGAGACATTCAACACGTTAACCAGTGAATGGTTGCCTTTAGAAGACTACAGTATTTTTAAGGACTAGAAGCACTTTATTCCTATCATCATATCACTGCATGTATGATTTTAGCACTGCTAGAAACTTACCTGCTTGAAATACCAAACACCAAAGACAAGGTCTAGTTGCCTATAATGATGCTGTTAATTACTTCAGACTGTGCAGCTCATGAAAAATTTTAAGGGATAGATAATTTTACTTTTCTCGCCTCTCCCTGTCCGGCTCCTTCACCTCTCACACAATTCCTACTTGAACAATTTTAGCTGTCTTCTGCGATCACCAATGTCTGAGATACTCAGAAACCCTTTCAGAGAGCAAGGTGTGAGTGGAGTAAATAAAATCATGTTTCACTGTTGGTTTATCAACCCTCTTAGGTAGTTTTCCTGCCAGCCAACCTGCGTGCTGTTAAGGCCCATAAAATTATGCAATAGTGACTTCTTTGGAGGTTCTTTAATCAGATAATGGCCGGTGTTAGGAGGGAAGAGCCCAGGGCGATGTTGCTGGCACTTAACACTGGGCTTGGTCATTACTTGTCTGGTAGAGACCAATAAACAGCTGATTACTATCCTATCAGGAGCCAATATTTTACATTTATCCTAGTTATTTTTTTCTTCTCTTTGCAACTTCTCATAACAACAAGCATTTGTCAAGAAGACCTAGGAGCAGTAACCTCACAGGCCCCTTAAAAATTAGAATTTTCCTAGCGTGAAATGATGCCTTTTGTGAAATGCTGAGAATGATTTTGGTTTTTACAAGAGCAGAGGTTTGATTACTTTAAAGCCCATTTCTTTCAGATGTGGAGACCCCTGGACATCATCCCCTCTCCTCCCGGTCCCCTTCTCTCCTCTATGACAGGTCCACAGACTGCAACCAAGGGGTTTTAAAATGCAAATATTTATATTTGAGCTCTGGCAATAACAGAGTCAGTTTGCTTCCTCTGTTAGCCTGTGATAATTGATGCTTCATACCTGGAACTACGTTTCATTTCTCTCTTTACACATGAAGATATTATATAAATAAAAGATAACTTATGGAGAGGAAGCAGCCATATGAAATAATAATCCTAAATTTGACTGGGTAATCTTTTAAGGCTTTAAGAGTCAGAGATACAGATTTCCACACTTTTAAAGGAAATCTGATTACAACCAGGAAATGTGTGCATTTTTTTGAAAGTCTATTGAATTTGAATGCCTGAGTGGGTCAAAAAAGAAAAAAAAAGAAGGATTAAAGGAAGGCAGAAGAGAAAAAGGTGTGAATGTTACATATACTTTAAACTAAGGTATTCAACCTCATGTTTAGACTTCTTGTTACAACGTTACTGACTCTATATCAGAATATAATTTTTTCATGACCTATGTAAATTGTAAAACAGTGGGTCTTATAAAATGCCTCTCTTGCCTGGGATCCTCGTCTTAGAATGAACAGCAGTATACCCAGAAGAACTGGACCCTAATTCACAACCTCATACAAAGCCAGGCAATTCTTGAGCCAAACAAACAAAGGGGGTGTAAGCGATTTCATTTATTTTGATAATCCTACTCTTGCACAGGAGCATTTTGCTGTCTTTGTCAAAGTGAATGACAACAATTTGGCCAACTCTCTCTGAGCTGCACTCAACAGTGACAGGCAAATTATCAGAGGCCCTGCACTTCTTATTATCAGAGGAGAAGCCATCAGGGGGACGCATGGAGGATACCTCTCCCTTGTCACTATTTGTCAGTGGGACAAGGGCCACTGCTATGGGTAGCTGACAGGTAATTTCAACAATAACAATTACTCCTATTACTGGTGTCATAAACAATTCGCCCAAGGCATGACAATAGCAAAGCTTTATAATTCAATGCCATATAAATAAATGCCAGCAGGTAACAAGTAATTTAGCTCCAATCAAGCTTTCACCCCAGCATTAATATTGTTATTGCAAGAAAATGGAAAATTGAAAAAAATTCAATATGTTAATGAATTAAGAGAGGTTCAAGGGCTAGACAAGAGGGGCTGAAAAGGGAAACCAAAATTATTATGGTATCATATTTGATGCCATGCTAGGGGCCAAACAGCACTATAATTACTTTAAGATTAAGAAGGGGATTAAATGTGCTGTTTGCCTCTGACTTCAGACATGGGAAAAACATGACACAGCCTTTCAAAATCTGCCTCACTCCAATTTCTGAAGAATATAAGTAGAAATATGAGAATGTGTATATAATGTAGCATCTTGCTGACTTTTTGTTCCACCTGAAATATTTCACTGGAAACAGAGGCATGAGTACCAGAGGAACATCTCCATCTGTTTCAGGAAATTGCATCAGCACCTGCTTCCTTTACATTAAATCTCAGACTGAAACTATTGTAATAAGCATATTTTTATCTGTGCTCAAGGTAGAGCTGAGAACTCCTCCTTGCTCTCCAGCTGTCCACCTTTTGGAAGTGGGCTCAAGGATACAGTCCCATCTTCCTCTGTAAAACTTCCTGATCAAACAAATTTGCAGTTTCACTATTTGTCCTGCAAGACAATGTGCCATCATGGTGACAGCAGTAAAAGAATTTGAAAATCTCTAATTAGGGGAGCTGCAGAGCAATTAACGCATGTCAAATTTCACTTCATCAAGTGCCACTCTAATTTTCCCTCTAAAAATTAATGGATTTTTTTTTTCCTTTTGGTATGTGTGTGTGTCCCCTTAAGGCAATGTTGATTCAAATCTGCTCAAGATGCAGTGTTGCACAGCTAAGCATCTTCTTGATTACAATCCGCCACACTTCTAACTGCGCTCATTCTCACTGCCACGGATACTTTGTCAACAGTCAAATTACACCACGCTGATAACAATGCATAATGGTGTTCCTCCTCCGAGGCCCCTGGCAGGAGATGGGGTTCATAAAAATGTGATGTTTTCTTCTCAACTGTTTCTCAAGGAAGTTTGTATGACCAGGTCACTAGTTAGGCGTTCATTTTTTGAAATGAATTCGTTAATTTCAAGGAAAGGAGTGAAATGATGGCATATGAAAACAGCTCATTGAAAAAAGGAATCAGAAGAAGAATGAGGAATTGAAAATATCCGTGGCCAAAGTTTTGCTTAAACACTTTGTTCGAAGACATTTTCAAGAGCACTATTCTTGGTTAAATACCAGATTTTTTTTTTTCTTTACTTATGGGCTATAAACATTGGAAGCCTCTCTTGAACAGACAGTATTTAGATTATGAGAGAAGTTTGTTTAACTGCCATATTTGCCAGAATCCTCAAAACATCACAGGACACAGAAGATAAATGACTTTTTTCTAAGGTCAGGACTGTATATTCCAGATAAATGTTGATTCATTTTAACTATTTTTTATCTAGTTGCTTGTTGCAGATCTGTGTCTGAGTCACCAGCCCATGTGAGGAATATTTCTTACTGAAAAAATGAAAGAAACACAGTGATTAGATGATCTTACTTTCAGTCTTTTTAGAGATCATTCAGATTTTATGTCTAAAACACAATCAGATCCAGAACAAAAAAGGGGAAATTAAACAAAATGCTCGATGTGTATCTTTGCAGATTGTTCAGGGAGTAGAGAACATTCACATGGATGACATTTCAGTTTTCTCATCATGTAAGTATATTTTTGATTATGTTTTCTCTAATCATATTTAGTAGAATATCAAATTCTTGGAATGTACACTTCATTTTTAAAAAATTCACAAGTTGAGTCCAACTTTTCATTCACTGACGACTAACTTGAAAATCTAAAATTTGATATTTTGAGGTTTGTATTTCCAAATATCAAAAATTTCTTCCTTCTCATAAGGCATGTTCTTAAGTGGTCTATTTCAAACAAAAGAAAATGACATTCCACTTTCAGCTAGCAAATGTTAGATTCTCTCAAAGCTGATTGGGGACTCACTTGGAAGTTTTGCCATTAGAGTCACACAAATTGAATTATATTCATCTTTCCCAAATATCGTTCTTCAAACTCTATAAATATAGCAATATTAGGTTTCAAGTTTCATGTGACTTGTTTACAAATAAAGGTATCTTGAGGGGGGAAAAAAACCAGCAAGCTCTTTGTACTTCAGAAGGACAAAAACCTGGAACAATCTCATATTAAAACATTAACAAAGGATTGTAAAGGGAAATTTAAAGGGATAAAACTTGATTATATAATGCAATCCAACAGTAATCAATTTTACCTTCAATATCTTGCTTTTGTTTTCCAAATGCTAAATAAACAATACATAATGCATCCCTCATCAGCCAAACCATGGAGGCTCTGTGCTCAAATAACAGGAAACATATTCAATTTTCCTAACAGAAGACAGTTCATTAAGCTGTGCCACATCAAATAAAACTTTAATTTCTCCAGCATCAGAGTCGCAATGAAAGCAATTGAAGAAGATGAGCCATATGGTACTTCTATCAGCAAACACATATTGCTCATTCCCCCAAAGTTTTCTAATTCTGCTCCCCAGACCTGTGTAATATAGATAATGTGCTCCGAGAGCAGCAACCATGAGCTATCTAGTGTACACTTCTAATACTGTATTTAATGGGAAATAATGAATCATAAAAGCCTAGAGAAGACGGCTTTTGCTAACCTAAATCTCAGCTGTAATTTCATTGTTCTGTGCCTAAGATGCTGTTTGCCCTTTCCAAACAACAGCAGTTGAGCATAATTATGCTGCCTCAAACCTGGGCTGGCAAAAGCATCTCTAATAGAACCAAGTTTCTATTAACTCCTGAATTTCTGAATTTAATGATGTGCTGATGCAGGCATGGAGATAACCAAGCATGTGTTGTTTCCAAACCCAAAGAAACATTTTCTCCTTCTGCTCTTTGGTCAGACTGCTCAATGCTTTATATTTCCTCCTCCAGTCCCTCCTCCCCCAACCCCCAACCCATGCAACAGGAGTGGCATGATTAAAAATGAGGAGATTTTCTTGTTATTAGCAAATTTGACGTTTGCCTGATGAAATGCACATAAAATGTGAAAGCGCCACAGTACTCAGAAGAAATGTCTCTGCTCCAATCCAGGCAACCAAGATGAAATAATTTAGGTAAAGGACTGTACATCTTTACTCAAAATGTGAAGATTGGATTATAAATGAAAACCAAATATTGCAGAGCTTTTAGAGTGATGGTATTTTGATACATGTGAAGTGTCTAGTCTTACATCTCTCACCTTAACTGCTTTGATTATTAACCTAAACATCATATGTATGTTCATGTGCAGCAATTTCTCTGTCCTGGGTCCAGCCTGTCTTCCACCAAGAGACTGGGATTGGGGCTTAATTCCTTTGAAGAAAAAAAAAAAAAGTTTCTATTCCCCACCCTGCCCCCCACCGCTCCTCCCACAAATAGGTTAATGAATTTAGCTTTTCCATTTTTAAAGCTCATCAAATCAATATTTTCCCAACACAATGCTAATTGAAAATACCATCAAATAACACTGTGGCTATATATCGAAAACATATTTTAACGGTTTTGTTTGTTTTGGTATCATATGAGCCAAGGATGGTTGAATTAAAAGGAGACTTTTAAAAGTTAGAGACTGCCTTTTTAAAGCTTATTAAAATCAGCCTGTTACGTGCCTATCTCTGAATTAGCTCTACACACTTGATTGCCATCATTAACACTAGTTGTTTGGTGTTGCCCTGTGGTGGCTCAAAGCGGATTCCTACTAGTTATTAACTTGAAATCTCTTTTCATTGAAATTAAAAAAAAAAAAAAATCTGGACTGTGGAAGAAACAGTCACCAAAAGAGAGAGGCCTATGAAACTATGAAAAGACCAACAGGTAAAAGAAGGACAGTCACGTCTAAAACACACTCAGGAAAAAAAAAAAAAAAAACCATGACAACAACACAGAAGCAGTCCATTGATTATATTTCATGAATGCCTTAAAACAAATGTTTAAACAGTTTTCTGGAACAGTGCAGAAAACCCCTGCATGCTCCACTGGCTTGCGATGACAATGGCCTATTGCAATGTAAAACACGCTGGAGAATAAAAAGGTGCTTTTTGTTACCATTTTATCAAAGCTGTTCATCTTCGAGCTGCAGGCAGCATTTTGCTGGAATTGCAGATATTTCTCTGTCCAGGCTCCTTTGTTTGTGCATCTCATTTGCATATATTTATCTCCAGCTGAGGGTGCTTTCTGCTCATTAAGGCCTCCCTTCCCATTATTTCATAAGCCAGCTGCTGAGAGAGATTTCACCTGTGGTGACTGAGAAAAGAGGGGTGAAAAACTAAATTCTTCATAAAAAGGAAATCTTCTGAGTCTCTTCCCCTATAAATGGGCACCATTTGTGTTAAACAGCCTCTTGTCATGATAGATGCCTCTGGAGGTCAGGGGTTAAAGTTGATTTGAAGGTCAGCAGTAAAACAACAGACAAACCAGACGCCAAACTGGTTCCTTAGCTGTCGGTGGGAGCTGTGGTACAAACAGGTCTTGAACCTTTTTCAACCTCTAATAAAACAGGGGATGAATCTGAAGTGGATCAACCAGGCCCCTGAGGCAGCAGCACAGAAAACACAAATAATATCAATATCAGGCAGCCACAGGAAACAATGGGGCATTTCTCCGTGCTCCATGCATGCTGCTATTGTTTCAAGGGCTGGGGAATTAATTCCACTTATTTATTTAAGGCGTGTCAACTCACTGCCTAAACCTGTTTCAGTGTCAAGATGAATAAAACTTTTATGGCTCATAAAATAGAGCCATTCATCTCAATGCTCTTTGTGGTGCATGTTTTTTTTTTTTTCCTGGCATACTGAGTTAGGCCTCTGCTCCTAAATGGTTACATCTGAACTGTTGCTGCGATCCACACCATATTAGAGAAAAAAATGATTTCGCCGGCAAATGGATCTCAACAGAAATGACACAGAAAAGCATTTTAGCTGCGATGGAATAGTCCCCAAATTCCTCCCAAATCCTCATCATGTGCTTGCATCTGTTTTGAGCATGCATTATTGACAAAGCAGAAGTTGTGTTATTTTAGGGGAAAGTTAAAAAATGATAGTAATAAAAAGTTAGTTTTCTAGAATATCACGTATTTCATTTGACTTTAGAAATGCAACCTGTTTAGGATAGCTGCTTCCCATTCATCACCTTTGGCCCAAGTTTTCACTGTTGTGTACTCAGTTTGCACTGACAGAATAATTCAAATGCCTTCTTTAGCTCTACTGCTTTGAATTTTAATTTTGAACAGAAAATGCCAAACATAAATAGAAAATATACATTTCAGCGTATTTTTGGATCATACAATTTTTCAAAGTTTGGTTGTAGAGTCAATTTTCCTTTTTATTTCCAACTCGTGACTTTAATAATAATGTAATCCTCATAAACAAATTAACATTTATGAAGTGCCACAACCAGTACTAAGCACACACATGTTCTCATGCAATTGTTTAGTGTTAGTTTAATCCAAGTCACACAGACCCATTTAGAAGAGTAGGAATACTCTTCAGGATCCAGAGTGTACCTGAGAAAATAGTCCAGTCAAGCAATATCATTCTAGCAGATGCTTTAACAGGGAACATCATATGAACCAGATTGCTTGATATTAAAATGAGCGAAAGGAAACCATTTCATGGTATTTCACAAATTCTCCCATCATGGGTTAAATCACGTACACCACAGCTCTCTGCTCTGTTGCAATGTAAATTGATCTGTGGATGAGCCACTTACTGTGTTGTCCCAGTTGCTTGGCTTTGGAGGTCTCCAGTGAATATGGAGGCCTTTACTTATGGATGCCAGATTATTTCTAATTTAGCCAGTCAGTAGGCCAGTTTTTCCACATGCACTCAAGTTTTTCCAGCAAGTAGATTATTTGAGAATGGCTCAGACAGAAGTTGTACTTTCACATTTGGTTCATGGGTAAAGATGCCACCCTGGGGGTGTGGGGTTCAGTTTTTGGGTGCCAAGCACTGCTTACAGTATGGTATGAGGGGGAGGTAGAAGGAAAGACCATTGCATTGCATGGTCTTTCCCGTTTGAACTGGGGCGTGGACCAGAGCTCTGCATGGGGGTGGTCCCTTTACCAAGCACTCCTGTTTGAAAATGGAATTGCTTTCAAGTGGCCACCAGACCCTGAGAAAAATATTTCAACTCACAATTGATTAGGTTTTGGTAATCTATGGCAATGTGTTCTCATTTAAGCATGGAGCAGGAGATTTTTCTTCGATGACCCTTTACAGTTTAAAGAATGCAAGCAGTCCTGCTTCACACAAGAAATGCAAGCTGTGGTTGGAGAAATTTTCTAACTTATTGAAGGCAGTTTATATCCTCCTCTTTGTACACCCTCTGCCTTCCCAAAGCATTTTATAGCTCCCTCTGCATCTGAGTTATCAATTTTCTCTCAGACCTTCCACATTACATTTAACCCCACTCCCATCCCCCAACCTGGGCCCTCCCAGTAACCAGCAAAAATACAGTTTACTCCCCCCACCAAGTCTGCACTCCGGTCTCTCGTTCTACTTTTGCTCTAATCTAATCACTAATTCTTAAGCTTGGCCAAATAGTTAAAAATGTTAAGTGCTAGCAAGGCCTTCTACCTCCCCCTCATATCTGTCTCTGTTTATGGAATGGGCCTGGTTTCCTCCTCTTCTCCTTCAGCCCAGGGTCTTCAGGTCAGAACACTGTAAATACACACAGCTCTGGCCCGACCCATAAATCTGAGCAAAGGGCAGGCTTATATATTCAGATAAGCATGGGTTGGGGGCGGGCGCTTGGAATCAACAAGAACTAGTGAACCTGATGCTCTGCAGCCATGCTCTTGAGACGAGAACGGAACAGGCCAAGAATCTTTAGTGTGGAGAGGAAAAGATTTTTGTCTTGAAACATCTTTTCTTATTTCTAAAGGATGAGGTTGGCCCTGCTTCCTCCTTTTAATTTTTTTTTTTTTTTTTTACTTTTTCCATATTGGTTATACTCATATCCTTACTGAACATATTATCTTTGAGGCAATCAAATTAAACAATAAATTTCATTTATTTATTTCCGATGTCTTTCTTCCTTAAGTGTATTGGTTTGTATTTTGAACTCTGTGCATGTATGCTGTGTGTGTGTGTGTGTGTGTGTGTGTGTGTGTGTGTGTGGTAAATGAGACCTTTTCCTAGAAATTCTATTCTACTGTAATTTTTCAGATCTAAAGGTCTCTTCCTAAATAACCATGCTGTTAGTCACCACATTGAATCCTCAAGTAAAATATGTCTGAAGGAGTTGGGAATGACAAAGTGATAAATAAATGCGTACATGGCCTTCAATCTTTAACGTTTCTACTTTATTACCAAATTCAAGTCTTTTCTGTTGAAGTTTCAAATCTCAAAGTTTTCTATGATTCCAGAAAGACTGTCCTTCTTGGGATGTGTGCCCCCTGTGGACAAATATAATGGAAAGTCTTGAACATGGTGACTATGGCTGAAAACATACCTTCTACTATTCATCTGACCTGATTCTGCTTCAGAGGTGATGAGCCACACCACACACTTGCCTCTGTCACTTAAGAATCTAGGAAATGTATGATGACCTAGAGGGGCAGGATGGGGGAGAGGAGGAAGGGACCGAGAGGGAGAGGATACATGTATAATTATGACTGATTTGCATTGTTGTAAGGCAGAAACCAACATTGTAAAGCTGTTTTCCTAAAAGTTAAAAAAATAAATTAAAAAAAGAAGAATCTGGGAAATGTGGCACTTGCTTTGTTTTCAGTCAATATTTTAAATTTTATCGTGTACATATATAGAATTAAATTTTTTTTGCATATATAGAATTTTTATCTCATTTCTCTAGGTTATTTTTTTGGCAAATAAAGAACTGATCTTTTTTTTTAAGCCCAATTCATATTCCTCAAAAGGACTTTCTTGGGTTGAAATGTAGTGACAATTCCATGTAGGTAAGAGAATTTTATGGGAAAAACTGCCAAGAGAGTAACTGGGCTGGCTGCCCAGACTGTTCGCTACATTCTAGCCTTGCCTTAGACAAATCCTTACATGGAAACAATCATAATAATGATCACCACTAATTGAGCACTTACTTTTGGAAAGCAACCTGTCAGGTACTTTAGATACATATTAATCTTTTTTTTTTTCATTCTTGATGGGTAGTTTTTTTTTTAATTTTAATTTTTAATTGGAGGATAACCTTTATAATAACATGGCAAATGAAGTATTGTAATCTCCATTTATGAATGAAAAACTCTGATTGGAAAAGTGAAGGCATATCTCCTAGAACAAAGATTTAAGCTTAGAATTCAAACATGAGTGCGACCCCAGAGTGCTCAGTTCTTATGGCCTCAGGTTCTCCTCTTCAGGATGTGGGTCTTGGGTGGAACGGTGTCGATTTAGCAGGGTATTCTGTGTCTGGGTTGATTTTCTCTGTCCACACCTCTCCTGAAGCCTAGGCCTGACCTTTTCAACAGCCCTCTGGTGTCATGGCCTGACTATCACAGAACTCCTGCAGTCCATATCTAAGACTGAATTCATTGATTTCTCACCCAATCTGCTTCTTTGTGATCCATGTGATATTTCCTGGGAGCACCACTGTCTGCTCCACTCTGTAGTTCAGGCTCAAGGCTCTCTCTTGCTGCCTCAGCTCATTCCCTTCTCACCTGCCATGATCATCAGCTGGCCTGGCAGAGCTGTGACAAGTGCAGGGGGCATTACTGTCTCACTCCCTGGGTCTGCATCTGGCCCCTCTATTTACCAGCAGTGCAGCATTGCACTGGAGAGGGAAATGGCAACTCACTCCAGTATTCTTGCTGGGAAATTCCATGGATAGAGGAGCGTGGTGGGCTACACAGTCCATGGGGTTGCACAGAGTTAGACGTGACTTAAGCGACTTAACACGCATGCACATAGCATTGCACAACGTACTTTACTCCTATGTACCTTGATCTTTTCATCTGTAAAATGGGTCCCAAAATACTACTTATTTCATAAAGTAGCCTAGTTCAGACCCCTGGTATTGCTTCACCTAACTGTTACAACAGCCTTCAGATTGGTTTCTCTCCTTCTTGTCATCCAACCTCCTCACTTCCATGTAATGCTAGAGTTAGCATTACAAAATAATACCTATGAGACCCTCCTGTGTAAAAGTCTTTGCCTCCCTGTTGCCCTCAAGCCTAACTATGGAGTCAGGCAAAGTCTTTGTAATTTCCTGCCAACTAGCCTTTCCAGGATTATTTTCCATCATGTCCCCCTAAGCAATCTGCACTCTGGTGACAAAAAATTTATACATATGATATGCTCTTGAGCCTCCAGATTTCTGACCATGTTGTGCCCCTCTACCAGCAATGCCCTTCCTTTCCATTTCTGCCTAGTGATGGGCACTGATCTTGTATATCTCAGTTCAAAAGTTACCTATTTTTTAGGGCAGCACACATTGAGTTAGTCACATGTAGAGTGTATATGTTCTGTTTCAGAATCTAACATGTTGAACAGTTGAATGACAGGCACTGTCATCATAATGTTGTAACCATTGGCTGTGAACATCTGTGGGCAGAGGCAGTATATTTTTCAGCTCTGTATCTTTTGTTCTAGAGTCTCACATATAGTGGGACTCCTCCCCCAAATTTTGATTAATTTATAAAATGGCATTCCTCACCCTAAATATGACTTAAAGCAAATGTGAATCAAATGCTTACAATGCTGCTAATTGAATTAAGTCTTGTTAGCTTGGATGAGACAGTGAACTTGTGACAAAATTAAATTAAAAACTCAAGAGAATTTAGGAGCTTGGGATTAATAGATACAAACTGTGATATACAAAACAGATAAATGACAAGGACCTACTGTGTAGCACAGGGGACTATATTCAATATCTTATAAGAATCTATAAGGGAAAAAGAATCTGAAAAAGCTACATATATATGTATATACATATAACTGAAGCACTTTGTTATAAATCTGAAACCAACGCATTATAAATCAACTATACTTCAATAAAAAACTCCAGTGCAACTGTATTGTTCTTACGGTCTCCAAGATGAAGCCATCCTGGTTTTTCTTAGTACACATGTTGCTGCTGCTGCTGCTGCTAAGTCACTTCAGTCGTTTCCGACTCTGTGCGACCCCATAGATGGCAGCCCACCAGGCTTCCCCGTCCCTGGGATTCTCCAGGCAAGAGTACTAGAGTGGGGTGCCATTGCCTTCTCCGAGTACACATGTTAAATAGTACATTTTTCTGGCACCTTAAGAAAATGGAAATTCTTTAGAATATCAATGAGGTCTCTATGTTTGATATAGCTCACTAGCCAGTTTTTGCTTATCTGTCCTTACTCTAGGCATAATATTTTATGGGAGGCAGTGTATGGATAAGGACACAGCCATAGGCTTGGGAGCTGGAAGGCCTGGGTGCTGCCACCTACAAGTTGTCTAATCGCTGGCAACAGTTTTCCCAGGGCCTGTCCTTTTATCTGGAAAGTGGGCATCATAGTAACATCTACCACAGAAGGTACTATGAATATCCAATGAATTAGTGCTTCCATATACTTAGATAAATGCCAGGCTTACAATAAATGCTCAATAAAAATGTCAAATATGTTACCCAGTTGATGTTTACAGGCGAGGTGCCTGAAATTCTGGTAGAAGAGTGAGGGTGATTTCGTCACCGGAGCACAGTGCAGAGAGCTTGAAGAGATGAGGAGTTGGCCCATTCACCTGTGCCAGGACTAGTTATCCATTCAGACATCGTTCCAACACTCCAGCAATTTAGCATTTCCTCATATGACACACAGAGCTAAATCTAGGGGAAAACAAATTTTCATTTAGCAGTTAGGGCAGTGGGCTCCAGAATTGTTCTGCCTCGGTTAAAATCCTAGCTCTGTGACATGCTGGTCATGTAACCTTGGGAGAATGTTTTCTTTTTCTTTTTTTTAACTTTAAGTTGAAAGATAATTACTTTACAGTATTGTGATGGCTTCTGCCATACAACAACATCAGCCATAGGTAGCCATATGTCCTTCTCATCTGGCAAATGAGGGGGGAAAAAAAGCCTAATTTTAACACTTTACCTGTTGTAAGAATTAAATGAAAACAACTTGACATGCTTATTATAGTGCTTGTTGCATAGTGAGAGCTTCAGATCTGTTAATCGCTATTTTCTTATTGAAAGTATCATAATGTTTTAGTATATGGTGTGCTTCTTAAATTTTCTAATATATCAAACCTGTGCCCTACATTTTTCAATCAATGGATGCAACTGGACAGATGTGTGTAGCTCCCATTCCATCAGGTTCACTGCTATACAGCATTTTATTATACTAGCACCTCACAGTTAATTTTGTTATTTTTTTATATTGATGGGCATCTAGACTGTTACTGATTGATTTCTATTACAAACACTGCTGCATGGAACATTCTCATTCCATGTGCTTTGGTGCACATGTGGACGACTGAAAGACTTTGTTTCGGGAATGAAACTCAGGGATGAAATTGTAGGACATGTGAATATTCAAATTTACTGTGCTGTGCTTAGTCGCTGTCGTGTCAAACTCTTTGTGACAGCATGGTCTGTAGCCCTCCAAACTCTTCTGTCCATGAGGATTCTCCAGGCAAGAATGCTATAGTGGGTTGCCATGCCCTCCTTCAGGGGATCTTCCCAACCCAGGAATTGAACCAGGGTTTCCTGTGCTGCAGGCAGATTCTTTACCAGCTGAGCTACCAGGGAAGCCCATTCAAATTTACTAGATGTGGTAAACTCTCTTCTAAGTAGCAGCTCATGAAGGATTTTCTGACAGATGATTTTTACAAATGCATTTTGGATCTTCATAAAAATTACTCTGTCGTAGACAGTCTGCAAGATTTTATGGTTTCAATGTAAAATCCAAATCACTTCCTTCTTTTTGTATTCTTACTCTCATGTGGTCCTCCTGTAATGGCCAACAGAAGACCGTAAAAGCGATTGTTGTTTAGTCGTTAAGTCGTGTCTGACTGCTTACAACCCCATGGACTGTAGCTGGCCAGGCTCCTTCCATCTATGGGATTTCCCAGGTAAGAATACAGGGCATCCTTCTCAAGGGGATCTTCTCAAGCCAGGGACTGAAATTGCCTCTCCTGCACTGGCAGATGAGTTCTTTATCACTGAACCACCAGGGAAGTCAAACTGATGGAACAGGTAACAAAAAACTTGCTTCTGTTTGGGATTCCTTGATAACTCAATTGGTAAAGAATCTGCCTGCAATGCAGGAGACCCTGGTTCAATTCCTGGATCCAGAAGATTCCCTGAATAAAGGAAAGGCTACCCATTCTAGTATTCTTGCCTGGAGAATTCTCTCCCAGAGTTGGACACTACTGAGCAACTTTCACTTTCACTTCTCTGTTTGCGGCATCTCTTCTCTTTCTGTCTCTTTTGCATCTCTTTTGCAGCCTACAGTCAGTATAAAACCAACTCTACAGGGACTTAAAGAGTTAAAGTTGCCATCTCTCAGTTGGATTATGGAGGGTTTTGTTTTCTTCAATAAACTTTTTCTGTACTAGGTAAGATCTTTCTAACAAACTTGTGTTACTACTTTTATTATTAGGAAAATATATTTAACACCTGGGGAAATTATTATTGATTTACTTTTAGCATTACAGAGAACTAAGGACCACAAAATTCTACTTTCAAATTGGAAAAAGCCATCTTACCAAGCAGATGCCAACAGCAAAGCATCCGTAAAGGTTCTGGATGCTGCTTCAGTTTGATTGACTTCCTTCTAAATCATCTTGGTCTTTTTGGCACTGGGGATGGGTTTTGTGAAAGACAATTTTTCCGTGGAGCGAGGGTGGGGTGGGGTTGGTTTCCAGAAGATTCAAGCATGGTAGGGTTCCCTCCTGAAATGTGAATGATGGACAGCAACTGTAAATACAGATAAAGCTGTGATTGCTTGCCCACCGCTCACCGTCTGCTGTGCAGCCCAGTTCCAGTTGGGGACCCCTGTTTTAGTGTACTTATTCTGTTATTTATATTCTCTATACATTTCCAATGTATACTACATTTCTATCTTCATGCTTTATTGCTATTGTGTTTTCCCTTTCAGACCATCAGCTCTGTGAGGACAGCGGCTGTCTTTCTAACTTACCATCCTTTCCGCAGTCCTTAGAGCAGAGTAGGTACTTACTAATCACTTGAGGAATGGCTAAATTATTCAGACTACACAAGAAAAAGAGGAGAGCTGGGAGCAGGAAAATCAGTTCAAACAAAGTTCTATCCCAGGTGAGACTACTGACAATTTGGGGTGCTGTTCTCAGTACCAGGTGCCACTGAGGACAGACACCAGGTGTCACCTGAGTGTCCAAGGTCTGCACCAGGTGGAAATTCAGAGAAACTTCCTGTGAGGGTATTCAGTCAGTGCCAGGAGACTGGGGCAGTTTTCTGAACTCCAGTGGGGCAACGAAGAAGAAGGGGCTGGTAACTGAATCTTGAGAATTCACAGTAAATCATCATGGCCTCTAGGTCTATTTGAACCATCTAAGATTGAATCACATTTACTTCTTAAAACAAGGAACTATTTTGTTTTTATCATGTACAAAATACTGATCACAAACACTTCAGGCAATAAGAAAAAATATTACCAGTTATGGCGAGCACTGGAAATTTATAATTTGGTGACTTCATAAAGATCTGATCATTCCAACATCACGTTTCCAATCATTATTTTTTAAGCACTCCATTTATAGGGAATCATGTAGCCAGAATTTATTGTTTGTTTAGATTTTTCCAATGCCCTCATCACTGAGGTCTCTGGTTGCATGTGTAGAAGATTAAGAGATACAATAAACTAAAAAGAATAGACCAAGAAACACATACTAGATCTGGGCCAAACTAAATAAATATGTCTACTTCTAAATACTGAAGTTCAACAAGAACAAAAACAAACTCTTACATATGAAAGAAGTAAAATTTTCATAAGAAAGAGATTCAGCCTTAATTTGATCTGTTTGCCCAAGTTGAACAGATGTTTAATCTAGAAGCCAGTATTCATAATTATTTTTATATTTTCCAATTATACTTTTGAAAATAATATGGGCCACAAAGAAGCACAACCAAGGAATTAAAATTCCCCCAGATGTGAATTAAGGCCAAGGCATGGGTTTTCAACTCAGAACAAATGATCTTAAAATCCTGTTTGCAACTACTATTAATAAAATCAATATTTTAATGAATAAAAACAATGAATTTATTATTTGTTATAAATTATATGATTTATATATAAATTATATATTTTCTATTATATAATTATAAATTATATATTAATATACATATAAATTATAAATTAATAAAATAAGAATGAACTACAGCTAAATGCAACTCTTCTCAGTATCAGGTTAAGAGCCCAGTTCCCTGGATTTAATTTCTTGTTGTGTGATGGTAGACAGATTGCTCCATCTCCTTATAACTCAGTTTTCTCACCTGTAAAATGGGGACAATAATAGTATGTCTCTTTGAGTTTCTGTGAGACTCCCATAAGTTAATGCATGTGCTGCATACAGAATAAGAACTAAATAAATATTAACTGTGATTATTGAATAGTGAAATAAAGCACCTGCCTATTGTTAGGAATGGTCTTATCTTCCTTTATTTTGACAAGAGAACACCCTCGTCCATCTCTGCAGCTTCAGTCATTCTTACCTTAGATGGCTCCTTTCCTCCTCCCCTCTGAGAATGCTTCCTTTCCTCTTCTCTTGGCCAGATCTGACTCACTTTGACTGACCCCTTAATAGGGATAGGTTAGCGCCAGAAAATGACTCAAGGCTAATTCCTCTGGAAATCAGTGTTTTTTTTTTTTTTTTTAATTTCCTGACACTGTAGAATGAGCAAGGGCACTAGAGAAGACCTGATGGATTTTAGAAATCTATAAGAAAATAAGAGCAACCTTTGCAAACGCTTCTCTTCCTAAAATAAACCTCTTCAAACATTTCTGTCCCAGAGTGCCTGTGATGGAGTATCCCACATGGCTATCCCTCTCCAAAAAGGAGAACAAAAGAAAAACTCCCTGTGTAAGGATCATATCGACATGACTGTGCATTAAGAAACTGAATACAGCTCTGTTCCCTTCTGGCAGATCTGAAGGAAGAAGCCAGTTGTCAGCTCTGTTTCTCTTCCACTTGCCATGTTGTCATGGCAAAGGTCTGTGGTAGACAGAGGTCTCCAGGCACAGCACAAACCAATGTCCTGGCCTTCAACCCATGATTCTGTCCTGTGGGCCTGTCACGTCAATTCCCAAGGCTCAGCTGTCTTGGTACCAGTATGCCATCCCAACGACCATGGCTATATCCAAGCAGGGACGTGGTCCAGGTGGCCTTGTAAGGTCCCACCCAACTCTTAAATCCATGACTCCTTTTACTTGTTTCACTATGAGAACACTGTAACCTCTCCTCCCAGTTGTAACATCTTTAAAATCTAGCCCTTGAGTAAAGAAATCTTCTGCCATGGATTTTCTTCTGGATTTCTTTGCCTTAAGCTGTGGCACTGAAAATCTTCTTGCAAAGAAATGTTACTCTCCTCCCATGCAAGGCTCTAGTCATTTTCCGAAATGCCATTTGGATCCAGTTACTTCCCTGTGTAGACTCTTTCAGTTGCTCTTCTTGGTGTGCAGTGTGATAGAGCAGTGTGTGCGTAGCATTCACACCCTTCATGTGGGCCTGTGCAGTCCACTGCCCCATGGGTCCCCTGGGATCTGGCCCTAATAAGCTGGACACCTCCTTTGCCATCTTATCTCTTCCCTATCCCCTGCCTTTGGATGGATTCTTTCCTCTGAAACTAACAAGCTTCTTCGCTTTCCCTGCTTGGCTAAATCCTTCTCCTCCTATACATTAAACTCAGGCATTGTGTCCTCTGGGGCCCTTCTTGGACCTCAGAAAGGGACGGGACATCTCTGTTCTGTGCCATCTGATCCTCCTTGCTTCCCGCTGCTGCACTGTTCGTGCTGCATTATACTTGCTTTGTGGCATTTCTGTTGCCCACTGGTGGAAGCTTCTGAAGACAGACACTGGATCTTGCATTTTGGCAAGTCCTGCACCAGCCCAGAGTCTGCTCATGGCAACAAGGTCACTAAACATTTGAAGCCTGGATTTGACAAGATCTTCCTTGTGAATAATTTGAGACACCATAAATCTGGGGATTAGAATTAGGTATGCATAGCTGATGGAAAACTATTCCCAAAGAATTTGGAGAGGGCAGACCTAAGGTGATGATTTGTAAGACTTAGAAAGGGTGGGAAGTAAGATGCAGAGGCCATTGAACCTGAGAATGATTTCTTCAACAAGTAATATGCCCAAATGATTCATCTTTGAAACTGATGAGGTGTAAAATTCTGCTTTTTGGGCTAACAGTTCATTAAACTAATACAAACTGTGGGAGGAAAACTTGTCTGGAAGTGACCCCAAATGAACCAAGACTGCAAGATCTTGGTTCAAGGCAGATAGAAACTGCCTAAAAATTTTCAACAATTTTGAAACTGTGCATTGAGCACCTACTATCAATTGGATATTTTCATCAGATGCTTTAAATTCATAACCACATTTATTAAACCCCACAGTATCTCTATGATGTAGGTAATATTAGCCCCATTTTGTGAACCAGGAGACTGAAGCCAAAACGGAGACTGATGCCACACGGCTTGGAAGAGACAGCACTGATGGGGTGACCCTGAAGGTAAAGGAGTAAAGGAGGGGCATGCGTGTGTGTCTAGTTGCTAAACTGTGTCTGACTCTTTGCAACCCCGTGGACTGTAGCCTGCCAGGCCTCTCTGTCCGTGGGACTGTCCAGGCAAGAATACTGGAGTGGGTAGGCATTCCCTTCTTCAGAGGGTCTTCCTGACTCAGGATTGAACCCACGTGTCCTGCAATGCAGTCAGATTCTTTACCGTCTAAGCAAACAGGGAAGCCCAACAAGGGGCAGCCTCATACAGACCATGGTTAAACGGACATGTGAATCCTGTTCCCCCAGTGCAAGGATCAAATGTAGCTGCTGGAACCACAGGCTCCTGCCTGGAAGGGGCTGAGCCTGCTGGGTAAGCTCAACATAGGCAGGGAGAAGGTCAGACTCTGCAGGCAGGTGGGTCTGCTACCAGCCCTGTGTGGACTCAGCCAGGCATGCTACTGACTGTCTCCTGGATTCAACAATCAGGCCGGCCGCCAGTGTGACTCTAAATCTCAAGCATAAAACCAGGGAATGAAGTCCTTGTCCCTAGCAGTGGCTTGAATGTTAACTGACATATCAATGAAACCAAAGGGAGAGAGGATGCAATGGTTAATTTTATGCATCACCTTGACTGGATGGTGGTGCCCAGTTATTTGGTCAAACACCCATCTAGATGCTGCTGTGAAGGTATTTTTCAGATGTGATTAAAAGTTATTTATCTTTAATTTTTTTAACTTTTAACTTTATATTGGAGTATATATAGTTGATTAACAATTTTGGGCTAGTTTCAGTTGTACAACACAGTGATTTAATTATACATATAGGTGTATCTATTCTTTTTCAAATTCTTTTCCCAATTAGATTGTTACATAATATTGAACAGAGTTCCCTGTGCTATACAGTAGGTCTTTGTTGGTTATCCATTTTAAATACAACAGTGTGTACATGTCAATTCTGAGTAAAGTCAATTAAGCTCCAGAATATGGGTGGGCCTCATCTAATCAGTTGAAGGCCTTAACAGCAAAGGCTGAAGTTACCAGAAGAAGAAATTCACCTCAAAACTGCAACATCAACTCTTACCTGAACTTGCAGCCTGCCTCACAGACTGCAGTCTTTCCAGTCCCCACAATCGCATGAACCTATTCCTTCTCTCAATCGCTCTCTCTTGCTCACTTTTGTGTCTCTGTGTGTACACGTGTGTGTGTGTGTGTGTGTGTGTGTGTGTGTGTGTATTCTTCTTCTGGTTCTGTTTCTCTGGAGAACCCTGCTAATACAACTGGTAATATTGAATCTGTAGCTGAAAGGTTAGCATGATGGCTATGAAAGCCACATTCAAGTTTTAGATGGTTCTCCTAGGATTGGCCATCAGCGTGGATTCTCTAAGATGCCTGAACATTTCAAATGGTTTACATAGTGTATGCTGTCTCTGGTCAGTGCTGCTATAGAAAAGACACTCATGTTATGAAAAAATTGAATCAGATGGCTGGCTGCTAGGGGTATTTCAAACTATTTTAAGGATAGTGACGTTCAATTCAGTTCAGTTCAGTTCAGTTGCTCAATCGTGTCCGACTCTTTGCGACCCCATGAATCGCAGCACGCCAGGCCTCCCTGTCTATCACCAACTCCTGGAGTTCACTCAGACTCACGTCCATCGAGTCGGTGATGCCATCCAGCCATCTCATCCTCTGTCGTCCCCTTCTCCTCCTGCCCCCAATCCCTCCCAGCATCAGAGTCTTTTCTAATGAGTCAACTCTTCGCATGAGGTGGCCAGAGTACTGGAGTTTCAGCTTTAGCATCATTCCTTCCAAAGAAATCCCAGGGCTGATCTCCTTCAGAATAGACTGGTTGGATCTCCTTGCAGTCCAAGGGACTCTCAAGAGTCTTCTCCAACACCACAGCTCAAAAGCATCAATTCTTCGGCACTCAGCCTTCTTCACAGTCCAACTCTCACATCCATACATGACCACAGGAAAAACCATAGTCTTGACTAGACGGATCTTAGTCAGCAAAGTAATGTCTCTGCTTTTGAATATGCTCTCTAGGTTGGTCATAACTTTTCTTCCAAGGAGTAAGCGTCTTTTAATTTCATGGCTGCAGTCACCATCTGCAGTGATTTTGGAGCCCCCCAAAATAAAGTCTGACAGTTTCTACTGTTTCCCCATCTATTTCCCATGAAGTGATGGGACCAGATGCCATGATCTTCATTTTCTGAATGTTGAGCTTTAAGCCAACTTTTTCACTCTCCTCTTTCACTTTCATCAAGAGGCTTTTTAGTTCCTCTTCACTTTCTGCCATAAGGGTCTTATGTTAAATAATTATAATGCACTTTTCCCCACATTTAAACATTTGTGAGTTTCTCTCATGTCTATTAAATTACTAGTACATAGCTGGGCAATTATTATGGAGTTGAGTTGAGACTGTAATAATGGCAAATTAAGAACCAAATTTCAACTTAAAATTAACCTGTATTTCTCTATTTTCTTCATCATGCTTTTTCCTTATGTATTTCTTTTAAAGTACTCCCTTTTATGACCAGCATATTAGTAATGTTCTATTATTACTTGGTTATTTAATTATAAATTAAAATGCATAGCTCACAGGATTTCTGATGAGTACTAAGCAAGAAATTAAAACACAAATGAGAAATTAAGCTAATTTGGAAATAACGTCTCTCTGAAATCAATTGCATTGTTTTCACAGAAAGTATAATTGGAAGGAGAAATCTGTCTATTAAATTTATCCAAAAGAATAAAAGACTTATTGGAATATAAAAAAGTACTGCCTCTTTAAATGTTAATGAACACCAGCTTTATCAACTCTAGAAGGTTTTGCTTTTAGTTTTCCTCCTTTAGTTAACATTTTACTGCCTCGCCTACAATGTGGGAGACCTGGGTTCGATCCCTGGGTCAGGAAGATCCCCTGGAGAAGGAAATGGCAACCCACTCCAGTATTCTTGCCTGGAGAATCCCATGGATGCAGGAGCCTGGTGGGCTACAGTCCATGGGGTCTCAAAGGTTGGACAGGACTGAGCAACTTCACTTCACCTGGCAAAGAAACATGGGATTGAACCTGAGATTTGAGACCATGGAAATAGCTGGTCTGGAAATTTCAAGCCAATTTCATCCCCTTTCCCTTGAGCATGGCTCCATGCCCTCCTCTTTTTTCCTTGAATGATCCTGTCAACATTCTTGGTTTTGCCACTGTTGACACAGCCAACCCGTCCTGCCCCACTGGTTAAATTTGCACTCAGTGAAGACCAGAGGAGTCCTTTAAGAGATCTGATATCCATCCCTTGGTCAGATCATCTTGCAGGGCAAGAAAGTATCATAAGAAGCTGAGGGTATTAGCCAGCCTTGCCCTTGATGTTTCCTGTTGAAGACAACTCCAGCACACTCTAAAACAGCACTGAGGTAACAGTGTTTTAGATGTCATCTCTTTGGAAGAGGTATTCAGCCCTGTAGCATGCCTGCTGGGGCCAAAATTCCCTCCAACACTTTTCAGCCATGGTGTATCCAAGTGTGGTCCCTGGACTCACAAATCAAGCATCACTTGGGAACTTGTCAGACATGTACATTCTCAAGCTCCACCCCAGAATCTCTGGAGAAAGGGCCCAGCAATCTGTTGAAAAAACTTTCAGGGGGTTCTGAAGTACACTCCAGTTTGAGAACTACTGGTTATAGAACTTCAGCTCCTCACAAACCTGGATGAGTCTATTTTGGGGGTTTATCAAAATTAGATGAATGTTACATTTTTGTGGAGTATTTCCTCAGTAAAGAAAGGCTCTGGTTACATTAAAACAGCGAATATGCGCACATTTGTGTGTGTGTGTGTGTGTGTGTGTATGTGTGTGTGGCATTTGGGGGTAGGAGTGACAACACGAAAGGCCTTGTTCAGAGACTTCTGAACTCTTAACACCAATGACTCAGTGAACAGGGCAGAGATAATTTCTCAAGATTGCCTTCATCAGCTTCTAATCTGAATTCCTGGAAAATCTTCATTTTGGACCCACACAGTAGAGAGGGCCCAGACTGGGCCTTGGCACAGCACAGCCTCAGGCTGCCCGGGCTGAGGACCCAGACCCACTTCTGTTAGGCTGTGTGACCTAAGGCAAGTCCCATCTTCTTTGGGGCATCTGCAGGAGAATTGGTCAGATGACGTCCACTCTGGGTTCAAGATGGCGCTGACCACGGAGGCTTCCTTTCTTTCTGTTACCTCCTCTGTGCATTGAGGACTTTAGTAGAAGAGATCCTCCCACCAAAGACCTCTCCTACCAGGAAAAAGTTTATAAATTAAATGACTTCTAGGTTCCCTTTCAGTTCTAAAAATCACCAGGCAGGCCTACGCTTGGTGTCCTAACTTCGAAGCCTTGTGGTGATGGAGTTTTTGCATTGTTTCAAAGCTCTGGAGGCCTCCTCCGAAGATTTGTTTTCTGGGGGTGGGCTTAGCAACTCTGTTTTTTCCTCCTTAATCTATTTTCTTTTACAAAGAACCAATGTCCCCAAGTACAATTTGCACCCAGATTACTAGACTCTCCACTTAAACATTACCAAAAGCTATAATTTAGAAATTCTTTTATCTATTCCAAGCTAATAGCAGTTTTGCGTGTCTTTATATTGTTTTCATCTGTTTCCTTAGCCCCCCTCCCCTTCAGTTATTGTCTCTGGAATATAGGCGAGCTTGTTTAATTTTAGTGCTGAGTGTGGGATATGGAAAAGATTACTCTTAATTATATTACTTATTTATTGAAATGTAATATTTTTGTATGGCTCTTCTGGGTTACAGTAGCAGTATGCTCTTTTGTGAGGACACTGCAGAAAGGTTGTAGAGGGGAGGATCTGGAGGAAATAGCATCTACTTTAATCTAGCAGTGATCTATTCTTCAATGTCTCCAGACCAACTTTTATTCAAAGAGTTCCTTGAATATTACTCACCCTGCTCTGGTAGTCAACCAATTCAGTGCCATTCTTTCGTCAACTCTATGAACCAGTTCAGCCTCTTCTAAAACAGTCACAATAGGGCCTAACAAAGATTCCCATCCAAGGTAGTTAATGCATATTGAATAGGACTGAGCTGAGGGGGCATTTTTCCTCTTGTTGGCCTGGGGATTACAATCCTGTCTCTAATGAACCACAGTCTGCATGACTTTAAGAAAGCTGTAACGCCAGTAAAGAACATAAGACAAATCCTTGGTCAAGCTACAACCAAGAAGGAAAAAATATTCCATCTCATCAAATGTCTCACTTTGTCCATAAAATTCTCAACTTCGACTTTCTCCATATTTCTTTGTGCCTGCGGGTAGGTCAGGAGTCAGAAGTCCTCAGCTTTGTATGTGGTCCTGCGGCCTAGATACCATATGCTGCTCTGTTATGAGAGCAGGGTGGGCTACATGATTTGCCGGGCTCAAACAAAAATGTGAGGTTCTATGCTGGAAAATTATTACAGATATCAAGATGGCAACCGTAGAGTGTTGAACCTAGCCCCGGGCCCTTTGGAGCTCGGGGTCCTCTGTAACTGTACAACCTAACCTTGGTGCAACCCACCCAGTTTGCAGGAGAGTTAAGCACACATTTTTCTCCTCTCCCTTATTGGGCCCAAGTCAGTTAGGTTTGCTCTCAGAAGTCTGAATTCAATTCTCCCAGTTCAGTTAACTGCCGCCCGCCTTCCACATTTGCTACACATTTGAGACTATCTCTAAGCAACATTTATATCTTGGCGCCAAGAAAATCAGACCACGGTTGAGTCCTCAAAGGCCTGACGCAAGGCGTCAGAGGAGAGACAGACTCGCAGCTCGGCATCAAAGCTGCTCTGCTCCCTCTGAGCAGAACCTCAACTTCATCTCCAACTATGGACTTTTCTCTCCATCTGAATCTAACAAAATCCTTTGTAATTCTGTTTAAACGTTCCAGGGCTTTTCCCCACTTTTTCAAATCATTGTTATCAATGTCTGCCAAATGCCTTAGATCTTCCTCTCCTTGTCTTTACTGTAAATACTTCCCTTACTCTGCAGCAGCAATATTATAGCTATTCATAGTAGGGAAAGCGCTACAGCTATCTGGTTTTCTTTATCCTTCTGCTCTGAAAGAATTCCAAGGCTCACTCTATTGGTGTTTATGTAATTGTTCCCACAGGATGATTTTTTTTTAAATGAAGCCTGACACTTATTCATGATCTCTTCCATAAAAGTTTGTCATTGGTCCCCTCTCTCAGTGACATTACCAGTCTCTGATCATACCAAAAACATTGATTGTGTGATGTTCTAGACTGGAATTCACAGTTGGCCTAGTGAGAACTTGGCCCCAAATGGGAGCCTTTGGAAATTGCTGCCTCTAAACCAAAGAGTTAGCTACCCTGCAAAGTGAGAGGCAGTTTTATAGATGATTCCTGCCAAGGGTCATGCCACCAGGCAAGGAAGGTCACAGACATTAGCAAATGGGTAGTTTAATTAAAATAATTCGTAAATCAGGTTTAGGACTTCTGAATGACCCCTCCCAGGAAAAGTTGACAGGTGCACTGAAAGTGAAAACAAAATGTGAAACTGTGTGAACCACTGCTTTTGGCTGGGGATGGGAGGGTGGGGTTGGTACACCTGGGGTTTCCGTTTTGGTAAGTGGGTGCTTAATTCCTCTTGCAGACAGTGTCGTGATGGCTGCAGTCCTGGGTAATGGAACCAGAACACCTGGGTCTGTTTCTCTAATATTTGCTTTGACCATTAATTCCTACATAACTTTGCCCAGATCACTGGACCATTGATTTCAATGTTTTCATGATGAGCATCATGTCTGTCATAGCTGACTATTTTTCCTTCATGGGGAGGTGAGTTACATGGATGGAGAAAGTAGCAAAAAGAGTCTCTATACATATTTGAAAGCATTGTCCTTTCAATGTAAATTTTCCCCTCTAGATCTTATTGGATTTCTCACTGACTTCTTTGTTCTTTTGAATTGTAAGGTATGTGTCACACTTTGAGTATTTTCTCAGTGTGTAAGCAAATGTGGAGTTAGATTTTGGATCCACATCTTCTTGGTAAAGAAGTCCTCTTGAAGCCTGGAGAAGTGGGGTGGATGAATTCTAAGTCTGTTAATCCTCCCTTAAAAGTTATGACCAACCTAGATAGCATATTCAAAAGCAGAGACATTACTTTGCTGACTAAGGTCCGTCTAGTCAAGACTATGGTTTTTCCAGTAGTCTTGTATGGATGTGAGAGTTGGACTGTGAAGAAGGCTGAGCGCCAAAGAATTGATGCTTTTGAACTGTGGTGTTGGAGAAGACTCTTGAGAGTCCCTTGGACTGCAAGGAGATCCAACCAGTCTATTCTGAAGGAGATCAGCCCTGGGATTTCTTTGGAAGGAATGATGGTAAAGCTGAAGCTCCAGTACTTTGGCCACCTCATGGGAAGAGTTGACTCATTGGAAAAGACTCTGATGCTGGGAGGGATTGGGGGCAGGAGGAGAAGGGGACAACAGAGGATGAGATGGCTGGATGGCATCACTGACTCTATGGACGTGAGTCTGAGTGAACTCCAGGAGTTGGTGATGGACAGGGAGGCCTGGTGTACTGCGATTCATGGGGTTGCAAAGAGTCGGACATGACTGAGCGACTGAACTGAACTGAACTGAACTGAACTGTCCTGTCTTGGAATCCTGGTATAAGGATGTCTAGCTGAAAGTGAAAGTGTTAGTCACGCAGTTGTGTCCAACTCTTTGCCACTCCATGGACTGTAGCCTGCCAGGCTCCTCTGTCCACGGAATTCTCCAGGCAAGAATACTGGAGTGGTTTGCCATTTCCTTCTCCAAGGGATCTTCCTGACCCAGGGATCAAACCTGGGTCTCCAGCATTGCAGGCAGATTCTTCATTATGTGAGCCACCTTGCTTTATTTTTCTGGTTGAGTGTGCTTCTTCTCTTTCTTAAGGTGTTTTGGGGATGGGTCTGTGAGTTTAATTAAAAAGATAAAGTGATAGATTTGAGGCCAGAGGACTTTCATGTAGATTGTTTTCTGGTTAATGGTCATGCAACTTTTGATAGCAACCATGTTACCATTTTTCCTCTTGGAGAAATGATACTGGAGGGAAATAGCCCTTCCTGCCTGGCTGTAAGTCAGCTAGTGGCCTTCTACCACCCCCACCCCCACCCCTCCCCAAAGTATTAGTGGTCTTTACAACCTTCTCAGCAAAGCTCCTTCTGCCAGACTGGCCTTCAACCCATCCTGCCACCAAATACACTTTGTTAAAGTGGGGCAGTTTCACTTTGTTTCACCAGAAAATAAATCTTTATTCTAAAGCTTCGTAGCTTTTCATCCTTCCCATGTGACTCTAAATACATGTTCACTGGGTTTCCATAGGTCCATCAAATTCTTTCTCATAGACTCTTTCCACTTTATATCAATGTTCCCTGCTGTCTGCCTTGACATCTCTTTCTTCAGCTCTTTCCCACTTGTCAAAATCTTCACTTCCTGGAAGAAAGGATTATACAGTGGAAAGAGCATGCATGGGATCTAGAGGTTTTAGGATCCAGTTTTACCTAGTTTTGCAACTCATGAGCTGTGAAAACTTGAGGAATCTCCCCTCCTCGGTTTCCATAATTGCAAATGGGAATAATAAAAGGTACTTTTCTCACTGAGAGGTCGTGAGGATTCCTTGAGATAATACAATGTGAAAGTGTTTTGGGCTGTTTGGGCATGTTTACTATTACTATTATGTCTCTGGGCTTCCTTGATAGCTCAGTTGGTAAAGAATCTGCCTGCAATGCAGGAGACCCCGGTTCGATCCCTGGGCAGGGAGGATCCCTTGGAGAAGGGACAGGATACCCACTCCAGTATTCTTGGGCTTCCCTTGTGGTGCAGCTGGTAAAGGTCTCTGTGTTGTTTGTATTCTAAATGTTACTTTGATAGATTTTCCCAAAATATGTATCAAATAATACATAACTTATTTGTGACAAGTGAAGTGAAAGTTGCTCTATATAGTCCATGGAATTCTCCAGGCCAGATTACTGGAGTGGGTAGCGTTTCCTTTCTCTAGAGGATCTTCCCAACCCAGGGATCAAACCCAGGTCTCCCACATTGCAGGCGGATTCTTTACCAGCTGAGCCACAAGGGAAGCCCTAACTTATTTGTAGTTTAATTTTAATTATTGATTCTCAAAACATGTATTGAGGTTTGTTTTTTTCTTTTTGACTCTTAATTGTTGGTACCAATACAGGCTTTGCCGCCCCCCTTTTAATTAACCCAGGGAATTTAGAGTTAAGAATAAAAGGAAAAATTATAAGAAGAGACAAGGAGGGTTCAAGTCCTAAAGTATGCTAAATAACACATCTGTTTGCCTTTGGAACATCTGGGAAAGCAACTACATAGTAATTCTCTTAAAAATGATTTATTTAAACCTTTGTAGAAGATTCAGGTGTGTGGTTTTAATTGCACAATTAATTAATTATTGGTGAGATTCTCTTATTTCTTTGTGGTAACCAACCTAACAAAATATGCACCGTAGTCTAAATTATGGCACAGAAGAAAATTTACAAATGTAGCATCAGTTTTTATTTTAATTCTGAAAGTCTGTTCAAACTGTTGTTTTTGATATTAACTTGATTTTGCCCCCTTTTATCATTTCCTTTCCTTCCTTCCTTCCTTTCTTCCTTCTTTTCTTGCTTCTTCTGATTTATATAAACAAAATACAATAAGGAAAACAATGTTATATGGAAGAAATTAAGCAAAGTATATATGCTGCAGAAAAACAAAAAAAAGAGGAATGGACAGTAATGATTAATTTGAGCTCTACAAATTAATCCAGTAAACAGAAAAAAAAAAGATTGCTGATATTGTATACTGTGGGTGTGTATGTTTGTTAGTTTATAAGCAATTAGACACAAGACTTCAAAGAAGCCTTCATTTTTTTCCAATAGTTTGTCAGTTTTCTCTGTAATTATTTCTTATTTTTGGTTAACTAGTTTCTTCTTAATTTTTACCAGATTTGAATCAACTTACAAATTTTCAGTTAATTAAATGTGAGCTTGATGTAGTCTTGTGAGTGATAAACGTTATCACCCAAAGAGAACTATTTGAAAGTCACATCTTCCCATCTTCTAATGTAGCTGGTACCTGCAGCGTTCTCCATTAGTCTCTCCTTTGAGTGAAGATTACAAAGGTTTCTGGTAAAAGGTAATTATGCTCTTGTGAAGAGTATATCATATAAAACATATTTATCCATAAGTAATTTATTTGAGTGGGTACTTAGCAACAGGAGAATGGTACTCTGATCCAGTGAATGTGAGGCTACAGGAAGCTTAAGAGGTAGGGTCATGGCCTGTGTGTGAGAGCAGATCCTTTGCCTTTGGTTTTGGGACACCTGGCACCCTGAGTGTCTCTATGGGGACAGGTTCTGACAGAGCAGGGTGTCAGAGACTGATCTCGCCCTTCACGATGTAGCTTAGCATGATGATAAAGTGGGTAAACACATCTACTCATCATGGCTAGAAGAGGTGTATAGATTTAAGGCAAGGTTTGGAGACAAGCAGTCCCACCTCCCTTGCTGATTAGCTGTGTAACCTGAACAGTTTCGTACCATCTCTGAGCTTGTTTTCTCATCTACCAGATGTAGTATCTGTGTTTTGGGTTGCAATGATGTTAAAGGGGATAATGTTTATAAAGTATGTAATATACAGCCTGTACTTAATAAGCATCAATAAACTGTTTATATAAGTATCTATATTGATATTTAATTCTGTGTTAATTTGACTTCAAATGTGTATAAGAGAAAAATCTGATTCAAACTTATCCATAAAGACTTAAACCAAAAATGGACTTACTGACTCATCCAAATGGAAAGCAAAGTCAGGCAGGCCTTTGGGTTGGTGTGTTTCAGTGATTTTAGGAATATCACTAAGGCTTACATTTCCTTCTCTCCATCCTTCCTTTCTGGTGTTAACTTAACCCCAAGGCTGGCATCTCTTTGTGGTTGAAAATAACCACAAATGCTTCTCTGATCTACCTGTTTCCTCTCCAAGGAGCCTCCTAAAAGAGTGAGAAATCTCTTTTTTCCAGAGCTTTCTGTCTTTGTGATTCAACTTGGTCCATCATGATCTGAGATCTGGGAAGGGGATTATATTAGTAAATTTAGGCTTGAGTCTTGAGCTCCAATCTGATGTCAGCTTTCTCCAATACATGGGAATTGTAAAGGGGAGATGTGGCTATCTAAAAAGGGAGACATGGATGATACAACCACAGTGTTGATGACACTGTCTTCATTACTTTGAAAGTACTGCCAGCAAATGTAATGACTGGAAAAAGTTGTTCTTTTCCCCTGGAGGCGATAGGAGGACTCAGATCCTACTTTGAGAGGGTTTGTTATCACAGAACCCAGGTTTCCTAATACTACATGGAATACCCTCCCACCATACTGCTCTATTTCTTTAGAACTTCCTGCTGTGTCACTTTCTAATGTTGCATCTGGGAAAACTGAGTGCCAGAGACTTCAAGGGATGGCTTAAAAGTCACCCAACTAGTGAAAGGCAGCCCAGAACTGAAACTCCTTCCTCAGTCTCCTCAGGGTATTTTATATCATTCCAAGGCTGGGGACACCCCAGTTACCAGGACTGAAAATCAATGATTGTTGTCATGAACCTGAATTTGAATTTTAGCATTTTTGCAATGACAAATTCCTAGAAGCAATTTAAAAGCCCACCAAAAGGGAAACACATTATATTTGTAAAGTCAAAAGTGAAAGAGTTAGTTGCTCAGTCACATCTGTCTCTTTGCAATCCCTATGGATTGTAGCCTGCCAGGCTCCTCTGTCCTTGGGATTCTCTAGGCAAGAATACTGAAGCGGGTTGCCATGCCCTCATATTCGTTTCTAATTGAGACTGAAGTGACTTAGCATGCATGAATGTAGATTGAAATGTGCTGGGAAACTTTACATATGTGTCCATCAAACTATGGGTTATGTGAAGAAAGTTATGATTAGAAGAACATGGTGGGGAATTCCTCGGTGGTCCAGTGTCTAAGATCCAAGCTCCCAATGCAAGGGGCCTGGGTTCTACCCCTGGTCAGGAAACTGGATCCCACATAGTGCAACTGAGATTTTGCATGCCACAACTAAAGATTCTACATTTCTCAATGAAGACTGAAGATCCTGTGTGCTGCGACTAAGACTCAGCACAGCCAAATAAATAAATTAAAATATTTTTTAAAAAATTAAAGAAAAACAGAAGAACTCAGTATTATGTCCCTACTTGTGTGTGTATGTATGTGCACATGTGCGTGTATGTCCACCGTGCATATGTTTATGTGTTCCTGCTAAGGGGCTTCAGTCATGTCCAACTCTTTGCAACACTATGGACTATAGCCCACCAGGCTCCTCCATCCATGGTGATTGTTCAGGCAAGAATACTGGAGTAGATGTCATGGCCTCCTCCAGGGGATCTTCCAGATCCAGGGATGGAACCTGTGTGTCTTGCACTGCAGGCAGATTCTTTACCAATGAGTCACCTGGGAAGCCCTACATATGTTTATATACATACCTACATTTCTTTAAGAATACTGAAGATGTTATAGGTAGTAGTTGCCTTGGGGAAGGAAATTTGGAGATCTAATCAAGACAACAAAGGTCCATCTAGTCAAAACTATGGTTTTTCCAGTAGTCATGTATGGATGTGAGAGTTGGACTGTGAAGAAGGCTGAGCAACGAAGAATTGATGCTTTTGAACTGTGGTGTTGGAGAAGACTCTTGAGAGTCCCTTGGACTGCAAGGAGATCCAACCAGCCATTCTAAAGGAGATCAGCCCTGGGTGTTCTTTGGAAGGAATGATGCGAAAGCTGAAACTCCAGTACTTGGCCACCTCATGCAAAGAGTTGACTTATTGGAAAACACTCTGATGCTGAGAGGGATTGGGGGCAGGAGGAGAAGGGGACGACAGGGGATGAGATGGCTGGATGGCATCACCGACTTGATGGACGTGAGTTTGAGTAAACTCCGGGAGATGGTGATGGACAGGGAGGCCTGGCATGCTGCGATTCATGGGGCTGCAAAGAGTAGGACACGACTGAGCAACTGAACTGAACTGAACTGAATCAAGACAAAAACATTTTTACCAGGTAATGTTTAAGAGCTGTCACATACACTATATTTCGACTTTAAAATACGACTTACAAAAAGCAACTCCTCTCCTTGGTTTCAGAATTTTGGTATAAATTCAGGCTCTCTTATGTCTTAGCATTGTGATCTTAGGCAAGGCCCTTCATTTCCCTGAGTCTCCTCTGTGAAATGAAGATGATGATGTTTGTCATACAAGATTGTTATGCAAATTGGAAAAGTCTATGAAAGCACTTTCTAAGCTCTCAAGGGCCACCCAATTGCTAGTAAATTACTAAGTTGCAGCATCTTCTCAATGATACTTCTCTTTGCTTCTCCAGTTAACCCCCCCCTCCCCATCCAAGGAAGGATGGCCTCAGGAAGGATGTGTTTGGCATTGAAGTGTAAATAATCTCCTTAGAGTTTCTGGCCAACTGGAAGCACTGATGAGGAAGAGAGAGGGAGGAATTCAGGAATCAAGGAAGGTCTAAATTAGTCTATCAGTCTTTTTTTCACAACTTGATGAGCATTTTAATTATGGCAGACTTGGTTTTTCTGTATCCTGGCACAACTGTGGAGTTGGGATTCAAAGCTTCTTACTTTATTTTCACCTGTCTAGGAAAGACGGAAAGGTCTGATGCCAATTCATTTATTTGGTCAGCCAGGAGTTACCGAGCTCAGACTGTGTGATAGGCATTGGGCTAGGTGATCAGGAGAATTCTCTTGTCCCTTGGAGTTACAGTAGAACAGATCAGCAAATATTTGTTAATTGACTATTGTACATAGCATTAATTTTAAATCGGCATTTGTTTTAAATAGATGATAAACACTTAGGTAACTCTTATGACTGCAGTTACAATAAAACCAATGAATGTATTAGGAGAAACACTGACTGTAACTGCCCACCCTGGCCAGGCACCATAGTTACCATTTGTGGGAGTTATTTTATGACAGAAGGTCCTGGTAAGGCACACAGAGTTAATAAGGCACCACCGACTTAGAAGAATTTGGGAATGATCAAAAAGAGATGCCAGTCCATATATACTGCCAGCCTCCCAGAATCCTCCTTGTTGGAATCCATCTTAGCTGAGCAATAAATGCGCCACCAGGAAGGACCCCGAGTCAGAATGATTGGCCAGAGACAACCTGGAAACTAGCCTTATCACCATAAAACCTGACACTGTGAGCCACACGGCAGAGCAGTTCTCTTGGGTTCCCTTACCTTTCAGCCCCCTCCCAGGTGCCCCCTTCGCAATAAAGTCTCATGTTTGTCAGCATGTGTGTCTCCTTGGACAGTTCATTTCTGAGTGTTTGATAGAAGCCCACTCTCAAGGCCCTGGCAGGGGTTCCCCTTCCTGCAACAAATGCATTTCTAGTTCTTCATTGCTAATATAAAGTCAAAGTGTCCACTGGCCTAGAGTTCATATATACCCATACACACACCCTAGAAATATTTTCCAAAAAACAGTGATGGTGGGGGCTGTTAGGAACCAGACGTGTAGGTTTTCCAAGGTTTACATCATGCCCTGTAACTTGGGTCTTTAAGTTGGATCCTTGGTGTATCCAGGCAGGAACAGAGGGCTATGAAAATTAATGGGAGAAGCAGAACAAGTAGAGATCCCTTAGAGACAAGAAAGACATTTTAAAACTTTGCATTATTGATGAGAATTTTGGAGGAACCACAGATCCTGAACCAGCATGAGATCTTTTTTCATAAAAAGACTGTGATTCATCTGCAGCAACTTCCTTCCCTGGCAAAACTCCCCCCGACCCCCTCCCTGCTGTCCCTAGTCACAGCAGAACTTCACGTTACAGAGCTCAAATTCAAGTAATTCAGGTCTGAAAAAAGAAACCTCTTGTTAGAACACAGACAACGTTGACAATTAGCCAGGATTCCAAGGAGAAAAAAAGGGAGGCCCCGGCAAGGTAAACGCATTTGTGTTTATACAGCGTGTGATGTGTTTTGAAGTTTTCCCCAAGGAGAAAGGCCCTCTCTCCTACTTCAAAAGCCATTTTCATGTTTTTGAAATTACTAGAAATTATGGGCTAAACCCCCTTCACACGTAATTTATGTCAGCCAGTATCTCATATTTTGTGATAACATGCAAATACCATATGTCGCACTTTCCCTTTATGGGTGGAGGAGGGAAGGAGGGAGAATTGGCAGAATTATCACTAGGCACTGCAAACCCTTCCAGTGAAGTCTGCATTTGCCATGGTGACGTTTACTGGTTATGGCAGAGCTGATCAAGTGCAGATTTTCCTGCCGCTGAGGCTAAATTGCAAGCTGCTCATAATGCCATCAGATGCTACCAGTTCTCAGCCAATGAGAGCTTTGGGAAAGCTTCTCTTCTTCCCTGTTCTCTGTGGCAGCAGAGCCCCCAGGCACCTCTGGTCCACACTCTACCGTATTTGAACTTGATTGACCTCATGCCGCACTTCTCTGGAATAAATATATTTTCTGAGATCTCATGGGTTCCAGATACTCAAACTGGCAACCCTAATGTATTCCCAGAGTCTTCATTTTTTACTTTCCCTTACAGGTATTTATTTTCTTAAGTGAAATGGTCAATATTTAGAAGTATATATTATTCATAAGACTGAAAGAGAAAAAAATCACATCTTCTATTTTACTATTCCATTTCATCTGAGGCAAAATGTTTCATGCCAGGCCAAGGGAGACAAAAACACAAAGCCATTATTCAGCTCCTAGCTGCTTCAATCATTTTTGTGCCAACAATGGTGAAAAGATGTGATTTTACAAGCAAACAGGAAGAAAAGGCTTGAACACACCTTGGGAGCATGTTTAAGAAGTTGATTTATGTTTCATGCTGAGTCTTACACCTGCAGTTCAAGCAAAACTCAACTTGGCCGCCCCAAAGAGTCTGGTTTATTAGGTATCAAGGAGTCGCAAGAAGCCATGTAATTAAAACCGTAATTAACTGGAAAAGGAAAGTGCCACCTGAGTTTTGAGAGACTGTCAATTTTATTTCCATTACAGCTCTCCAGCTTCTCCTCTTGGACTCTTTTTTTTTCCCCTTTTGCTTGATAAGAAAACAACAAATATGCACACATGGCATACATCTATTTTTTTAATATATTAAAACATGTATGAATGGCTACTCCTTATGGAAAGTTATTACTTGTTTCAGATTTTCTAGATCAATTTCTTCCTGGGAGGAATATTCCAGAAAGGTGCTATGCAGTACTCTAGTCTTCAGCCCCATATTACCATGGGGCTCTTGAACTGAGATTAGTCTGAATTCAGATGCGTTGTACATGTAAAATACACACCAGATTTTGAAGATGTAGTACAGAAAAATTAAAAATATCTCAGTGATACTTTTAACATTAAATTACTTATCGAATGATATAATTTTGGGTGTATTGCTTTGTATAAAAATATATTGTTTTATTTTTTCTATTGAAGTGCAGTTGGATTATAATGTTGTGTTAGTTTCTGGTGTACAGCACAGTGATTCAGTTACACATATATACATATCTATTCTTTTTCATTATAATTTATTATACAATATTGAATACAGTTCCTTGTGCTATACAGTAGTATCTTGTAGTTTATCTATTTTATTTATAGTAGTTTGAACATATTATTATTAAGCAACACTCTTATTGTTTAGTTTCACTTATTGCTTTTTACTTTTTTGAGCGTGGCTACTAGATAGTTTAGAATGATGTATGTAGCTCACAAGACATTTACATGGGCAGGACTGTTCTGGAGTGCTGTGCTCCTCATGGAACTGGGCAAGGATGCACTGGATATACTTTTTCTTCTCTTTTCCACCATCCCCAGGGCTGAGAGGGCCAGCTGGTGTGGAGACAAGGGAGCTCTTGGTGGCAGTGTGCATGGGTGCTGGAACATATTATTAAGGCACACGTTTGTGATCGCCAGATTGTTCAACTCAATTTCTCAATAAAAGGCTCCAAGGGAGATATCTGAGCAGCACAAATGGAACTTCAAGGGTCCTTTCTTCTAACTGCCCCTCCTTGACCAACAAAGTTTCAAATGCAACATGAAATATGTTAGCACCAGAACAAGGAGTGCTAGAAACTTCAGATGAAGGTACTGAAAGCTGGTTCAAAACCAACACGTGTGCCTTAATTTGTGAATTAAAGTGCTGATAAAACAATCTTTTGAAAAAGGTCAACTCATTTACATTAGATTCTGGAAACATCCATCTCATATTATTACACCATCTCTCTGAACCATAATCTTTGAGATTGATAAAGAGGATTCGTAATAAAGACACAATTATATAAGGGTTTTGAAAGTGGCTAGGGAAAGAACCTTTTTGCCACTTCGTTTCAGAAATAGGCAAAACTTTTAAATATCTCAGCCTTCCTCTTTCCCAGACTCATTCAAAAAGGAAGGCAGCATCTCATTTTCCTGTTAACAATAAGGTAGTGACAAACCTATTGATGAAAATTCCCAGAGGAAGAGACTGAAATTACCTTTCTTCAGGCAGAGGGAGAAAAAAAAAAGTCCCTTCCTAGCTTCTTTTCCCACCTCCACTGCATTTTTTTTTTTCTTTAAGCTGCATTTGTTACAAGGTAAAGGTTTCTGGAATCTTCCAGTTCAGAACAGAAATATGTTGGTGCGTAATTTTGGAAGTGAGCCTGAGGTACCCAGAGCAGATGACACATAGGGCTTAGGTCCTGACTCAGCTACAAGTCAGCGGGGCACCCCAGGACCATCTGCGTACTATAAATTACAGTAACGCCAGCACATGCGGCTTGTAAATCACCAGTGAACAGGCTTCACCTTGTGACACACGACATGAACCCTGTTGTATATTCCAATAAACTCCTATAAACCATCTGATATAAACTCTGGATTATGTTTCTTTAGGGGTTGGAATACTTAGATTTTCTTTGCTGGTCTGATTCCTCTTCAATAGGTGAGTTGAATACAGCGTGAATACAGCTGAACACAGCGTGTTCCCTTCTCTTTTCACTATACTAGGCATTTTGCTGTTTTTCAGAACCAGAATTTTACTTAGTGGCTGACATGTGCAATTTGGTGAACTTTAAAGGACCAATCTTTTTTTCTTTTGCCTTCTTTAATAAACTTGTTTCTTTCAACACGACTGTGAATGTCAAAGTCTTGTGGTGACTACATAAGGAAAATACGATTTATAAACAGAAAATTAATGGCCAAATTGTCAGTAACCTACTTCACTGAATATAAATAAACTTGCACCATAAAGGGTCATATCGTTAATATGTCTTTGCTGGGCTTCTGGCAACTTACACGGCTGCCTCTTATGATAGGATTTTTGGTGTGCAAGAATGTGAGGAGGAAAAAAAATTAAACTGGGGATAGCATTCAATTCCATTTATGGCTCATTCATAAATGGTTCCAAGCAACTGTGTTTGGTCAAAACAGTATTATCCTATTCATAGAATTCTTCCTCCATCTTTAGGGAAATCCTTTCTGAGGGCTCACTTCTTAAGGTTGTGATAGCTGACTTGCTGACCCACAGGTCAAAAAAACCGTAGCAGAGAAATACCCAGATGAGTTCTCCGCAAGATACCAAGCTTTACTTCTATTAGGAAAGATGGTAAAATTTCCTCACTTCTTTAATTTTTTTTTAAAAAACAGTAGCAACAATCTATATTTTCATTTTTCATGATGAAAATATTTTGTCTCTTAAGAAAATTCTTTCAGCTCAGTGCCTTTGATGCAATATTAAATTGTTCCTTTTATATCATTTTTATAGATGTGCAAGTATAAAAAAAGAGATCATTACTTCTTTGTGTGGAATATAAACTGAATATAAAATAATAAAAAAATTCAGTTGCTTAGAAAGGAGGTAGAGGATGAGATACTTTTGTCTAAATTTTATTGTTCTGAAGTATTCTACTCAAATTTAGCTGAAAGTTATATGAATTTCCATGTCCATTTTCTGAAAATATGTTAAATATTATTTTCTATAGTAATCTTCCAGGCTACATAAAGAAAACACAGCATATAGCAATAAATGCCTACGTCAAGAAACAAGAAAAGTCTTAAAAAAATTTAACTTTAGAAGAACAAGATGGCAGAGGAGTAGGTTGACATGGAGCACATCTCTCTCCACGGATACATCAGGAATACACCTTTGGACACAGAAGTACATGTGGAACACCAGCTGAGAGCAGACAGGAGTACCTGACCAGTGGAAACGAATGTATAGAGCCAACCAAAACCCAGGATGAAGGAACTAGCGGGAAAACCCAGCAATGTTAGTAGGATTTTTCACAGAACTAGAACAAAAAATTTCACAATTTATATGGAAACACGAAAAACCTAGAATAGCCAAAGCAATCTTGAGAAAGAAGAATGGAGCTGGAAGAAGCAAACTTCCTGACTTCAGATTATACTACAAAGCTACAGTCATCAAGACAATAAATGGTACTGGGAAAACTGTACAGCTACATGTAAAAGAATGAAATTAGAACACATCCTAACACCATACACAAAAATAAACTCAAAATGGATTAAAGACCTAAAGTTTAGACCTAAGTATAAAACTCTTAGAGGAAAACATAGGTAGAACGCTTGATGACATAAATCAAAGCAAGATCGTCTATGACCCACCTTCTAGAGTAATGGAAATAAAAACGAAAGTAAACAAGTGGCACCTGATTAAACTTAAAAGCTTTCACACAGCAAAGGAAACTATAAGCAAAGTAAAAAGGCAACCTGCAGAATGGGAGAAAATAATAGCAAATGAAACAACTGACAAAGGATTAATTTTCAAAATATACAAGCAGCTCATACAACTCAATGCCAGAAAAACAAACAACCCAATCAAAAAGTGGGAAAAAGGCCTAAACAGACACTTCTCCAAAGAAGACATACAGATGGCTAACAAACACATGAAAAGATGCTCAACATCGCTTATTATTAGAGAAATGCAAATCAAAACTACAGTGAGATACCACCTCACACTGGTCAGAATGACCACCATCAAAAAGTCTACAAACAATAAATGCTGGAGAAGGTGTGGAGAAAAGGGGATGTTCTTGCACTGTTGGTGGGAATGTAAATTAATCCAACCATTATGGAAGGTGGTATGGAGATTCCTTAAAAAATAAGGAATAAAGCCACCATAGGACCCAGCAATCCCACTCCTAGGCATATATCCCGAGGAAACCAAAATTAAAAAAGACACGTATATCCCATTGTTCATTGCAGTGCTATTTACAATAGCTAGAACATGGAAGCAACCTAGATGTCTGTCAAGAGATGAATGGATAAATAAGTTGTGATGCATATACACAATGGAATATTGCTCAGCCATAAAAAGGAACTCATTCGAGTCAGTTCTGATGAAGTGGATGAACTTAGAACCTATTACACAGAGTGAAGTGAGTCAGAAAGAGAAAGATAAATATTGTGTTCTAACACATATATACAGAATCTAGAAGAATGGTACTGGAGAACTTATTTATAGGGCAGCAATGGAGAAACAGACATAGAAAATAGACTTATGGACATGGGGAGAGGGGAGGAGACGGTGAGTATGGAAACAGTAACATGGAAACTTATATCACCATATGTAAAATAGATAGCCAATGGGAATTTGCTCTATGGCTCAGGAAACTCAAACAGGGGCTCTATCAACCAAGAGGAATGGGATGGGGAGGGAAATGGGAGGGAGTTTCAAAAAGGAGGGGATATATGTATACTTATGGCTGATTCATGTTGAGGTTTGACAGAAAACAACAAAATTCTTTAAAGCATTAACCTTCAATTAAAAAAATGAATTAAAAAGAAAAAAATCTAAATTTACACCTCAATGTACTAGAGAAAGAAGAACCAACAAAGCCCAAAGTTAGTAGAAGGAAGGGAATAACAAAGATTAGAGCAGAAATAAGTGAAATAAAAATTAAAACTAAAAATAAAATAGAAAAAAATAGAAACTAAAAATAAAATAGAAAAAAATCAATGAAACTAAGAACTGGTTCTTAGAAAAGATAAAATTGACAAATTTTTAGCTAGACTCTCAATAAAAGACGAGAGAGGACTCAAATAAAATCATAAATTAAAGAGAGTGACTACAGCAGACAACACAGAACTACAAAGGGTCATAAGAGACTACTATGAACAATTATGTGCTAAAAAACTGGATAATCCAGAATAAATGGTTAAATTCCTGAAGACATACCACCTACCAAGATGCAATCATAATGAAAAAGAAAGTCTGATTAATTACTATTAAGAGGATTGAATCAGTAATCAAAAGCTCCCAAATAAATAAAAATCCAGGACCAGATGCATTCACTGGTGAATTCTACCAGGCATTCAAAGAATTAATATCAATCCTTCTCAAACTCTTCCAAAAAAATAGAAGAGGAAGGAGAACTTCTAAACTCATTTTATAAGACCAACATTACCATGATACCAAAATCAGATAAAGACATGATGAAAAAGGAAGTTGTAGGCCAATATCTGTGATGAATATAGATGCAAAAATCCTCAACAAATATTAACAAACCAAATTCAACAATATATTAAAGGAATCATATACCTTGAGCAAGTGGAATTTATGAATCCCAGAGATTCAAGGATAGTTTAACACCCCAAAATCAATGTGATAAACCATTTTAATAAAATGAATGATAAAAATAAAATAATCATCTCAATAGATGCATAGAAAACATCTGAGAAAATCCATTTATAATGAAAACTCTCAACAAGGAGGTATAGTGGGAATGTACCTCAACATGATAAAGCCCATATATAACAAGCCAATGCTTAACATTACCAGCCAGTTCAGTTCAGTCTCTCAGTTGTGTCCAACTCTGCGACCCATGGACTGCAGCACTCCAGGCCTCCCTGTCCATCACCAACTCCCGGAGTTTACTCAAACTCATGTCCACTGGATGATTACAATACTACAACTTAACATTATACTCAGTGCTGAAAAACTATTCTAATATCAGGAACAAAACAAGAATGCTTGTCTACTTTCACTGTTATTATTCAACATAGTATTGGAAATTCTATGCTTTCCAGGTTGAGCTAGTGGTAAAAAATCTGCCTACTAATGCAGGAGATGCAAGCGACATAGGGCTGATCCCTGGGTCAGGAAGATCCCCTGGAGTAGGAAATGGCAATCCATTCCATATCCTTGACTGAAAAATTCCATGGACAGAGGAGCCTGGCAGACTACAGTCCATGGGGTCACAAAGAGTAAGCATCCACCATATGAGGTATTATTGGAAGTCCTAATCAGAGCAATTAGGCAAGAAAAAGAAACAAAAGGAATCTCAACTGGAAAGAAAGAAACAAAACTGTCATTACTTGCAGATGATATGGTATTATTAATATATAGAAAGCTCTAAAGACTCTATCAGAACTAATAAATTCAGTAAAGTTGCAAATACAAAATATGCAAAATATCTATTGTTTCCATAAACTAAAAATGAATGCTCAGAAAGATAAGTTAAGAAAACCATCCAATTTATAATTGCATCAAAAAAGAATAAAATACTTAGGAATAAATTTAACCAAGGAAGTGAAAGATCTCTATATTGGAAACTATAAGATTTTAATAAAATAAATTGAAGATAGCACAAATAAATGTCTTCTGTGCCCATGAATTAGAAGGAATATTAATAATATTGTTAAAATGTTCACACTACCTAAAGCAAATTGCAGATGCAATCCGTAACAAAAGTCCCACAACATTTTTCACAGAACTAGTACAGATAGTTCTAAAATTTGTATGGAATCACAAAAGACACCCAATAGTCAAAGCAATCTTGAGAAAGAAGAATAAAGTCAGTGCGATTATATTCTCTAATTGCAAGCAATATTTCAAAGCTATAGTAATGAAAGTAGTGTACTATCGTCATAAAAATAGACACATAGATCAATGGGACAGAAAAGGGAGGCCAGAAATAAACCCACACATATATGGCCAATTAATGTATGACAAAGAATGTACAGTGAGTAAAAGACGACTTTTTAATGTGGTGTTAGAAATACCGGACAACCTCATGCAATGTACGAAACTTACCGCTACTTCCACTGTGCACAAAAATTAACTCAAAATGGTTTAAAGAATTGAATGCAAAACCTGAGGCCATAAAACTCCTATTAAAAATACTTGGGCAGAAAGCTCCTTGACATAAATCTTAATGATGTGAATTTGACACCAAAAACAAGAGCAAAAAATAAGCAAGAAGTACTACATCATACTGAAAAGCTTTTGCAGGAAACCAACAGAATGAAAAGGCAAGCTACTCAATGGGAGAAAATAGTTACAAATCTTTTATCTGATAAGAGGCTAATACTCAAATTATATTAAGAACTTATACAATTCAATAGCAAAAATCCAGACAATCTGATAAAAAATGAGCAGAAGGTCTGAACAGATATTTTTCCAAAGACATACAGATGGTCAACAAGTACACAAAGATCACTAATACATGTACATGGACATCATTAATCATCAGAGAGGTGCAAATCAAAACCACAATGAGACATCACCTCACATCTGTTATAAAGGCTACTATCAAAAAGACTAGAAATAACAAGTGCTGATGAGAAACTGCAGAAAAGGGAACATGTGTACACTGTTGGCGAGGATGAAAATTGGGCAGTCACTATGGAAAACTGTATGGAAGTTCTTCAAAAGATTAAGAATAGAACTACCATATGATCCAGCAATTTCACTTCCAGGTATTTAGCCAAAGAAAATGAAAACACTGCTCTGCTGTGTTCATTGCAACATTGTTTACAAGAAGCAAGACATGAAAATAACCCAAGGATCCATAAATGGATGAATGAATAAAGAAATTGTGACATAATCACACACACACACACACACACACACACACATATTATTTAGCCCTAAACCAAATGAAATCTTACATTTTTAAGCAACATGGATGGCCCTCAAAGACATTATCGTGAGATAAGTCACACAGGAAAAGAAAAATACCATATGATCTCTCTTATATATGAAATCCAAAAATATCTGTATATTAAAAACAACAAGTTTGTAGATACAGACAATATATGGGTGATTGCTGGTGTAGGAAGTAGGGTGAGAGAAATGGACAAATTATTTATGTTGTTTCTTAGTTTAAATACATTTAATAATAATAAAAGAGAAAACACAGTGCCATTTTTATTTGTGGTTGATTCAAGATTTGTAGAAGGATCATATGCTCAAAAGAAAAACTTAGAAAAAATGTAAAGTTAGAAATTAGATAAAGTTCTTCAAAGTTAAGGGAGTTAATTAAGATATAAGCATAGTAAAGGTCACATAAAGTTTAAATGTTGAGGTTCTGCTGAGGAAAACATGTCCCTATAGCTGAACATAATTGCCTTAGTGGTAAAGAGGTAAAATTAACTTTTGCTAAGATACACAGCAGTGCCACTGTGAATTCAAAAACACAGCTTCCAGGAACTTATAAATACATAGTGCCATTCTTTAATTAATGCAGTTTATCCTGTAATTTTAGGAATTTATTGATACTGGCAGAAACATTTGCAAATAACTTAGAAAATTTCATGACATATTATGTATCTCAAAGGATTTCATTCAGTCTTTTTTTTTTTTTCTTTTTCAACTGCAATCAATAATTTCTTTGAGAACTCTTAATATGCTAAGATATAGTTAAAAGATTCCTGGATATTCCCAAAAGAAGGATTTAAGAAAACTAATATGAACAAAGATGAACTTTGTGGCATTAATGTTATTTTCTTTCATTCACATAATTTTTGAACAAGTTCTGCCTGTTTTGCATTACAACTAAATAGTTCTCATTTTTATTCAACATCAAGAGATATTAATGTGGGTGCATCAAAACAGAGTTTGGATTCTTTGAACCTATCAGACTATTTTTTTTCATGAATATTTGGGGTTTGATAAAACCCCAAATGCATGCTAGAAGCACTTTTTCCATTAATTATTAAACCCATGTGCATTTTGAGGAAAATTTGATCCATATGGGTTCTGGTTCATTTATGCTTTACTCATCAAAATACTCTTTCTTAAAGTTCATGTCCAAGAAATCTTTTCAGCACTGTTAAGTTTTTCGAGCTTTGCCAAGAACAAACAAAATTGAGCACCAAAAGATTCAAGTTGGTTTGTAACCCTATACCTATGGAGCATTAGTGGTTTCTAAACTTGGATTAAACACACCCTCTCATCTCTAATAGGTAGTTGAATGTACCTCCAGAGGGAAGCTTGAGGCTTGATATAGAAAGCAAAAGTCAGACGTATGTCAACAAAGGCACCAGATAATCCCAGAACGCATAACAATTCATTAAAAGATTACATTGATTATATTTTTTGAGCACAAACATGCAGAGATGTTCCATAGATTTTGAGTTGGAAGGTTAAGAATCATTCCAAGTAGTTAACAAAAAATTTGCTATTGTCTAAAATGTGAAATCCTAGTATTAGGATCACAATTTTAAAATATTGGGACTTGTTTAAAAACAACTATGGGAAACATGAAATAGTTATTAACAGTGAAAAATGGGAATGTGACCAATGGTTTATTTTCTCTTTCTCTTCTTTTTCAAGAAGTCTAATTAAGAAGTGAGGTTTTTTGCTTTTTGGCATTTTGTTGTTGTGGGTTTTTGAGTCTTTTGTCTTTTTCTCCTCCTAGAACCAACAGACCCAATCAAATTAAGGTCATAAGTAAATATAGATTAGATTTTAAGGCATCTGTCTTTGATTAAACTGCATTGCTAGCCTCAAAAAGTCCAGAGGAAGAAATAATTGAAAGATGATTTTAAATAAAATGATATACTTTTTTCAAGAGATCAGAAAAAATAAAATCTAAGGTTGTCATAATCGGGGTTTTGTTAAAAATAGCCCTTATCTTTTAGAGATTCCCTACTGAAATATGTGTAGATAATGTGACATGATCTCTGGGGTTTACTTCAAAATTCAATGGAAATTAAAATGAATGAATAAAGAAGATGTGGTATACACTTACAAGGGAATACTACTCAACCACAAAAAAAGAATGAAAATTTTCCACTTGTCACAACAGAGATGGACTTGGAAGGCATTGTGCTAAGTGAAATGTCAGAAAAAGACAAATACAGTATACCATTTATATATGGAATCTAAAAATATACAACTAATGAATAAAACAAAATAGCAGACTCACAGATGTGGAGAACAAATTAGTGGTTACCAATGGATAGAGGGAAGGGAGAGTACCACAGGGGTAGGGGATTAAAAAGGGTTATTATGGGATATTATGAAATCATAGAGTGAAACTTTTGAAACTTGTAAAGCACTATGGAACAATCTCTTACTCAATTAAAAAATTTAAATACTGCATTAAAAATGAGTTATGTGAAAGAAAGTGAAAGTGAAGTCACTCAGTCATGTCTGACTCTGTGACCCCATGGACTTAGCCTACCAGACTTCTCCATCCATGGGATTCTCCAGGCAAGAATACTAGAATGGGGTGCCATTTCCTTCTCCAGGAGATTTTCCCGACCCAGGGATTGAACCCAGGTCTCCCACATTGTAGGCAGATGCTTTACTGTCTGAGCCACCAGGGAAGACCAAAAATGAGTTAAGCATATGATATGTGTGGAAAATTCTTCAAGACATGGGAATACCAGACCACCTTCCCTATCTCCTGAGAAACCGGTAGGTAGAACAAGAAGCAATAGTTATAACTGAACATGGGACAACAGACTGGTTCAAAATTGGGAAAGGAGTATGACAAAGCTGTATATTGTCATCCTGCTTATTTAACTTACATTCAGAGCACATGATGCGAAATGCCAGACTGAATGAATCACAAGCTAGAATCAGTATTGCTGGGAGAAATATCAACAATCTCAGATATGGAGATGATACTACTCTAATGGCAGTAAGGGAAGAGGAAAGAAAGAGCCTCTTGATGAAAGTGACAGGAGAGTGAAAAAGCTGGTTTAAAACTCAACAGTCAAAAAACTAAGATCATGGCATCCTGTCCCATCATTTCATGGCATCCTGTCCCATCATTTCATGGCATCCTGTCCCATCATTTCATGGCAAATAGATGGGGAAACAGTGGAAATAGTGACAGATTTTATTTTCCTGGGCTCCAAAATCACTGTGGATGGTGATTGCAGCCATGAAATTAAAAGATGCTTGCACCTTGTAAGAAAAGCTATGATAAATGTAGACAGCATATTTAAAAGCAGAGAGAGACATCACTTTGCTGACATAGGTCTGTGTAGTAAAAGATGTGGTTTTTCTAGTAGTCATGTATGGATGTGAGAGTTGGACTATAAAGAAGGCTGAGCACAGAAGAACTGATGCTTTCAATCTATGGTACTGGAGAAGACTCTTGAAAGTCCCCTGGACTACAAGGAGATGAAACGAATCAACCCTAAAGGAAATCAGCTCCGAACATTCATTGGAAAGACTGATGTTGAAGCTGAACCTCCAATACTTTTGGCCACTTGATGTGAAGAGCCGACTCATTGGAAAAGACCCTGATTCTGGGAAATTTTAAAGGCAAAAAGAGAGGAAGGTAGCAGAGCATGAGATGGTTAGATAGCACCAGTGATGCAATGAACATGAATTTGAGCAAACTCCAGGAGACAATGAAGGACAGGGAAACCTGTTATACTACAGTCTATGGAGTCGCAAAGTATTGGACAAGCTTTATTGACTGAACAACAAAAAGTGTATGGTAGAAAGTACAGATAAAACAAGATAATTGTCAATGGTGATGCTGGGCATATTGATGTTCATTACACCATTCTGTTTCTTTTAGTTTATGCCTACTATATGTGCTTTGGATCCACCCTCGTCATTGTCTCAGCAAGAATCAGTTGACTATAAATATATTGGTTTATTTCTAGACACTCAATTTTATTCCAGTGATCTAGATGTATGTCTAATCTTAGTCCACTACCACACAATTTTGATTATGGTAACATTATAGAAAGTTTTGAAATTGGGAAGAAATACAGTTATGTCCTTTTTAATGATTGTTTTGATTACTCCAGTTCCCTTGTACTTCTAGTAATATATGAATATTTTTCAGCTTATCAATTTCCGTAAAAAAAAAGTAGCTGAGATTTGATAAGGACTGTTGGAATCTCTAGGTGAATTTGGAAAGCATTGTAATCTTAACAATATTAAGTCTTCCAATTCATGAACAAAGGATGTTTTTTCATTTATTTAGGTCTTGTTTAATTTCTTTCATCATGTTTGTAGTTTTCAGTGTAAATGTTGCATTTTTATTATTGAATTTATCCTTAAGTATGTTATTTTTGATGTTATGTTAAATGAATAGTTTTCTTAATTCCATTTTCAGATTATTTATTGTGAGTGTACATACTTTATTTTTATAAATTGATCTTGTACCATGCAATCTTGATGAACTTGTTCTTTGGTTCCTATAAGTTGTTTTGTGAATTCCTCAGGATTTTCAATAAATAAGATCATGTTATTTATAAATACAATCTTCTTTCTTTCCAACCTGAATGTTTTATCTTATTTTTTTCTTTTTCATTCTTCCTTTCCTTTCCTTTCTCTTAATTGCCTGTCTTGAATTTCTACTACAGTGACAAATAGAAATGATAAGACTGCTTGTACCTGATCTCTGGGGGAAATATTTCTGTCTTTTACAATTAAATATGACATTAGCTGCATGTTTTTTGTAGATGCTCTTTATTAGGTTGAGGAAGGTCCGTCTATTCTTAGCTTGTTGAATGTTTTTATCACAAAAGAATGTTGTATTTTGTCAATTAGTTTTACTACATTGAGTTGATCATGTGTTTTTTCCCCTTTATTTAATATTATGGCATATTACATTAATTAGTTTTCATATGTTGAACCAATCTTGTATTCTTGGAATAAATCCTGTTTGAAGGGAAGTGAAAGTTGCTCAGTCATGTCCAACCCTTTGCAAGCCCTTGGACTATACAGTCCATGGAATTCTCCATGCCAGAATACTGGAGCAGGTAGCCATTCCCTTCTCCAGGGGATCTTCCCAACCCAGGGGTCAAACCCAGGTCTCCTGCATTGCAGGTGGATTCTTTATTGCTGAGCTACCAGGGAATCCCTAAATCCAGTTTGGTCATGCCTTATAATCCTTTCTATATGCTGATGGCTTTGGTTTGCTTGCACTGTGTTGAGGATTTTTGTGTATATATTTCGAAGGCATATTGCTCTTTAGTTTTCCTCTTTTGGGATGTCTTTGCCTGGTTTTGGTATCAGAGGAACACTGGCTTCATAGAATGAGGTATAAAGTATTCCCTCCTCTTCTGTTTTTTAAGAGTTTGTGAATGATTGATCCAGCTCTTTTTTAGGCAGATCAGTTTTACAGACGTGAATAGAAGTCTGAACAATGTGGTTGTATGGCACTTATTCTCTATGCTAGGCTTTTAGATATTTGTATATGCATTGTATGTTTTCTATCAAGTTGTAAAATCATCCATTTATTGAACATGTATTTATTGAGAATTTAATATGTGCTAGCGACTTCACTTTCACTTTTCACTTTCATGCATTGGAAAAGGAAATAGCAACCCACTCCAGTGTTCTTGCCTGGAGAATCCCAGGGACGGGGGAGCCTGGTGGGCTGCCGTCTCTGGGGTCGCACATGACTGAAGCGACTTAGCAGCAGCAGCAGCAGCAGCAGCAGCAGCAGCAGCAGACATTGTGAAAGGAGTTGTAAGAACCACAGTGAACAACACAATCCCAATCTTGTTGGAGTTTACAGTCCAGGGGTGATGAAGTACAAGAAACAAGTGAATAAAAACCAAAGAAATACTTATTGTTGGCAGCAATGATACCTTTGCCTTGTGGTTCAGCTGGCAAAGAGTCCGCCTGCAATGCAGGAGACTTGAATTCCATCCCTGGGTTGGGAAGATCCCCTGGAGAAGGGAAAGGCTACCCACTCCAGTACTCTGGCCTGGAGAATTCCATGGCCTATACAGTCCCTAGTGTGGCAAAGAGTTGGACACGACTGAGCGACTTTCACTTTCAATGACACCTTATATATCTCTGTAACACCATCTCCCTAGTATCTGGTATAATATCTTAAATGTATTCAGCACATAATAAAGGTGGAATCACTTATTTCTGCCTTATAATTTGATTGGGAAGATTAGGGTATCCACACAGTCACGTGAGAATTGTTTAGTCGCTAACCTGTGTCCGACTCTTTTGTAACCCCATGGACTGTACCGTACTACAGTGAGGGAAAAGAATATACAAAAGTCTGAAACCTTAGTTCTCAAACTCTGATGTACAAAGGCAGAGAAAAATCCAAACAATGCACCTGATTCATAAAGCTTCCCATTGCACATAGGTGTGTCTTTTACACTAGTGTTTCTCAAACTGTCACATGCAGAAAAACCATCTGAAGATCTTTTTTTTCCCCTTAAATACAGATTTTGATTCCATAGATCCAAGGGGCCACAAAATCCTCGGTTCTAGTAAACTTCCAGGTAATGCCTATGTAGCTGTTTCACAGACCATACTTCTGAACGGCGAGGCTGTACACTCCTCCGTGTTCTTGGTGCAAAAGCAGAGAACCAATGGATATCTGCTGAATTAGATAGGAAAAATTTCCTTCAGAGTTTCAGAGGTAACTGAAATGCTGCAGAACTGTCTGCTGCTGAGAAGGCCTAGAAAAATCATTAAAATCTGTGTACATGCCCCCCACCACCAACCCCTTGGTATCCTATGAGAAAACCAGCAGAGAGGGAATAAGGGAACTCTTATCTTCCAGAATGATGTCATTTATGCTGAAACTTAATTATAAGTGAACATCCATCTTTCCTGTCAAACAATGCAGTGTACATAGGCCAAATCATTTTTAATGTAAATATAAATGGTTCTTGTGCGTAGCCGCTGGGGAGATGGTTAATGTGGGGATGGAGGAGGAGGAGGGTGGAAAGCTAATTCTACTTCTGTAAAGGGAAAATTGACTTGGTGCCTTGAGATTCTGTACCTATTAGGAAAAAAAGAAAAAATAAATGTTGGTGATGGGGAACTGGCTTGGTAGGGTCTAACATGCAGATATTAACCATGAACAATTTTACCTTATTTCTGCTTTCTGGCCAGATATTCAACCTAGAAATATGTGCCTTTTCTATTAGCATGATTTTTTTTTCATTTATATGGTTGAGTTTTCTGGCACATGTCATGTCCTACAATATAGTTCTCTAGAGTTTTAGATAAAAAGAAGCTTTAAATAAAAGACCAATTTGGTAAAAGCCAAAAATTACTCATTGAAATAGGTATACTATGTTGTGAAACCAGAAAATATAGAAACCATAAGCTCCTCTTATTGGTATGCAAACTCAGATATTTGGGACTATTGCACAACTGAAATCATTCCATTTCAAAAGCTCTTAAAGGACCAGACTACTCTGTGAAATTCGATCAGAAAAAATAGACAATGAGTTACATTGTGTATTAGGCATGGGTCTAGCAAGGAGATGATTTCAGAAAGTAAGAGTGAGCCTAGTAACCTGCTAGTGCAATTGGGATGGAAAGTATCTGTAGTCTCTATATATGCATGTACATAGCACACTTTTTACATATTGTAGGCAAAAATATATTAGACAATTTTGAAACAGAGTTCTAAAATCAACATTTATTGACATGCATTTTTGTGCCTGCTAATGTGCTTGGGACTGTATTAGGTAATGCAAAGGCTATAAAAAGGTATGAGGAATTGTTCCTACATTCGGGAAACTACAAGCAAGCCCTGGTGGGCATACACATACATATTCCCACTGTATAGCGGTATTCATCTCAAAGTGGAATGGGAAGAAAGACAGAATTCATTTTTGTCTGTGATGCCCAGGAGACTTTCTAGAGAATACATGTTTAAGAGATGGGAGATTAGAGAGTTGAATTGTTATGCTTAAGTCAGGACAGGACAGGGTCTGCCCCGGGGCCCAGGCTTTAGAGGGCCTCACCTTGGCTGTCCTATGTAATGCCCTGACCATGGGGCAAGGAGCTTCTCAATCTTTGGCTGCAAAGAATAGAATCAATCTGATTTCGGTGTTGACCATCTGGTGATGTCCATGTGTAGAGTCTTTACTTGTGTTGTTGGAAGGGGGGTGTTTGCTATGACCAGTGCATTTTCTTGGCAAAACTCTATTAGTCTTTGCCCTGCTTCATTCTCCCTTTCAAGGCCAAATTTGCCTGTTACTCCAGGTGTTTCTTGACTTCCTACTTTTGCATTCCAGTCCCCTATAATGAAAAGGACATCTTTTTTGGGTGTTAGTTCTAAAAGTTCTTGTAGGTGTTCATAAAACCGTTCAACTTCAGTTTCTTCAGCGTTACTGGTTGTGGCATAGACTTGGATAACTGTGATATTGAATGGTTTGCCTTGGAGATGAACAGAGATCATTCTGTCGTTTTTGAGATCGCATCCAGGTACTGCATTTTGGACTCTTTTGTTGACCACTCTCCATTTCTTCTGAGAGATTCCTGCCTGCAGTAGTAGATATAATGGTCATCTGAGTTAAATTCACCCATTCCAGTCCATTTTAGTTCACTGATTCCTAGAATGTTGACGTTCACCCTTGCCATCTCTTGTTTGACCACTTCCAATTTGCCTTGATTCATGGACCTGACATTCCAGGTTCCTATGCAATATTGCTCTTTACAGCATTGGATCTCGCTTCTATTACCAGTCACATCCACAGCTGGGTATTGTTTTTGCTTTGGCTCCATCCCTTCATTCTTTCTGGAGTTATTTCTCCACTGATCTCCAGTAGCATAGTGGGCACCTAATGACCTAGGGAGTTCCTCTTTTGGTATCTTATCATTTTGCCTTTTCATACTGTTCATGGGCAAGATTACTGAAGTGGCTTGCCATTCCCTTCTCCAGCGGACCACATTCTGTCAGACCTCTCCACCATGACCCGCCCGTCTTGGGTTGCCCCGCAGGCATGGCTTGGTTTCATTCAGTTAGACAAGGCTGTGGTCCTAGTGTGATTAGACTGACTAGTTTTCTGTGAGTATGGTTTCAGTGTGTCTGTCCTCTGATGTCCTCTTGCAACACCTACCATTTTACTTGGGTTTCTCTTACCTTGGGCATGGGGTATCTCTTCACGGCTGCTCCAGCAAAGCGCAGCTGCTGCTCCTTACCTTGGACGATGGGTATCTCCTTACCGTCGCCATCCCTAACCTTCAACGTGGGATAGCTCCTCTAGGCCCTCCTGTGCCTGCGCAGCCACAGCTCCTGGGTTGCTCCTCCCGGCCGCCGGCCCTGGCCTCGAGTGTGGGTGGCTCCTTCCAGCTGCCGCCCCTGGCCTCGGGCTCGGGGTGGCTCCTCAGGGTCACTGCCCCTGGCCTCGGGTGCGAGGTGGCTTCTCCCGGCCACTCCTGACCTCGGATGTGGGGTAGCTCCTCCCGGTGGCCACTGACCTTGGACGTGGGGTAGCTCCTCTCAGCCGCCTGCGCTTATACAGTCAACAAAAACAAGACCAGGAGCTGACTGTGGCTCAGATCATGAACTCCTTATTACCAAATTCAGACTCAAATTGAAGAAAGGGAAAACCGCTAGACCATTCAGGTATGACCTAGGTCAAATCCCTTATGATTATACAGTGGAAGTGAGAAATAGATTGAAGGGCCTAGATCTGATAGATAGAGTGCCTGATGAACTATGGAATGAGGTTCGTGACATTGTACAGGAGACAGGGATCAAGACCATCCCCATGGAAAAGAAATGCAAAAAAGCAAAATGGCTGTCTGGGGAGGCCTTACAAATAGCTGTGAAAAGAAGAGAGGAGAAAAGCAAAGGAGAAAAGGAAAGATATAAGCATCTGAATGCAGAGTTCCAAAGAATAGCAAGAAGAGAAAAGAAAGCCTTCTTCAGTGATCAATGCAAAGAAATAGAGAAAAACAAGAGAATGGGAAAGACTAGAGATCTCTTCAAGAAAATTAGAGATACCAAGGGAACATTTCATGCAACAATGAGCTCGATAAAGGACAGAAATGGTATGGACCTAACAGAAGCAGAAGATATTAAGATGAGGTGGCAAGAATACACAGAAGAACTGTACAAAAAAGATCTTCACGACCCAGATAATCATGATGATGTGATCACTAATCTAAAGCCAGACATCTTGGAATGTGAAGTCAAGTGGGCCTTAGAAAGCATCACTACGAACAAAGCTAGTGGAGGTGATGGAATTCCAGTGGAGCTGTTTCAAATCCTGAAAGATGATGCTGTGAAAGTGATGCACTCAATATGCCAGCAAATTTGGAAAACTCAGCAGTGGCCACAGGACTGGAAAAGGTCAGTTTTCATTCCAATTTCTAAAGAAAGGCAATGCCAAAGAATGCTCAAACTACCGCACAATTGCACTCATCTCACATGCTAGTAAAGTAATGCTCAAAATTCTCCAAGCCAGGCTTCAGCAATACATGAACCGTGAACTCCCTGATGTTCAAGCTGGTTTTAGGAAAGGCAGAGGAATCTGAGATCAAATTGCCAACATCCGCCGGATCATGGAAAAAGCAAGAGAGTTCCAGAAAAACATCTATTTCTGCTTTATTGACTATGCCAAAGCCTTTGACTGTGTGGATCACAATAAACGGTGGAAAATTCTGAAAGATAGGAATACCAGACCACCTGACCTGCCTCTTGAGAAATCTGTATGCAGGTCAGGAAACAACAGTTAGAACTGGACATGGAACAACAGACTGGTTCCAAATAGGAAAAGGAGTCTGTCAAGGCTGTATATTGTCACCCTGCTTATTTAACTTCTATGTAGAGTACATCATGAGAAACGCTGGGCTGGAAGAAACACAAGCTGGAATCAAGATTGCTGGGAGAAATATCAATCACCTCAGATATGCAGCTGACACCACCCTTATGTCAGAAAGCGAAGAGGAGCTAAAAAGCCTCTTGATGAAAGTGAAAGAGGAGAGCGAAAAAGTTGGCTTAAAGCTCAACATTCAGAAAACGAAGATCATGGCATCTGGTCCCATCACTTCATGGGAAGTAGATGGGGAAACAGTAGAAACAGTGTCGGACTTTTATTTTTGGGGGCTCCAAAATCAGTGCAGATGGTGACTGCAGCCATGAAATTAAAAGACGCTTACTCCTTGGAAGAAAAGTTATGACTAACCTAGATAGTATATTCAAAAGCAAAGACATTACTTTGCCGACTAAGGTCCGTCTAGTCAAGGCTATGGTTTTTCCTGTGGTCATGTATGGATGTGAGTGTTGGACTGTGAAGAAGGCTGAGCGCCAAAGAATTGATGCTTTTGAAGTGTGGTGTTGGAGAAGACTCTTGAGAGTCCCTTGGACTGCAAGGAGATCCAACCAATCCATTCTGAAGATCAACCCCAGGATTTCTTTGGAAGGAATGATGCTAAAGCTGAAGCTCCAGTACTTTGTCCACCTCATGGGAAGAGTTGACTCATTGGAAAAGACCCTGATGCTGGGAGGGATTGGGGGCAGGAGGAGAAGGGGACGACAGAGGATGAGATGGCTGGATGGCATCACGGACTCGATGGACATGAGTCTGAGTGAAGTCCGGGAGTTGGTGATGGACAGGGAGGCCTGGTGTGCTGCGATTCATGGGGTCGCAAAGAGTCGGACACGACTGAGTGACTGAACTGAACTATCAAGCCTAAGACTCACTTTTGTTTTTTATACTTTAATATCTGTGAAATTGGGCTGCATCTTCCCATCAACTGCATCACCAAATTTATATTGTAGAACTTTCTCTGTCTTAGTAGAAGATAAAATAATGATGCATCTTACACTCAAAGGTCTCTGAGATTTGGTGAAACACAGTGGCGTGCTTCCTTTTCATTCATTCTGCCACCAAGACATTTTCCACAGAACATTAACAGTTCTCAAAAATATGCTTTGAAGAACACCAGCTCAGGAAATGCTGTATTTGAATAAAACACACATTTACCTTCAAAATCTCCTTAAACTCTTCTAACATACACATATTTTATTTCTCCACCTGAAAAATACACTTTCTTTTTTGGTCATTTATCTCTTGACTGCTCTTCCTACATCACCAGCCCCATTGTGGGCAGTGACCACATCCTTATGTATGTTTCATAACTCAACCCAAGCCTAAGCAGTCTTTTAAAAGTGGTTAGTTTTGGTTTTGGTTTTGTTTGGGGTTTTTTTTCCTTCTTTTGTTTTTTGGCTGTGCCACACAGCTTGTGGGAACATAGTTCCCTGAACATGGATTGAACCTGGACCATGACAGGGAAACCACAGAATCTTAACTGGACTGCCACGAAATTCCCAAAAGTGGTCAGTTTTGAATGGCTGATTGTTATAATTCATTTTCTGCTGAAATTTCCCTTAAAATGGATATGTTGAAAATATAGACTTTATCTCCATTCTTTTCAAATTTTTTTTATTATGCTATTCTAGGGTCTCAGAGGTCTGGACTCATGAATTCTTGAATGGTACCTGGGTCATCTCATCCAAAATATGTCCCCTATCACAAGACACCTTGACAATGCTGGAGAAAGCCAATCCTTACAGAGAGGCCACTAAATTCAGATTTTTGTGGATGACAAAAGAAAAAGACATTTTCAGTGAGAGACCCAATAGAAACAAAAAATAGAGTAACAAAAACCAAAACAGTAGCTTCTGACACATAGCCCATACTCCTAAAGACACACAAATAAAACACCAAGGAAGCTGACCTCCACCACCTCCTCACCTGCTCCCCACACTCATTAACTGCTGGCAGTGGCCTGGGTACAGGTGCCAGAAACAGGGCCACTGTGGAAAGAATTGAAGCTTTTTCTTTCAGAAAGTCACATCTAGAAAGTCATTGAAGAAGAAGGGTTTTTTTCCAAACCACAAGAGCAAGTCAGACAACATGTACCCGGCCTGAAGTACGGCCTCCTGCCACCGGTTTCTGTTCCAGGCACTGGATTGAGAAGGAGATTATCTTAATTCTACGTCAGCTCTGGAGGTTACAGGAAGAAAGGATGAAGAAATAGATAGATGATCGATGGATAGATTAGATAGATAGATAGATAGCCCTCATATCTACATGGATATATAATAGACATAAGAGCATATTTCTGCCATTTCTTTTTGTTGTTGTTGTTAAATATTTATTTATTTGGTGGTGCCAGCATTAGTGCAGTCACACAAGATCTTCCTTGAGGCATGCAGGATCCTTAGTTGTGGCAGGCAAACTCTTAGTTGATGCACGTGGGATCTAGTTCTCTGATCAGGCATCAAACCTGGGCCCTGTGCATTGGGAGCATGGAGTCTTAGCCACTGGATCACCAGGGAATTCCTTCTTTCTGCCTTTTCTGCTCCATCAAACAATTCTACTTCTATTCCTTGGGGCAGGTACAACCAGCCCCAGAGGAAAGTGTTCTGTCTGCCTCTCTTACTCCTTTTCCCTTGCCCTCCTCTCTTCTCACCTCTCTGATTCTCTCTAAACTAAAAAAGGGGAAAAAATGGTGTTAAGGGTTTGATAGGAATTGCTGGAGCTGGTAGAAAAACAATTATTTCTGTTATTTTTCCTACTTCAGTGCCTGTTTCAAGAAAACCCTAAAAACTGAATATAGGGGAGTGACCATATCCAATGAGGAAAGTATAAAAGGGAAAAGTATCCAGGGAAAAGGTACTGGGCTGAGGGTCCCAAGTTTGAGTTCTGATTCCAATATTCCATCAGAACTTTGAAGCAGGTTGATATAAAAAAAAAAAAAAACCCTAAGTATGCCCTGGGCAACACAATACCTTGTTTTATCACGAGTACACAGCGTACCTCCACGTGGCCACACAGCACTCATCCGAAAGCATCTTGGGAGCACTGAGCCTAAGGTGGCTTTCTTGACTCATGAATGTTTGCTCTGCAGGTGGAGGACTGTGAGGGGGCCTAAGTGTGCATGGCAGCAGTGAGGTATCCACACCCAGTCTTGGAAGCCAGGCCAGGGTCATTGACATGGACAATTTCAGATTCCCAAGTACCCAGGTCTAGAAAAGATGTGGGATCTATGTGGCATATCCACTTGGCCCCACATATCCTTGCCCCATCAGTTCAGTTCAGTTCAGTCGCTCAGTCATGTTGGACTATTTGAGACCCCATGAATCGCAGCACACCAGGCCTCCCTGTCCATCACCATCTCCCGGAGTTCACTCAGACTCACATCCATTGAGCCCGTGATGCCATCCAGCCATCTCATCCTCTGTCGTCCCCTTCTCCTCCTGCCCCCAATCCCTCCCAGCATCAGAGTCTTTTCCAATGAGTCAACTCTTCGCATGAGGTGGCCAAAGTACTGGAGCTTCAGCTTTAGCATCATTCCTTCCAAAGAAATCCCAGGGTTGATCTCCTTCAGAATGGACTGGTTGGATCTCCTTGCAGTCCAAGGGACTCTCAAGAGTCTTCTCCAACACCACAGTTCAAACGCATCAATTCTTCAGGGCTCAGCCTTCTTCACAGTCCAACACTCACATCCATACATGACCACAGGAAAAACCATAGCCTTGACTAGACGGACCTTAGTCGGCAAAGTAATGTCTTTGCTTTTGAATATGCTATCTAGGTTAGTCATAACTTTTCTTCCAAGGAGTAAGCATCTTTTCATTTCCTGGCTGCAGTCACCATCTGCAGTGATTTTGGAGCCCCCAAAAATAAAGTCTGACACTGTTTCTACTGTTTCCCCATCTATTTCCCACGAAGTGATGGGACCAGATGCCATGATCTTCGTTTTCTGAATGTTGAGCTTTAAGCCAACTTTTTCACTCTCCTCTTTCACTTTTATCAAGAGGCTTTTTAGCTCCTCTTCGCTTTCTGACATAAGGGTGGTGTCAGCTGCATATCTGAGGTGATTGATATTTCTCCCAGCAATCTTGATTCCAGCTTGTGTTTCTTCCAGCCCAGCGTTTCTCATGATGTACTCTACATAGAAGTTAAATAAGCAGGGTGACAATATACAGCCTTGACAGACTCCTTTTCCTATTTGGAACCAGTCTGTTGTTCCATGTCCAGTTCTAACTGTTGTTTCCTGACCTGCATACAGATTTCTCAAGAGGCAGGTCAGGTGGTCTGGTATTCCTATCTTTCAGAATTTTCCACCGTTTATTGTGATCCACACAGTCAAAGGCTTTGGCATAGTCAATAAAGCAGAAATAGATGTTTTTCTGGAACTCTCTTGCTTTTTCCATGATCCGGCGGATGTTGGCAATTTGATCTCTGGTTCCTCTGCCTTTCCTAAAACCAGCTTGAACATCAGGGAGTTCACAGTTCATGTATTGCTGAAGCCTGGCTTGGAGAATTTTGAGCATTACCTTACAAGCATGTGAGATGAGTGCAATTGTGTGGCAGTTTGAGCATTCTTTGGCATTGCTTTTCTTTGGAATTGGAATGAAAACTGACCTTTTCCAGTCCTGTGGCCACTGCTGAGTTTTCCAAATTTGCTGGCATATTGAGTGCATCACTTTCACAGCATCATCTTTCAGGATTTGAAACAGCTCCACTGGAATTCCATCACCTCCACTAGCTTTGTTCGTAGTGATGCTTTCTAAGGCCCACTTGACTTCACATTCCAAGATGTCTGGCTCTAGATTAGTGATCACATCATCATGATTATCTGGGTCGTGAAGATCTTTTTTGTACAGTTCTTCCATGTATTCTTGCCACCTCGTCTTAATATCTTCTGCTTCTGTTAGGTCCATACCATTTCTGTCCTTTATCGAGCCCATCTTTGCATGAAACATTCCCCTGGCATCTCTAATTTTCTTGAAGAGATCTCTAGTCTTTCCCATTCTGTTGTTTTCCTCTATTTCTTTGCATTGATCACTGAAGAAGGCTTTCTTTTCTCTTCTTGCTATTCTTTGGAACTCTGCATTCAGATGCTTATATCTTTCCTTTTCTCCTTTGCTTTTCTCCTTTCTTCTTTTCACAGCTATTTGTAAGGCCTCCCCAGACAGCCATTTTGCTTTTTTGCATTTCTTTTCCATGGGGATGGTCTTGATCCCTGTCTCCTGTACAATGTCACGAACCTCATTCCATAGTTCATCAGGCACTCTATCAATCAGATCTAGGCCCTTCAATCTATTTCTCACTTCCACTGTATAATCATAAGGGATTTGACCTAGGTCATACCTGAATGGTCTAGCGGTTTTCCCTACTTTCTTCAATTTGAGTCTGAATTTGGTAATAAGGAGTTCATGATCTGAGCCACAGTCAGCTCCTGATCTTGTTTTTGTTGACTGTATAGAGCTTCTCCATCTTTGGCTGCAAAGAATAGAATCAATCTGATGTTGGTGTTGACCATCTGGTGATGTCCATGTGTAGAGTCTTCTCTTGTGTTGTTGGAAGAGGGTGTTTGCTATGACCAGTGCATTTTCTTGGCAAAACTCTATTAGTCTTTGCCTTGCCTCATTCCTCATTCCAAGGCCAAATTTGCCTGTTATTCCAGGTGTTTCTTGACTTCCTACTTTTGCATTCCAGTCCCCTATAATGAAATGGACATCTTTTTTGGGTGTTAGTTCTAAAAGTTCTTGTAGGTGTTCATAAAACCGTTCAACTTCAGGTTCTTCAGCGTTACTGCTTGGGGCATAGACTTGGATAACTGTGATATTGAATGGTTTGCCTTGGAGACGAACAGAGATCATTCTGTCGTTTTTGTGATTGCATCCAGGTACTGCATTTCAGACTCTTTTGTTGACCATGATGGCTACTCCATTTCTTCTGAGGGATTCCTGCCCGCAGTAGTAGATATAATGGTCATCTGAGTTAAATTCACCCATTCCAGTCCATTTTAGTTCGCTGATTCGTAGAATACTTAGCTTATCTTCTCCTTTAAAGTTTGACAGTACATGTTATTAGCTCAAAGTCCCACAGAAATCTGTTTAATTTAGCTTTTCCCCTATTTTGTAACTCAAAATGCTTTTATTGGATAAATATCTTTATGAACTCAGGCATAAAAACATATTGCTAGATTTCAATTCATTATGATTTTAATAGTGATAATATTGAACTTCAACTTGTTGCATCTTTTTGGCTAAGACAGCCTTTTCCAGTTGTGTCCTGAGTCCTTTTAACATGATTGCAAATTTTTGAGAGCTTTTTTGCTTTCTGGTATCTAGAATTTCTGATCTCACATCTTATATTTCCTGCTCCATTTCTAACATCAGCCACCTTAAAAATAGTTTAGTTTTCATGATTAAAAAATTCTATTTTTTTCTTGAGCTCTATTACTTAATTTCTGAGTTTTTACTTTGGTAATGTATTCTTTCATGTTATGTATCATTTTCTTAAAGTCTTTTAGCTCATTTTGGATCTATTTTTTGAATATGCCTCTGTGGCATGATTTTATATTCTGCAGTAATTATATTCTACTCATTCTCTTTTTTTCTGTGAATCCTTCTGATGTGAAATTAGTTTTCTTGAACTTTTTATAAAGAGGCTTGATCTAGACAACTTTCTAACTTCATAGATCTTCCATCTTCTGTTGTTTTTGTGGACAAGTACTCTGGGTTGTTTTCAGAGATTCCTGACTCTGCCTCCCTTCCCACTTTTATCTGGACCTTCTTTTTTTCATCTCTATCAATCCTGACATGTTCAAATTTGATTCCATTCCTAGTATTTTCTCCGCAGTGTGGGGCTCTATATGAGACTTGTGGGAATGTTTTGCTCTAAATATTGTTCATGTTTCTGATTTTGCTATCTAATTGGTCTGCCAATTTTTAAGTAAGGATTCTAGAAGGTCTAACAATTACTCTTCCACAATTGCCATATTTTCAGACTCCCTTGGAATACCTTTTTAATGGCATAAATATGAAAATCTTACAGAGCAGTCATCTGCAAAGCCTTGGTTTGATAAATGCTTTTTGAATCTATCAGGCACATTAATATTGGCTTAGAGCTGTTCTATTTAGTGTTCTATTTAGTTTGGTTAAGACCTGTAATGTCAATCATTATGGCAATTATGACCTCATAATATTGTAAACAGCTTTACAATTTATAGAACTGGTCATATAACCATTATCTTAGTTAATCCTACTAATGGTCCTGTAAATGGGTAGAGCAAGTAATAATGCTTATTCTGGAGATGAGGATTCAGAAACTTCGGGAAGTTCACTCCGTACTCCAAGGATGCATAGCTGGAAGATGATGAGGTTGAGAGTCCTCACAATCAGTTCAGGGTCCTAACTGCACTTCCATGTCATTAACTAGATTAAGCAAACATGCTGAGGTTTTCTTCCTTGGGTATAAACACACCTGTGGAACAGAAATCTTTAATGTTTCCCCTTGGCTCTCAGAGAAAAGGATAGACATTCTGCTCAAGAGAGATGTTTTGCAGAAGATGCTAGGCAAAACTCACCATGTTGATATTGTAGTAGAGTGCACATAAATGGGCTTCACAGGTGGTACTCGTGGTAAAGAACCTGCCTGCCAATGCAGATGATATAAGAGGCATGACTTCGATCCTTGGGTCGGGGAGATCCTCTGGCATAGGAAATGACAACCCACTCCAGTATTCTTGCCTGGAGAATCCCCTGAACAGAGGAACCTGGCAGGCTATGGTCCATAGTGTTACAAACAGTCGGACTAGACTGAAGCAACTTAGCATGCACACAAGTGGATACAAAAGAACATGAGAAGCCAGGCAGACTGATGGCCACATCAACAATTCAAGCACTAGGTTGTATTTCTTCTGGAGAGCAGGGATCAGCAAACACTTGCCCATGGGCAAACTATGTTCAGTCTCCAGTTTTTATACATAGCGTTTTATTGAAACAGGACCATGCTTATTTGTTTATGGCTGTTTTCATGCTATTAGAGGCACAGTTAATAGTTGCAACAGAGACTGCATGGCCTAAACAGACAAGCAAATTCACCACTTGGCTCTTTACAAAGTTCACTGAACCCTGCCCTTGAGCAAGTGCACTTGCTTCGTATTAAAATTGGACAGAATATTCATTTCTGGAGTTTACTTCTTTTCTCTCCTTGCTGCCAACTTTCAATGACACTTCATGGGCCCTAGTGCACTCCCTCCTTTCCTGGAAAATCAAGTATTCTGTTAAAGAAAGAAGGCAGGAGAGGAATCAGAAGCTCTATAGCAGAAGATTCCCACTCCTTGAGAACTCATGTAGACTACTGTTTCTAATTCCATGGCAACTGGAATGTGAAAGTGATGATAAAATAATATATTAAATATATTTTCCCTTTCTAGAGAAACAGGTTTTTAGGTATATCACTGTTCATACCCATTGTACATATATCTCATTAAAGGTTACACTGCTTTAAAATGAACTTTGGGTTGAGATAATAGTATTGGATCAAGATTTAGTTTATATTAAAATAGTTTGATTGGAATATCATAGTATAAGGAAGCAAGGAAAAGGCCAAATGTGCTTACATTAGATGTAATTTGGTAAAAATGGAAAGTTCAGACATTTCTGGCATATAGAGAACATTTATAGCATTTTGGCTTTTCACATTCATCTTTTAAAGTTCCCAGTTACAATATTTTCTTTTCTTAGCTCCTTAAAAATAATGAACAATTTTGCTCTGAACCAAAAGCTGGAAATATTTTGGTATATGTTAATTCAGAAGATAAAATTTCCTTTGGAAATGCTCACTTTAGTCTGCGTATGAGAAATGAAAGTCTACTAGCTAGAGTTCTAAAACTATCAGTATCATTGGGTTCATATCATTCCATTATTTTGAAAATTTATTCAGGGATCTGGAAGTAATAACCATCGTTTCACAATGTCAACTCCAGAGTTGGCTTCTGGTTTAATGAGTCTGATCATCTGCCCCCTACTTTTTTCATCAGAATTAAACATAGAGTTTAGTAAGCATTAAAAAGTAAACTGTTCCAAGACTCATGCCCACCCTCCATCTTGGGAGGATTACATTTCTGGGAATTGTTAGGATATATTTCAGTACCTATTGTTAAACATTTCTCTTTTGTTACTTCCAAATAATTGGTAGAATATTCTTTTGCTTCCTTTATGTTAGATATGGCAATTGCTCTGATCACTGAAATATGAGCGGAAGTCTTGAGGATCACTTCTGGTTATAAGCTTTAAGAGCCCGCGTGTGAATCACTGCTATCACTTCCTTTTTTCTTCAATCAGCAACATTTCATATAGTGCAAGCTCTGCACATCTGGGTTACAGAGTGGGGTGAAGTAGAGGTGAGCCCTCAGTCAACCTGTGCACGACACATAGTCAGAGCAAGAAATACCCCTTTGTGTCTTAAGCCACTGGGATCTGAGGTGTCTTTTGTTACTCCGTCATAACCTGGCCCTTCCTGATTGATTCAGTATGTCTGGGGTGGCATTAAAAAATGATTTGAATTCTCCATAGTGGGAGAAACAATCAATTATTTTCCAAAGAGACTTATATGAATGTTTGGCCTGGCCTTTTAGTCAATGATTTTATATTAGTATGCCTCTGGGATGCAATACACACTTTATTCTGTCTGCTCACTTTTGCTGTTGTTGTTGTTCCCTATTTATGTTATTCCCCAGAAAGAAGACATTTGAAAGAATACTTTAGAAATTGAATGTGTGAGAGTCAGTCCAGCTCTCCATCAGTATCCCTTGGAGAAAGCAACCTTCAGAAAGAATTGAATGGTATTAGACCTGGGGGAAATGCTGCTAGAAAGTAACAAGCTATTAGCAAATTGGGTTGCTTTCAGCATAATATAGCATAACAGGATAATATAAATATGGATTAGTGCTCCAGTCCAAGTTTTTATTACAAGAAATACAGTTGATGTGAATGGAGGAGGAGCTAAGACAAAGATTTAGCCAGAAAAACACATTTTTGTATATGCCAGTCCACTTAATCTATTTCTGCACTCGTTTTTAAGCCCAGGCATTATCATTGTTAACAATTTGTCGCCTTTTAAAATTCAGAGTGACTGAGGCTATTACCATACTTGGACAAATCATGTACTTGGACATGTTTAGTTGCAGCGGGCTTAGGTAGCAATAGCTTTCTTTTCTCTTCTCTTTATGGGCAAGAGTTTCTTCCAAGGTCTCCAGTTAGGCCTAGGCACTTTCAGACCTTTGAGAAAGCAGCTGGTAAAGGAAAGAAGACAAGCTGACTGTTAAGGTTTATGTTTTCATAGAACAAAGCGATACTCTTTGCCTATTGTTCTGTCCCTAGCCACATGCACGGATTAGCAGCAATAATAAAATATTGCTGCATTATCCCCAAAGTATAGGTCTCTGATAAGATAAAAGCTTTTTTCCCAGAAGGATTGGTTGGTACCTGGAGAGTGGGAGATTGGGAAGGAAGGAATACATTAACCTCATAGTTCTGATAGAAATGGCCTCTTCCCTTATGAAGAAAATGCACACGTTAAACATATGTGACTCACAAAATCATGAGAGACTGGTTACCATCTCACTGTACTTACCTTATAGGGTTAGTAAGTGGTTAAAATACTGCAGATTGTTCAAGGGGAAGTGGTCCATGAAAGGTATACAAAGAGTTAGAGCTAAACTATACCCTTTCTCCTAAAAATGAAAAAGAAAGCTCAGAGCAAGAGAGATTATTGAGTTATTAGTTAAGTGGAAACTCAGATGGTGTCCAAGACATCCACAGTGTTACTTGTGAAATTTGTACATCAGTCTCTTCTCCTGTCCTTGGATGAAGCTATTACTTCTTATTGGCTTATTTTAATTTATTCTTCAATGTGCAATTGTATGTAACATACATGTAAGTGATGAAGCAGAATAATAAAATGAACAGTTGTGAATTTGTCACTCAATTTAAGATCACAAACATCATTGTAATTTTTTATACAATTCTCCCATGTCACAAACCTCTGCCTCCTCCCAACCTGATATTAAACTTTGTGTTGTGCATTGCTTGCTTTACTAAAAATTATTTTCATACATGTACATACACATACATACACATATATCCATATAGCATGTTGCTTGGTTTTGATGGGTTTTTGAGCTTTATGAAAATTATATACATTATGTAGTTTACTGAGAATTTCTGTTTTTGCTCAGTATTCTAAGATACATCTATGTTGTTTGTGAAATTTAGTCTATTTGTTTTTCCTGCTCTATAATTTTTGATTATCTGATTAAACTACAGTTTGTTCATCTACTTCTCTTGTTGTTGGGTGTTTGAGCTGTTTCTCAGGGGTTTTTGTTTTTTTTTTTTTTGCTTGATTTTTGGTAATTTATTTTGCTGCTGTGAACAGAATTTCAATGAATATTTTTGTTCATGTCTCCTGAGACACAAGGGTAGAAGTTTCACTGTGTATTACACTGAATTGTGTTCTAGGTAAATATTCAACTTTATATTCTTTAGAACAAACTGCCACATTTTTTTTTCAAAGTAGTTGTGCAAATTTACTTTCCTTTCAACAATGTACATGAATAAAAGTTCCTATAGATTCACTTCTTTCAATTTTTGATATTAGAAAATGCCTTAATTTATGCAAATCAAGCATATAAATGGTATTTCATTGTGGTCTGATTTGCATCTCCATGGTTGCTAATGAATTTGAGGATCTTTGCAAATATTTATCAGCAATTTGTGTCACCCTTGGCTTTTTTTTCAACTAGCAAGGTAACTACCTATCCAGTGCTCATTAGGAGGGAAAAGAGAAACCAGTTGATTAAAGCCTTTAGTAATGAAGTCCACAATTGGTAGATGATAGATGACTAGAACTAAGATGAGTACAATAACTTCTCTGTGAAAGCAGAGCAGTGTGCAAGAGTATCCTTAGGGATTGCTGAAATCTGATACTTTAAAAATATTTGCACCCAATGAACAATACCTATAAACAATGGTGCATAATAATTGAGAACTGTCTGTATTCTCACATAGACCAGTTAGTATTTTGTAGTTGTAAGCAACAAAAATTCACTTTGGCTAACTTAAGCTCAAAAAAATTATTCATGGCTGTTCTGTTCACAATAGAAAAACAAAACAAAAAACGGAAAACCTCAAAATCCATCCATAGGAGAATGGATGAGTCAATTGTTGGCCTCGTGGCATCTTGTATGATGGCCCCACTGAGACTGCATATGGTTGGTCCCCAAAGGAAATCTGGCTACTTTTACCAAAAGATAAGGGACATAGATCTGGGCGGAAACAACAGACTCCAAAATCTGACTCACTGGATTCTTTCTTAGGTAGAAAGACTAAAAGAAGTTGCTGGTTTCCAAAGAAGATAAGTGGAATTTGAGTGAAAAAAAAGTGTATTTTTAACATCACGAGAAAATATTACTGAATTATTGTTCTAACTACCCTGACCTTTTTTTTTGACTGAGGTTTTCTAGGTTAAACTAATAGCCTATAAAATAAGTGAATTTGTACTAAGATGTGAGGATAGTGATGAATTGGCTCAGAGAAGGAGTGTGCCCCAACTCCAATGCCAGATTGAACCTGTTGGTAGGGTTGGCTTTGGTATTTATGAGCTCATTCATGTCCCCTTCTAGTAACTGTGAACCTTTGGGAGAGGAACTAAATCTCCACTCACTAAGGGAGAGGCTGGCTGCCAGGATTTCTTTGGGTCTTGTCACTGGCTGCTGCTGCTGCTACTGCTACTAAGTCGCTTCAGTCGTGTCCGACTCTGTGTGAACCCATAGATGGCAGTTCAACAGGCTCTGCCATCCCTGGGATTCTCCAGGCAAGAGCGCTGGAGTGGGTTGCCATTGCCTTCTCCAGTGCATGGAAGTGAAATGTGAAAGTGAAGTAGCTCAGTCGTGTCCAACTCTTAGCGACCCCATGGACTGCAGCCTTCCAGGCTCCTCCGTCCATGGGATTTTCCAGGCAAGAGTACTGGAGTGGGTTGTCATTGCCTTCTCCAGTCACTGGCTGCAGATGTCTCCAAATCCTATATCTGCATCAGAATTTGATACTATTTAAGTAGGTAGTAAATTCATCATTTGAGCAAGTCAGATATAGGGTGCTTTGGTTCCATGAAGGCTCCAAGAAAGCTGTGTGGAATAAGACTAAGGTTGTGAACCCCGGGTATTTATTCACATAACAGTGGTGTGAAGGGTAGAGCCGTTTTGAAATTCAAAGGAGGGGTGATCCACAGCAAGGTGATACGTGGTTAAAATCATTTTGCTTTAACTTTTATGTTCAGAAGGAAACTTATCAAAGCATATGACAAAAATAAAGATATATAAGCAATAACAGAATTTCAAGTATGAGCAGTTTCAATAATAATAGTAACTACCATTTATCAATTTTTCTCCTCTGTGTCTCATAAACTATGTTATGTGTCTTAATTTTGACTCTTATAACAACACTTTCAATTGTTTCCTTATTCCTACTTTATAGGTAAGAAAGCTGAAAATTCAGATCAGTTAAGTAATTTATATAAAGTAGCAAGTGATACTGCTGGCATGATGTCACATTTGGAATTAGAATTATGACCAGTTCTAATAAGTGCACACTTGACTTTTTCCTGCAAAGATGTATATGGTGTTTGATAACAATGACTGATATTTCTGTATGGGATTATATATATGGGGCCGTTAGTACTGGAACAGTGTATTTTGAATTGGTTAAGAAAAATTACGGAACACTCATTGGTTTCTCTCCATGGTAAATACATTTTGACATCAACATTCTACTTATGAAATGCCTTTAACAAATTCCCTCTTTCCTTTTCTTTAACTGGTATGGATAAGTGGGAGGTGGCTGTGATGAAGCTCCCCCTTTAGACTGGATGAAAAAAAAAAAGGGCTAGGAAATGTCAGATTCTTTGGTGGATGAGTCTTATGTTAGGATCTGTTATGATCTTTTACCTTGGGGCTTGATTTGACCCATTTAGATAAGAGCACTGTAACATTGTATTGCAATTCTTTTTCTCTTAAACAAACTATCTTGATTGAATAAACTTTTCATTCTTTTATAAAGGAGATTATTATAATACTCAAGAGAGCCATGATTCTTCTTTCCTCCTTAATTTATTATTTGTTGGCCAACAACAATCCCATATGAATCTCCAGGTCTGGGCGTGCTGCTCCTCTGGTCCAACCATCATGGACCAGAGCTCAGTATTATCTGCAGCCATTATCTTTCCGCTCTCACTCGAGTCAGCAATCTCGCACAGCTTGATCCCCCCCTTTAATTTAGAATTTGTCTTCTTGCTTGGCTGCTGGCTGCCTTCAGAAAGGGATGAGCATTCTCAGTGAGTAAATGTAACTAACTCCCCAGCCTTCACCCTCTTCCCACCCCAGCAATCATTAGTCGGAACATCTGTTCACCCTGCGTTTGGAACATGATAGAGCTCACACTGGGATTTTTGGTTCAGATCTTTTCAACATCAATTATTTACTAGACTGAAAGCTCCTATAAAGAAAGAACTGTGTCCTAAACTCAACTGTAATTCTGAGTGTGAACACAAAGAAATATTTGTTCAATTGCATTGAATATTTATGTCTGAGACAGTAACTCAAGATGGTTGATAGAAGAGGTGAACCAGAAAGCCATATTTTGTCACAGAGATTTACTTATCTTGCACTGGAACAGAACACTGTTAATGATCTTATTCTTATGGCATCATTCTTCCCACACATTTGTCTTTTTAACTCCGAGAAGCAGTAGTTAGAGTTAGGCTGTTGAACTAGAAAGATCTGTGCAAGATCCCAACATTGCTGCTTCCTACGTTGGTACCCTTGGGCAAGTTACTTAAACATCCCAAGCCTGTGTTTTTATCTCTAAAATGGGAATAAATAATCACAAATATGTAAGAGTAGTATTTTGAGATGATATTTGTAAGGTCTATGGATTAAGTTCTCAGGGAAGAGTAGCTATAATGGTTATTTTACAACTAAGAGCAAAACTGTGTACCACAAACTGCCGATGACTTTTCCATTCAGCTTCAAAGATGTAAAATTTTGTACCATCTAAAATTGTCATTCAGAAAAATCATTGTTTTCTTTCTGTACATGTAGTAACCTTAGATTTTCATTGCAATAGCATGCTTATCTTGTAGCATAAAATGAGTCTTTCATGCTAGCAACCCACTTCAAAAAATATTTTAAATTGGCTATAAGAAGTGACTTTTCAAGCCAGTTTTTCTCTGTGGGTTCTTTCTTATTCAGTACCATGCCTTGCAGTGTATATCAGTCAGGTACTACTGTATAATAAACCATTCTAAACACGCACTGGCTTAAAATAAAGTCTTTTATTCTCATCCACACAGCTGGTCAAGAATCCACATGCAATGTGAGAGACCTAGGTTTGATCCCTGGGTTGGGAAGATCCCCTGGAGAAGGGAAAGGCTACCCAATCTAGTATTCTGGCCTGGAAAATTCCATGGACAGTCCATGGGGTCACAGAGTCAGACACGACTGAGCAACTTTCACTTTCTTTCTTTCTTTACACAATTGTGGGTTGTGTGGGATTTGGGTAAGCGAGGTTGGGCTTGACTGAGTGATTATGTTTCAAGCTGTGGGTCTGGTCAGGCCCGTGCATGTGTGCTAAATCACTTCAGTCGTTTCTGACTCCTTGTGACCCTATGGACTGTAACTCACCAGGCTCTTCTGTCCATGGGGATTTTCCAGGCAAGAATACTGGAGTGGGTTGCCATGCCCTTCTCCAGAGGATCTTCCTGACCCAGGGATTAAACATGTGTCTCTTATGTCTATCTGTACTGGCAAGTGGGTTCTTCACCACTAGCACCACCTGGAAAGCCTACAGTGAGGAACTGGTCTTATAGGCTGGGTTCAGGTCTTCTCTCTATGTGTTCATTCATTCCAGGCACAAGCTCTTTTCATGTTTAGGAAAGACAGAGGCACAAGAGGAAAGCTCATCTGTATAGGCACATTTTAAGCCTTTGTTTATATCATATCTGCTAATATCCCATAGGCATAGCAAGTCATATGATTGAGACTAAAGTCAGGGAAATATATTCCTTCTATGGATCTAGGCAATTGGGAGTAAATATTTCTGAGCAATAATCAATCTACTATTAAATATAACAACATAATAAATTCTAAATTGAGGCAGGCAGCTCTGTTAATAATTTCTTTTCCAGTGTCTTGCATAGCAATAGTGACTGATAAAGGGACCCATTTTTCTAAGGGTACGTTTTCAACCAACCTTAGACCACTAAGTGTTCAGAATTTAGAATGTTCAGTTCAGCATGTTTAAGAGGCAGGTATGCAACAGAGCTTTAAAAATATAGCACTTAGGAAAATAGACTGAAGTGAGTCCTAGGGGATATAGCTAAAGAGATTGCTATTACTTCTAGCAATACAATTTATGCTTCCTGTAGGAATACTATTTGGGGTCTTTTTTGGAGAAAGAAAAACTAAGTAGTGTTTGTGCTGTGTTTGATGACTTGGCTTCTGAAATATAAGATAAGGCTTTGTATATTTGGCTGAGGAGAAACTTTAATTTGTTATTTCGGTCTCAAAGTCATAAGGAAAACAAACACATCAACGCATCCTAGAGTCTAGATTTCTAAGTGTGTATGGATATGGGGCAATGCTCTTACTCATACTGAAGTATGATTTTGATGTCTGCTCTTGACCTTAGCATGGCTCAGTTCAGTTCAGTTCAGTCGCTCAGTTCTGTCTGACTCTTTGCAACCCCAAGGACTGTAGCACACCAGGCCTCCCTGTCTATCACCAACTCCCGGAGTTTACTCAAACTCATGTCCTTCAAGTTGGTGATGCCATCCAACCATCTCATCCTCTGTTGTCTCTTCTCCTCCTGCCTTCAATCTTTCTCAGCATCAGGGTCTTTTCAAATGAGTCGTGTCTTTGCATTAGGTGACCAAAGTATTGGAGTTTCAGCTTCAGCATCAGTCCTTCCAATGAATATTCAGGAATGATTTTCTTGAGGATGGACTGGTTGGATCTCCTTGCAGTCCAAGGGACTCTCAAGAATCTTCTCCAATAGCACAGTTCAAAAGCGTCAGTTCTTCGGTGCTCAACTTTCTTTGTAGTCCAAATCTCACATCCTTACGTGACTACTGGAAAAACCATAGCCTTGTTGGCATACCTTTGTTGGCAAAATAATGTCTCTGCTTTTGAATATGCTATCTAGGTTGGTCATAATTTTTCTTCCATGGAGAAAGCGTCTTTTAATTTCATGGCTGCAGTCACCATCTGCAGTGATTTTTGAGCCCTCAAAAATGAAGTCTGTTACTGTTTCTATGTTTCCCCATCTATTTGCCATGAAGTGATGGGACCAGATGCCATGATCTTTGTTTTCTGAATGTTGAGCTTTAAGACAACTTTTTCACTCTCCTCTTTCACTTTCATCAAGAGGCTCTTTAATTCTTCACTTTCTGCCATAAGAGTATTATTATCTGCATACCTGAGGTTACTGATATTTCTCCTAGCAGTCTTGATTCCATCTTGTGCTTCCTCCAGCCCAGCATTTCTGTTGATGTACTCTGCATATAAGTTAAATAAGCAGGGTGACAACACACAGCCTTGATGTTGTATGTATATAGCCTCCTTTCCCTATTTGGAACCAGTCTGTTGTTCCATGTTCAGTTCTAACTGTTGCTTCCTCACCTGCATACAGATTTCTCAGGAGGCAGGTCAGGTGGTCTGGTATTACTAATTCTTGAAGAATTTTCCACAGTTTATTGTGATCCACACAGTCAAAGGCTTTGGCATAGTCAATAAAGCAGAAATAGATGTTTTTCTGGAATTCTCTTGGTTTTTCGATGATCCCACAGATGTTGACATTTTAATCTCTAGCATGGTAGGTTTATTCAACAAAATATGGTGACCAATGATGGATCTTTTATATGTTTACCCCTCCATGGAAAGGAATGTATTTGGATAATGGAGTTGCATTTTTTTGAAAGTTCAATTGTATTAACCAAACACTTCTGGAGCCTATTTTTCTCTTCAGCCTCCCACTTCCATCCAATGTAAGGCAGCTGAGAGTTCCTCACTTTCCATACTTTGAAAAAAATACCTTTGCCTAAAGCAGTTGTTCCCAGCCTTTGCTGTACATTGAGATCTTCTGGGGGAGCTTCAATGATACTGATGTCTAGGTGTCTTACAGAGGCTAGTTGAACTGATTTGTGCATGGGAATATTTAAAGCTCCTCCTATGGTGAATTAATTGTGCAGCCAGGGTTATGAATCTCTAATCTAGAGCCTTGCTAACTTCATCCTCATCATTAGAATAGCTCACTGCATATAGATATGCATTTAGTACTATGCAAAATGAGAGGCTGTACATTAATTAATGGAGTGTTATCAGTATGTCTGGAGCTTGGCATGTCATTTAACTGAATTTAATCTTCATGAAAATTACATATGTGGTTATTACTGTCCTCCTTCTATAGATGAGGAAACAGAACCTCAGAAAAGGACATAGCTTGCCCCCAAACACAGAGTTTTTAATCACAAGGCTAGGATTCCAATGGCAACTATCAACTTCAAAACTTTGGGCCCTTTCTTACTCCAAAATAAAGCTGAGTAGGCACTTTTTTTCATCCTGTAATATGTAAAAATTTTAAGTTGGAGAACTGTTTTTTTTATAATGTAAGCAGCCTGGGTAGGAAATCCCCAGAGAAAGGGTATTAAGCATGGCTTTCTTGACGTAAGAGAAGCCATTTTTGGCCTAAGCCACTTTGGGATCTGAGCCTGGTCACAATGCTTACTCTTGAATAGATCTCAGTGATTTTAAGGAAAGTAAAGGAATGCAGGAACAAAGGAAAAACAGACAAGAAACAATAGTTTAGCAATAAAGCAGAATTTTGTTCCTCTTCAAGGGATATACATCACAATCTAAATGTCCATCATGGATGAATGAAGATGATATGGTGCATATATATAATGGAATATAACACAGCCATACTGGTCACTCCACTGCACTCCAGAGAGAAGAAAGCCAGCTCCACCCACCAGACCTCCAACACAAGCCTCCCTAACCAGGAAACCTTGACAAGCCACTGATACAACCCCACCCATAGTGAGGAAGCTCCACAATAAAGAGAACTCCACAAATTACCAGAATATAAAAAGGCCATCCCAAATGCAGCAATATAACCAAGATGAAGAGACAGAGGAATACTCAGCAGGTAAAGGAACAGGAGAAATGCCCACCAAACCAAACAAAAGAGGAAGAGATAGGGAATCTACCTGAGAAAGAATTCCAAATATTGATAGTGAAAATGATCCAAAATCTTGAAATCAAAATGGAATCACAGATAAATAGCCTAGAGACAAGGATTGAGAAGATGCAAGAAAGGTTTAACAAGGACCTAGAAGAAATAAAAAAGAGTCAATATACAATGAATAACGCAATAAATGAGATCAGAAACACTCTGGAGGCAACAAATAGAATAACAGAGGCAGAAGATAGGATTAGTGAAATAGAAGATAGAATGGTAGAAATAAATGAATCAGAGAGGAAAAAAGAAAAACGAATTAAAAGAAATGAGGACAATCTCAGAGACCTCCAGGACAATATGAAATGCTCCAACATTCGAATTATAGGAGTCCCAGAAGAAGAAGACAAAAAGAAAGACCATGAGAAAATCCTTGAGGAGATAATAGTTGAAAACTTCCCTAAAATGGGGAAGGAAATAATCACCCAAGTCCAAGAAACCCAGAGAGTTCCAAATAGGATAAACCCAAGGCGAAACACCCCAAGACACATATTAATCAAATTAACAAAGATCAAACACAAAGAACAACTATTAAAAGCAGCAAGGGAAAAACAACAAATAACACACAAGGGGATTCCCATAAGGATAACAGCTGATCTCTCAATAGAAACTCTTCAAGCCAGGAGGGAATGGCAAGACATACTTAAAGTGATGAAAGAAAATAACCTACAGCCCAGATTACTATACACAGCAAGGATCTCATTCAAATACGAAGGAGAAATCAAAAGCTTTACAGACAAACAAAAGCTGAGAGAATTCAGCACCACCAAACCAACTCTCCAACAAATTCTAAAGGATATTCTCTAGACAGGAAACACAAAAAGGGAGTATAAACCCGAACCCAAAATAATAAAGTAAATGGCAACGGGATCATACTTATCAATAATTACCTTAAACATAAATGGATTGAATGCCCCAACCAAAAGGCAAAGACTGGCCGAATGGATACAAAAACAAGAACCCTCTATATGCTGCTTACAAGAGACCCACCTCAAAACAAGGGACACATACAGACTGAAAGTGAAGGGTTGGAAAAAGATATTCCATGCAAATAGAGACCAAAAGAAAGCAGGAGTGGCAATACTCATATCCAATAAAATAGACTTTAAAACAAAGGCTGTGAAAAGAGACAAAGAAGGCCACTACATAATGATCAAAGGATCAATCCAAGAAGAAGATATAACAATTATAAATATATATGCACCCAATATAGGAGCACTGCAATATGTAGGACAAATGCTAACAAGTATGAAAGGGGAAATTAACAACAACACAATAATAGTGGGAGACTTTAATACCCCACTCACACCTATGGACAGATCAACTAAACAGAAAATTAACAAAGAAACACAAACTTTAAATGATACATTAGACCAGTTAGACCTAATTGATATCTATAGGACATTTCACCCCAAAACAATGAATTTCACCTTTTTCTCAAGTGCTCATGGAACCTTCTCCAGGATAGATCACATCCTGGGCCATAAATCTAACCTTGATAAATTCAAAAAAATCGAAATCATTCCAAGCATCTTTTCTGACCATAATGCACTAATATTAGATCTCAATTACAGGAGGAAAACTATTAAAAATTCCAACATATGGAGACTGAACAACACGCTTCTGAATAACCAACAAATCACAGAAGAAATCAAAAAAGAAATCAAAATATGCATAGAAACTAATGAAAATGAAAACACAACAACCCAAAACCTGTGGGACACTATAAAAGCAGTGCTAAGAGGAAAGTTCATAGCAATACAGGCATACCTCAAGAAACAAGAAAAAAGTCAAATAAATAACCTAACTCTACACCTAAAGCAACTAGAAAAGGAAGAATTGGAGAACCCCAGAGTTAGCAGAAGGAAAGAAATCTTAAAAATTAGGGCAGAAATAAATGCAAAAGAAACAAAAGAGACCATAGCAAAAATCAACAAAGCCAAAAGCTGGTTCTTTGAAAGGATAAATAAAATTGACAGACCATTAGCCAGACTCATCAAGACTCATCAAGAAGCAAAGAGAGAAAAATCAAATCAATAAAATTAGAAATGAAAATGGAGAGATCACAACAGACGACACAGAAATACAGAGGATCAGCAATTATATGCCAATAAAATGGACAACCTGGAAGAAATGGACAAATTCTTAGAAAAGTACAATTTTCCAAAACTGAACCAGGAAGAAATAGATAATCTTAACAGACCCATCACAAGCACGGAAATTGAAACTGTAATCAGAAATCTTCCAGCAAACAAAAGCCCAGGTCCAGACGGCTTCACAGCTGAATTCTACCAAAAATTTCGAGAAGAGTTAACACCTATCCTACTCAAACTCTTCCAGAAAATTGCAGAGGAAGGGAAACTTCCAAACTCATTCTATGAGGCCACCATCACCCTAATACCAAAACCTGACAAAGATACTACAAAAAAAGAAAACTACAGGCCAATATCACTGATGAACATAGATGCAAAAATCCTCAACAAAATTCTAGCAATCAGAATCCAACAACACATTAAAAAGATTGTACACCATGACCAAGTGGGCTTTATCCCAGGAATGCAAGGATTCTTCAACATCCACAAATCAATCAATGTAATTCACCACATTAACAAATTGAAAAATAAAAACCATATGATTATCTCAATAGATGCAGAGAAGGCCTTTGACAAAATTCAACATCCATTTATGATAAAAACTCTCCAGAAAGCAGGAATAGAAGGAACATACCTCAATATAATAAAAGCTATATATGACAAACCCACAGCAAACATTATCCTCAATGGTGAAAAATTGAAAGCATTTCCCCTTAAGTCAGGAACAAGACAAGGGTGCCCACTTTCACCACTACTATTCAACATAGTTCTGGAAGTTTTAGCCACAGCAATCAGAGCAGAAAAAGAAATAAAAGGAATCCAAATTGGAAAAGAAGAAGTAAAACTCTCACTGTTTGCAGATGACATGATCCTCTACATAGAAAACACTAAAGACTCTACCAGAAAATTACTAGAGCTAATTAATGAATATAGTAAAGTTGCAGGATATAAAATCAACACACAGAAATCCCTTGCATTCCTATACACTAATAATGAGAAAGTAGAAGAAGAAATTAAGGAAACAATTCCATTCACCATTGCAACAAAAAGAATAAAATACTTAGGAATATATCTACCTAAAGAAACTAAAGACCTATATACAGAAAACTATAAAACACTGATGAAAGAAATCAAAGAGGACACTAATAGATGGAGAAATATACCATGCTCATGGATCAGAAGAATCAATATAGTGAAAATGAGTATATTATCCAAAGCAATTTACAAATTCAATGCAATCCCTATCAAGATACCGGCGATATTTTTCACAGAACTAGAACAAATAATTTCAAGATTTGTATGGAAATACAAAAAACCACGAATAGCCAAAGCAATCTTGAGAAAGAAGAATGGAACTGGAGGAATCAATTTGCCTGACTTCAGGCTCTACTACAAAGCCACAGTCATCAAGACAGTATGGTATTGGCACAAAGACAGACATATAGATCAATGGAACAAAATAGAAAGCCCAGAGATAAATCCACATACATATGGACACCTTATCTTTGACAAAGGAGGCAAGAATATACAATGGAGTAAAGACAATCTCTTTAACAAGTGGTGCTGGGAAAACTGGTCAACCACTTGTAAAAGAATGAAACTAGATCACTTTCTAACACCGCACACAAAGATAAACTCAAAATGGATTAAAGATCTAAATGTAAGACCAGAAACTATAAAACTCCTAGAGGAGAACATAGGCAAAACACTCTCCGACATAAACCACAGCAGGATCCTCTATGATCCACCTCCCAGAATTCTGGAAATAAAAGCAAAAATAAACAAATGGGACCTAATTAAAATTAAAACCTTCTGCACAACAAAGGAAAATATAAGCAAAGTGAAAAGACAGCCTTCCGAATGGGAGAAAATAATAGCAAATGAAGCAACTGACAAACAACTAATCTCAAAAATATACAAGCAACTCCTGCAGCTCAATTCCAGAAAAATAAACGACCCAATCAAAAAATGGGCCAAAGAACTAAATAGACATTTCTCCAAAGACATACGGATGGCTAACAAACACATGAAAAGATGCTCAACATCACTCATTATTAGAGAAATGCAAATCAAAACCACAATGAGGTACCACTTCACACCAGTCAGAATGTCTGGGATCCAAAAATCTGCAAGCAATAAATGCTGGAGAGGGTGTGGAGAGAAGGGAACCCTCCTACACTGTTGGTGGGAATGCAAACTAGTACAGCCACTATGGAGAACAGTGTGGAGATTCCTTAAAAAATTGCAAATAGAACTGCCTTGTGACCCAGCAATCCCACTACTGGGCATACACACTGAGGAAACCAGAATTGAAAGAGACGCATGTACCCCAATGTTCATCGCAGCACTGTTTATAATAGCCAGGACATGGGAACAACCTAGATGTCCATCAGCAGATGAATGGATAAGAAAGCTGTGGTACATATACACAATGGAGTATTACTCAGCCGTTAAAAAGAATACATTTGAACCAGTTCTGATGAGATGGATGAAACTGGAGCCGATTATACAGAGTGAAGTAAGCCAGAAAGAAAAACACCAATACAGTATACTAACACATATATATGGAATTTAGAAAGATGGCAATGATGACCCTGTATGCAGGACAGCAAAAAAGACACAGATGTGTATAACGGACTTTTGGACTCAGAGGGAGAGGGAGAGGGTGAGATGAGGGAGAATGGCATTGAAACATGTATAATATCATGCAAGAATCTAATTGCCAGTCTATGTCCAATGCAGGATATGGCACGCTTGGGGCTGGTACGCAGGGATGACCCAGAGAGATGTTGTGGGGAGGGGGGTGGGAGGGGGGTTCATGTTTGGGAATGCATGTACACCCATGGTGGATTCATGTCAATGTATGGCAAAACCAATACAGAATTGTAAAGTAAAATAAATAAATTAAAAAAAGAAAAGAAAAGAAAATGACATAATGCCATTTGCAGTAACATGGATGGGCCTAGACATTATCATACTGAGTGAAGTAAGCCAGACAGAGAAAGACAAATATCGTATTATATCCCTTATATGAGGAATTTAAAAAATAGTGCAAATGGACTTGTTTACAAAATAGAAATAGAGTTACTGGTATAGAAAAAACTTACCGTTATAAAGGGGGAAAGTGGTGGCAGGTAGAGATTAATTGAGAGACTGGGATTAATTTATATACACTACTATATATAAGATAGATAACTACTAAGAACCTACTGTGTAGCACAAGGAACTCTACTCAATACTCTGTAATGACCTATATGGGAAAAGAATCTAAAAAAGAGTGGATATATATATATATGTATAACTGATTCACTTTGCTGTATAGCAGAAACAAGCATAAAATTATAAATCAATTATGTTCCAATAAATTTTTTTAAAAATTAAGAATGTACCTCAAAAAATGAAAATCTGATGCAGTCTTTGAGTTCTACAGGAACTACGGCCTCCACTCAGGTGGAGAATGGAATGAGGTTGTTGACTTTTTTGAAATTCAATCAACTGAAGCTTAGACTCTGTCTACCTTTGCCCCAATTCTATTGAATTCAGCTCTGCTCAAGCCCCTTCTTAAATATTCATGTGCTTTTTTTGCTTAAAACTTTCCTCAATTTGGGGGGAGTTACTCTTTTGGGAAATGTTCCCAGTGTTCTTATTTGCTGCAAGTAATAAATCCTTTCTTCTCCCAATCTTTGGCTTGGTTGTGTCTTTTGGTTTGACATCCATCCTTTTAAGTATTACCAAATCCTCCTGAAATAGAACAGATTATTTCCCCCTATTTTACAGATAGAGAAAATGAGGAGTGGTTGTGTGAATCATGCTCTTAAAACCTCTTCTCACTTGGAACCACATTTGGCTCATCAGAACCCAGAGTCAGGTAAGGCAGGTATTACTACCAATTCCTATATGAGAAAGCTGAAACCTGAGAAGAGAGTTCATTTTCTCTGTGTCTTTGGGCTACCCACAGCCAAGGTCACCAAGGCCTTTCACTATAACATTTGGATTCCTATCTTTCATGGTGATTAAACAATATTGGTGAAAAATCACTTCTTAAAATAAGCAAACAGGGGAAATAGGACTTCTGCCTCTGGGAATGAGATTTTCATATTCAGACTTCCATGATTCTAACAGAATTGGCAGAATGTATTAATTCTGATTTTTTTAGAATAAAATTCCCACTTCCAATTTAATAGAGGTTAATATTATTTTTAATTTATTTTTAAGTTGATGTATATTTTATTTATAATGCTATGTTAGTATCCAGTGTACAGCAGTGATTCAGATGTACATATATATATGTATGCATCTCTCATGTTGTTTTCCATTATTGTTTATTAATTACAGGATATTGAATACAGTTCCCTGTGCTGTAGGGACAGGGACCCTATTGTTGATCTATTTTACATATAGAAGTTCATATCTGCTAATCCTAAACGCCTAATTTATCCCTCCCCTCTCCTTCCCCTTTTGTGTAAACAGGTTTGTTTTCTATGTCTCTGAGTGAGTATGTTTCTGTTTTGTAAATAAGTTCATTTTTATAATGCTTTAGATTCCACATATAAGTGATATCATATTTGTCTTTCTTTTTCTGACTTTACCTAGTATGATAATCTTTCGGTCCATCTATATTGTTTCAAATGGCATTATTTCATTCCTTTTTATGCTGAGTAATATTCCACTGTGCTACATCGTCATACTCATTCATCTGTCAGAGAACACTTAGGTTACTTCCATGTCTAGGCTATTAATAGTGCTGCTATGAACACTGTGGTACATGTATCTTTTTGCATTAGTTTTCTCCAGATATATGCCCAGCAGTAATGGTAGGCTACTTTAAAGATGATGAAATTAAACTTAAACTATGCATTTAACCACAAGCTCTTCAATTTTGTTTCAGTCCAGATCTTTCAAATTTGGTCACCCATTTTCTCTTTCTTTAATGATTTATTTTCCTTTTTACTGCCTCATAGAATTAATTTCACTTTCCCTTCCTTTTGAAAGTGGTTTTCAGGAAAAGGGAAAACAAAGTGATCCACAGTGAGTGAGGAAGTTTGTACTATCACTTCTAATTTCTTTTTTCCTCATAAGTTAAAAAAATTCTATTTTTGTGTTTATTGTATAATATATATGACATATTAATAGGCTAGTCTATTACTTCTGTATAATATGCATATTTATGTTTGCAACTATCACACAAACACATGCAGACCTATTGAAGTATTTGCACAAGATGTTTTCATTTCTAGGGACACAGGCCCATAAGTTTGGAGACCCTTAATGTTATGGGTTGAATTGTGTGTGGGTTGAATTGTGTCTACTGCTACTGTTGCTAAGTTGTTTCAGTCATGTCCGACTCTGTGCGACCCCATAGACGGCAGCCCACCAGGCTCCACCGTCCCTGGGATTCTCCAGACAAGAACACTGGAGTGGGTTGCCATTTCCTTCTCCAATGCATGAAGGTGAAAATAGAAAGTGAAGTCACTCAGTCATGTCTGACTCTTAGCGACCCCATGGACTGCAGCCCACCAGGCTCCTCCATCCATGGGATTTTCCAGGCAAGAGTACTGGAGTGGGGTGCCATTGCCTTCTCTAACTCCCCACAAAAACAGCTTCCATGGTGGTTCAGATGGCAAAGAATCTGCCTACAGTGCAGGAGACCCAGGTTCAATCCCTGGGTCATGAAGATCCCCTGGTGAAGGGAATGGCTACCCACTCCAATATTCTTGCCTAGAGAATTCCATGAACAGAGGAGACTGCAGGCTATAGTCCGTGGGGTTGCAACGAGTCAGATATGAATGAGCAACTAACACTTTCACTTTCCCCTCCCAAAAGATGTTGACCCTAGCCCCTAAAGCCACAAAAAGTGATCTGATTTCAAAATAAGGCCATTGTAGATATATTACATTATAGATGAGGTCATACTGGGATAGGCCCCTAATCCAATCTGATAGGTGTCCCTATAAGAAGGCAGCCACATGAAGACAGATACACAGGAAAACTCCATGTGAAGATGGAGGAAGAAGTTGGAGCAATGCGTCTATGGACCAAGGATTGCCAGTGTCATAAGAAGCTAGGAGAGAGGCATGGGACACATGTTTTCTCAGTGCCCTTAGAAAAAACCAATTCTGCTGATACCTTGCTTTCAGACTTCTAGTCTCCACAACTGTTAGACAATACATTTCTTCTGTTTAAGCCACCCAGTTTGTGATACTTTGTTATGTCAACCCTCAGAAAGTAATTCACTTAGTATATATTGACAAAAAAATTGTCTGAAATATTTTAAGAAAACTTAACAAATTTACACTATTTTCAAGTAGTACAATCTACCAGCATGATGCTTTTGTTAGGAAATCTAAGTAGATATTTGAAGTCTGAAGAGGGTGCTGAGAGTCAGGGAGAGAAAAAATATCCAGTGCTTTTGGAAGAGCACTTGTCACCAGGTGGAAACCATGAATGTCTCTGGAGAAATAATAGGTCCAAGAATATGCTTGGGAGACTGGGAAAGGCCACCGGGCTTTTCAAGCCACAAGCTGAGTGGTTGAAGAAAGACACTGGGAGCTTAAGAGAAATCAGGGAGGCCTGGGGCTAATTTTTGCTGGTTTATTTTCTTTTTCCATTTGTTTATTCGCTACAAGTCAGATTTTGGAGCAATTAGCAAAATATCATGCAAATATTCCCAGTGTGACTACACACGAATAACTTTAATTCTGCTGAACATTTGTCTTGTTGCTACAAAATACATCTGCTATTTGCATTAACTTAATCTGTTAAGATATTGTGAGCTAAACCACAGACTTCCAGAGACATTTAGGAAGCAGCTTCCCATTTTTATTGGACACTTTTGACTAGCAAAATCTGCTTTTGTGATCACATGATCCCACCCCAGGAGCACCTTTTTTCCCAGGGCTGTTTCAGACAATAGAAAAAGATGCATAATGGAGCACTAGAGAAGGCAAGTGCTGGAGAGCAGGAGGGATGTTTATCAGTAACAGAAGCAAGCAGTGAAATAAATAATGAAGGAAATGTTGTAACACATGTATATGCATTCTGTGTATTTGATAAATGGACAGAAATGCATTGAACTCTTGACATGTGCAAATTACTGTGTTACGTACTTCACATAGTTCATATTGTAGAAATCTCATGAGCCCCCTAGAGGGTAGATTTTAGCAAGGCAAAAATCTATTATACAGAGAATAGGAGCAGGTCACTATTCCATTCATTCACCAATTGTTTAGTGAGCACCTACTCTGCGCCAGACACTGTTCTAGTCACTAGGTGTGTGTGTGAGTGCTAAGTCACTTCAGTCATATTTGATTCTTTGTGATCCCATGGACTATAGCCCGTCAGACTCCTTTGTCCATGGGATTCTCCAGGCAAAAATACTGAAGTGGGTTTCCATACCCTCCTCCAGGGGATCTTCCTGACCCAGGATTGAACCCGTATCTCTTATGTCTCCTGCATTGACAGGAGGATTCTTTACCATTAGTGCCATCTGGGAAGCCCAGTTACTCTATATAAAGAGATAAAACTACTGTGCTTAGAGAGTTAAGTTTCAGATGAAAGACTCAGACACTTGAAAATAAACCAGTAAAGAAGATACATTCAGGTGGAATTGAAAGTTATGCAGAAAGTAAGACTCTGTGATGTGATAGCAAGTACTTGGCAGGTGACTTCAGACAAAGTGGTCAAGGAAGGCTTTTCTAGGATGTGATGGTTGCTGAGACTTGACTGATGAGAAATCATTTGTGCAAAGAAGAACATTCCAGGGAGTGAGAAGACCAAATGCCACTGGTCAGGACCAAGAGAAGTAAGAGATGCCACTGGATGCTTTTAAGCAAGGAATGATGGGAGTTATGACAATTTTTAGAAGATTACTTTGGGTGCTGTGTCGAGAATAGATTGTACAGGGCAAGAAATGGGAATATATATCTGTAGATGATCGATGCTGTTCAGGTGAGAGCTGATGGTGCCTTAGTCCAGGGCAGAAACAAAGGAAATGGAGAGGAGTCGGTAGATAGAGATATATTTGGAGGCAGGGCTTGCTGGTGGTTGGGATGGGAGAGGGGTGGAGTTAAAAAAAAAAAAAGAATAACGACTGTAATTACCTCAATGGAGGTCATTACCACAGACTTTCTCCATGCTCAGACCTGTGCAGGTGACCCCACCAATAGAACCATGGGGAGGAGCCCTGTTTCTCAGCTTTGGGTTGAAACCTGAACTTCAGTGGGTACCTAGTCCATGAGCAGATGATCCACAGACCCATCCACAGTGCACAGGTTGGCCTCCCAAGTTGTTAAGAATTCAGCCATGGCCAAAAGGATACATTCCCTTACTTCCTGTGCCCCCTTTCCTCACCCCAGATTCTGTCTCTACTGATCTAAGAAAGTAATAAACTTGACTTTATCATCCAAAACAAAACAAAATAAAAACTTCTCATATCCTTATAGTCATTCTTTGATTCATTTATCTTATAGATGCCTGTTTGGTGCTAACACTGTGCTAAAAGTTGAGGCAATTAAATCTGATTAATCTCTCTATTGGCTCTGCTCTTGAGATGTTATCAATTTAATGTCAAAGACATAGGTAAACAACTCTATGTAATTCAACAGATTGTAACAGAAATGTTGCAGATACAAGATGAGAAGTCCTCACAGGAAGAAGGGGCATAGGGTAAAGACAATGGAGAGCCCACTTGGAAAACAAAAACTGGAGTGGGATGAAGAAAGAGGAAGGGTTTTCCAGCAGAGAGATCAGCCTTCACAGTGTAAGGGAGCCATGGTGGTTATGGTACATTTAGAAGAATGGATTCATTCTCCTGTCTTCATATGACTCTCTCACCTCATCATGTGACCTCTTCTTCCCTTACTGCCACTCCTTCAACTCCCCTGCAACACAAGGTTTCCTGGGTTCACAGAGGGGTAATGATTGAAAGCATGTACTTTGGAGCTGGGTTAAAATGTGATCTGATCATGGCCCCAAACAATTAATATTTGCTTGACTTTTTATGAGTTCTTTATCCTCTCCAAGACTTGGTTTCCTCATCTGTAAAATGGGAATGATGAAAGAACTTACTTTATAGTGGTTTTTGAAGAACTGAAAGAGGAGTGCATGCCTGTCATTTAGTACAGTGCTTTCTTGGTATAACTGCTCCTTTACAAATTTTACTTCCCACCCTATAAGCTTGATACCTCCCTAGGTGCTGCATGCACCATGATATAGTTGTTCAGTAAACATGTGCATACTCAGTTGTTTCAGTCACGTCCATCTCTTTGTGACCCTATGGACACAGTAGTCTGCCAGGCTCCTCTGTCCATGGGATTCTCCAGGCAAGAATACTAGAGTGAGTTGCCCTCTTCCGGGAGATCTTCCTGACCCAGGGACTGAACCCACGTCTCTTATGTCTCATGCGTTGGCAGGTAGATTCTTTACCACTGACGCCACCTGGGAAGTCCCATTCAGTGAACAGATGAGTGCATATGTCTGACATTCTTAGTGTCCTGACTTCCTAGTCTCTATTGATGACTGAGGTTTTATTAATAATTCCATTTTAGTAAATGGTAAACTGTTGAAATATAGTTTTTTGCTTGGCAACATTTTAATTAAGTTATTTTTATTTTTTAACCTTTAAACCCTTATTCCTGGGAATGTCCACTCTGAAGTTCATTTCTTTTCCCAGAAGACAACAATTTATCAGCTTTGAGAAGATTATGATTCAACAGAGAGCCTGTTCAATTCCATTTTGAGACATAGTTTCCTTTGAGGCTTCAATATGAGGAAGGCACATTGAAGGCCTTGTTAACACAAGTATTAATATTCATAACATACTTCCAGTCTCTTTTGTATCTCAGACTCATTCCTCTTCCATAATGCCATGATCTTTATCACTTTATCAGCTGCCCCCTAAGGAAATGTGCTGATAATTCACAAAACAAATAGATATGCTCCTTGGCCCCTCTCCTCCTCTCAGTCTCTCAGTGTATCCAGCTCTGATTTCTCAATCCAGCGGTATATGATGAAACCAGCAGGCCTGGTCATCTAGAGCCATACCAGTGATATAAACTTCCAGAGAGCTGGTTCCACTTAAGGCTGGCCCCGCATAAGGGCATTCAGGGGAGCATGTCACTTTCTGCCTTCTTGACAGGGGGCGATGCCTTGCAGAGTGTCATTTAATAAAAGAATCATTTGAGTTTATTTCTTATGCTATTATGTCACAGATGTCAGTTCATTGTAGTGAGCTGAAGTGGCTGGGGATTCCTGGCCCCAAACACCAAACATGTATAAAAGTAGAACAGAGGTCTTGACTGGATACATAATTGGAAACACAAATTGACATTTTAGAAATAATATTTGATTTTACTAGTTGATTTTTCCTTTTATTGAGGTGGGGATGAGAGTAGGGGAGGGGTCATAGGAAATAAATTTTTAAAAAATAAATGTAAATATTTATATATATAAAAATATATATTTTATACATATATGTGAAATATACATATAAAGTCAGTTCTTTGTGTGTTGCGTTTGTGATATTTTTCACCACATATTTACTTTTCCCCTTAAATTATCTGTTAGTGAGTACAGAAGTAGCCTATTATATGTTTCTTCAATTGAATTACTTGCAGGAGTGAACTTTCTTTATATCTGGCATTTGAGACATCCACTGTCCCCTTTCATCCCCCAAACATCTGAAAAACATTGAGAGAGCTAAACTAGATTGCTTTCTCACAATTTGCATCATATTTGCATAAAATCTCTGGTCCTCACTTTGACCTCTCTTTTAATCTCCTTCCTCTGAAATTCATGTTTCCACCCCTTATCAGAGCTGAGGAGCTGGGAAAAGGCCCAGCTGAAGTCTTTAATTCAAGATCAGGAGGTTGTCTGCTTGAGAAATAAGATGGTTCCACACGTGGTGTTCTGGATCATGCTGCACACTTTCAAGAAGACCTGAGGGTGTGTGTATGTGTGTGTTTGTGTATGTGCCTGCCTACATGTGTCTCTGTCTATGTTTGTGTAGTAGCTGAAATCTCCTCTGCTTCTGTCTTCCCTATGGAGACAAGAAATACCACATCTTGGTTTTTCATGAAACTGACAAGACTGATAGTAATCCATGACTTTGAACTTTAAAATCAACAAGCAGCCTCCTAAAAGCGCTCACAGCCACATGAAGAGACAGGTGTGTTGGACAGGATCTAGTACAAGAATGAACAGGGATGATGGTGCAGGATCCTAAAAGCAACTTTGTTTTTGTCCTGACGTTTCCCTTTAAACCTACTCAATGAAGAAAGGTTTTCCCCTACCACTGTACAAAATTTTAGAGAGTCCCATGGCCTTCTGCTTCCTTTCAGATGATACATGTTCAGTGTCCACCTAAAGATAAAAGAAACACAGTCTCGAACTAGATGTCAGGATGGCCAGTCGACCACAACTGTTCAATGTTCATGCAGGCTTTAGAGATGAGATGGCTGTATTATGGTAAAGAATATAAAAATTTTGGACCAAAATTCAGGACAGAAAAGGGTTCAAAGTTATGAAGGTGTTACATAAGCAAAGCTACAAGAGAAGCTAGAGCTGGTATGTGGACATAGAGTCGCCTCCTATGGTAGGCAAGATTCCAAGAGGACCCCCCAAACACTCACTTTTACATAAGCCTCTCCCCTTTAGTGTGGCAAGGAGCTGTGATATGATGGAATGTCACTTCTGCAATTATATTATTTGCAAAATTGAAGGGAATTTTCAGATGCAGTTAAGGTCCCTCATCAGCTGACTGTGAGTTAAGCAAAAGAAAGATTATTCTGGGTGGTCCTGACCTCATTAAGTGGGTCTTTAGAGGAGACAGACTTTTCTACTTGCCTGGAAGAAATCACACAGTGTGAACTGTCCAAGGCAGAGTGTGACCTTCAGGAACTGAGGGTCTCAGTCTTATAGTCACAAAAAATGGAATTCTGTCGACACTGTAGATGAACTTGGATGAGGACCCAAATCCTGTTATAAGACTACAGACTTGACCAATGCCAGTACCATTATTGTCTCAAGCAGTTCAATATGTGGTAAATTAGAAACACAGCAAATAGAAAATGAATGCACCTCTCTTCATTAGATTGTTTCATGTTGGAGTGTGTTGGGAGATAAGGACACAAATTTAGTGAGAGACTTAATTGGGTAGGATTTAAGATGCTGAATTTATGAAAGTGTAGTGTTCAGTAGCAGAGAAGGCAATGGCACCCCACTCCAGCACTCTTGCCTGGAAAATCCCATGGATGGAGGAGCCTGGTAGGCTGCAGTCCATGGGGTCGCTAAGAGTTGGACACGACTTAGGGACTTCCCTTTCACTTTTCATTTTCATGCATTGGAGAAGGAAATGGCAACGCACTCCAGAGTTCTTGCCTGGAGAATCCCGGGGATAGAGGAGCCTGGTGGGCTTCCGTCTATGGGGTCGCACAGAGTCGGACACGACTGAAGCGACTTAGCAGCAGCAGCAGTGTTCAGTAGAGATCCAGATACACTTTGTAAAAAAATAAGTCTGGATGGCTTGTGTTCCATATTCTTTAGAGATGGGGTGTGAAAACTGTAGGGTGCTTCTCTGCATTATCCCAACCTCAGGATCCAGGCTAATGAACATCTTTTCTGCAACATTGCCAATGGTAATGGCAGAAAACCATGAATTGCACGAAGGTGTTTACAACTTCAGTTCAAAAGGTGTCACTTTTCATTTTTACTCATATTTCATTGACCAAAGCAAGTCACCTGGACACACCTAACTTCAAAGGTAAAAAGAATGAATCAGAATTGATGAATTTCATCAGTCAGTTTTCAATAGTAATTTTAAAACAAGGAGGTGACAATGACTGCCAGCCTCTTAATTTATATTCAAACATCTACATCCCAAAGAATTCAAGCATTCTCATTCCAAATTCTGAGAAGTTGTGCATGTGTTCACTGCAAGCACACAATTTATTTTGTATTGGATATTAGACACTACACAGATCTATAAACAACATTAAGACATAGGGGCCTTCTCTTGGATGGATGCTCTCTACCCTAATAATCCTGATGGGATACAAAATAAATTTTGAGGCCTTTTTAATGTAGGAATTTCCATGTTCCTGCCTCTTCTATGTTTTCATAGTCTCCTTCCCATCTTTCCTGAGACTCAGTTTGCTAGTGAGATCAGGGTCAGGAAGGGAAGACTCACAATCTTTTCAAAGGCGGATGTTGGGACAAACTTTGAGTGGTATTCTAATCAAAATTGTGTTAAGCCTCAGAAAAGAGTGGGAATGTGAGAGATATAAAGCTTCTCCCAAATAAAAACCAGTTGTTTTCATGCCAGTTAGTAATAATATTTAAGTTTTTAAATTCTCACAGCACTTTCAACTCTATTATGACTGCTGTAGGGAGGGCAATTATTTTTATCCCCCGTGATAAGTGAAAAATCGAGTGATAGAGAATATCTGAGCTGCTGCTTCTCTTCTCCCATCAAAATGCTCACTTAGGAAGGAACTTGCAGGTATTTCACTTCTCCAAGGATTACCTATATTTCAAACTTTAAAGTTAAATGGAATCTATGTCTCTTGGGAAAATTTTTTCCAGGCATCAACAAAGATGTGGTAGAGACTGGTGGGGAATGGTAAAGTTATAGATGGTAAATGCCATCCTGTCAATCACTGTGGAAGCCAGACACAGAGGAGGGAGCCAGGAAGGAAGGAGAAGAAGAATGAACCTGCAAGGTGTTACATGCCCATGAAACTGCTGTGCAGAAGAGGCAGATACAGGAGCTGGGCACAAGCAGTCAGAGAAACAGAAGGAGAAATAGGAGAGAAGGTCTGGCCTAAGAGGAGAGCATTTCCAAAAGGAAGGAAGGGGAAAGTGTCAAAGTTCACAGAGGAGGCAGCTAAAAGGATGAACAAAGAGTTCTATGAATGCCGTAAATCAGGCTATTACTGACCTGGGTGAGGTCCTCTGTGATAGAGGGGAAATGGAAGCTAGATTGTTGTGGGGCAGACTCTTTCCCAAGAAGCTGCAGAAGCACCGGTGAGCAGGATGATAGCTTCTTATAGGGATATAACCTCAGGGAATTAAAAAAAAAAAAAAGTGTTACAAGGGGAGAAATTTGTATTATAAGTGGATTTATATTATATATTATATGTAGAAGGGAAAGTGCTCACAAAGACAGAAAAGTTCATGGTGCAAATGAGAGATTTACTCTTGCTGGAGCAAGGCGCCTTCTGTGGCTAAATCTCCTGTGCAAGCGTCAGTCTCTGATAGGAGGAGGGGCTCTCTTCCTTGAAGTAAGCAGAAGAAAGAGAGAATGGGGCCTTATAGAGATGGATGAGATGGGGCTAGAGGGTGAGGTCCACTCTGGAGGCCTCACATTGCTAACCATACAAGAAACTTATTTGCAGGAGGAAGGAAAGATGGAGAAGACCCAGGTCACAAGGAACTTTGCCAAAATTGCCATTGTACCCATTTGGGATCAATCATATAACATCTGCACTGAACTTCCCTGGTGGCTTACATAGTAAAGAATCTGTCTGCAATACAGAAGACCTGGGTTCAATTCCTGGGTTGGGAAGATTCCCCTGGAGAAGGGAATGGCTATCCACTCTAGTATTCTTGACTGGAGAATTCCATGCACAGAGGAGCCTAGCAGGCTACAGCCCACATGGTCACAACAGGACTGAGCGACTGACAGATACTTTCATGTCATGGAACTTCCCTGGTGATCCTGTGGCTAAGACACTGCTCCCAATGCAGGGGGCCTGGGTTTGATCCCTAATTTCCTCCTATCCTGGCTTCCTGAGTGGCTCAGTGGTCAAGAATCCACCGCCAGTGCAGGAGCCACAGGAGACAGGAGTTTAATCCCTGGATTGGGAAGATCCCCTGGAGGCAGAAATAGCTATCCACACCAGTATTCTTGCCTGGGATAATCCCATAGGCAGTAGAGCCTGGCAGGCTACAAAGAGCCAGACATGACTAAGCGTGCGTGTGTTTCATTCATTCACGCAACATCTAGGGAGAGCTTTGCTTTTGGACAAGGCAGGAGGAAAATGAAATCCAGGAAGTCCCTTTGAGCCAGATCTCCTTTCACACATCTTGACACACCCCCAAGCCAGGCTCGAAAGACCATGCCCAAAGTCAGGGAGAGGCTAAGAGATGAGTCTCTTTGATTGGTTCTGAATGGAGCTTGACTTTGAAGCCAGGGCCTGGACCTGGAAACTTTGTGAGTGGTGTCGGGGCACAAATACAAAATTTGTGAGTTGACCTGTTTAATCTTAGGACATCTAAATTGTGAGGAATACAATTTTGAGATCTCTTTTCCTATTCACATCTGTGAGAAAGATATTTTCAGCCCTGTGAGGGTTTTATGGCTCAAATTGAGTACTTTTTCCTCTGTGAGAAATGTGTTTTATATTTGGAGGGATTTTTCATTTGTTCCATTGAAGGGCATCTTATAAAAGACACTTGTTTGAGGTGCAGCTGCTCTCAGTAGAACTGGAGGAGGGGTTTCTGTGTGCAGGATTAGGTTGATGGACCAATCTCTTTATTCTCTAGGGACTTTGGGGAATCTTCCATGATTGGCTGAGCAGGAGGAATCTTCCAATGACAGCTCTATAAAGAAAGAAAGACAATAAAGACAATCTAATAGGCAGCCAGTCAATGAAGATTTTTGTCTGGAATAAATTTAGCACATCTCATAAAGTTTTTATAGATGCTACCTTTCAGATGCTTAGAATATTATTATCTAGCCCAACATTTCTCTGTTCCTAATTTTTCTTCTTTTAGCCTGAAAAAAAACAAAAACAAAAACAAACCAAAACCAAACTTTTCAGATGTTTTTTGGTGTCTATTTTAAGCTCTTAGCAGAGTTATTTAAATGACTGATTTCTCTATTTCCACTGCTTGGCGTTCTTTTCCTACGGGATTTAATTAGAGTCTTCAACAGAAGTCTGACAATTAGTGGGCTTTGTGATGGAATTCATGGTTTCTATCTTCCCTTGGCTTCAACAAAGAAGCCTCAACAGGTCCTTCCTAAACATAACATTTTGGTGCTTTGGGGCCAAAATAGAAAAATATACAGAACTCGCGCAGAGATAAAATAACTGATCATTCTCAAATAATAGAAGAGAAAGTGATTCCAAATCTAGCCTGCAGCAACAAAATTCAAGTTATTTAAAAATTCACTTAACAAGTGAAAATGAAACAAGACATAACAAAACAAAAAATAGAAGCTGCATTACTAAGAATTCTGCATGCTGTTTCATGCTGGGCTCTTTGCAGATATTACAAATCTATCATTTCCTCTGATCTTCCATACAATTCTCAACCTCTCTCTCTCTTTCCCCTCTCCCTCCCTCTGTGTGTTTTGGGAAGGAGTGCATGTGAGCAAGGGTGCTGGGGCAACTACAAAGGAACTCTGTCTGTGCCAGGTAAAAATATATTCATACCTTTCCACATGGATGGTGCTTGATGAGCCTGCTTTAATGTCCCTTCGGTCTGTGGAGTTGTGCAACTCTACAGTATATTTTATTACTTAATGGAAAAGGAAGTGTATTTCTTTATGTTCTGAAAAAAGCATAAAAAAAACTGTGTGTATGTATGTGTGTGTTGGGGTGTGTGATGCAGAAAAAGAATTTGACTCGAGAGAATTACCCCCTGAAATTTCTCCTCTGCCCTTGGTCTTCATAAGTTGGATGGTCTGATTCTGCTGGTAAAGCTCCCCTTTTGCATAAGGAAAGGACAGTGAAAAGATAATGTGTTTTAACTGTTTTTTTCCCCTTCCACAGAAAAAAGCCTCTATGGGGCCATGAAATCCATTTGTTTTTGTGGTATTGCCTGCCATTGATTCTGTATCTCAATAAGGAGAAATCAAGTATTCTAGGATTTGGGATTTGTTTTCCTTATAACATACGTAAAATATAATCTTTATATAATATATATTTCAGAAAGTACTATACAAATCCTAAATTTGTGGTTGTGACTTCCTTTGCCTCCTGGACTATACGGCAGAACACTTTGGTGGAGGAAGGCAGGGTCCATGGAGAAGCAGGACGGACATCCCAAAGGTGTGGTCCTGAGATGCCCTGGGCAGCCACACAGGGGCCAGGTCCTGGAGATTCATCTCAGGCGCTTCTGGTGCACCTTGGTCTCCAGATGGGTGTGAAACACCAGATGAGAACTTTAGTCTTGGCATTTACTTTGGGAACAGAGAAAGGTAACAGAAAAAAGGACCAGTCTTGCTCTGGGAGTTACAAACTTTGAGCTCTCCTCCCAGGAACATCACTTACTCATGGTGTGTCCTTGGGCAGGTGAAGATATTTCATCTGGTTATACCTGTGTTTTGTGGAAAGCAGGGGTAATAATCTCTGCCTTGCTTATCTCAGGAGTATGACAGGTGTCAGGGAGCACAAGGAACGTGGCTGCTTTATATCTGGATGTAAACATGCTTTGCCAACTGCGAATGCCTATGACATGTGCTTCCTGTGGGCCTGGACTTCACTAGGCTCATGCAGGAATGGGCAAGGACTCTGGACCCTAGTCCTCAGCTCTCAGTGGGATGAGAGGCTAATTCAAGCAGGAAGAAGCATTGGTGGGGTCTGGTGCCTTAGTGGGGCTACCCTAGTCAGCAATATTTGATGTTTGATTGGCATATTGGCAGATGTTTGATTTACCATAGCAGCCCTCAAGCTCCCTGGGGGCTCTGTGGAGAAAGAATTGCCATATTCCATTGTCTCTGAGGCCTACCCTCCCATGTCTTAGCAACTCTAGGGCCAGATACTTCCTACAAAGAGTGGTTGGTTATTGTTGAAACAGTAGCTCTGGTTATTGGTACACAAAACAATGGCACATATTATAATCTATGAAGACTTACATTGAATAAAACATGAGAAGAAAAAGATGATATCCTGAATATTCGACACTGCTAAGTCCAATGTTGAGAAGAACTTTAAGTTAGTGAGTCTGTTGTCATCAAAGTAATTCAGTTTTTCATGGCAGTCATTACAAAGTGGGGCACAGATGTTTCACCTGGACGTTTCCTTGCAGAGCATTAGATTTTGATTTTTAGAACATCGACATGCTTTATTCTTCTTAGAAATTAGTTGATTTCTATATTTTTTTAAATCTTAGAAATAGGCTCTTATCAGGGCTGGGGCAGGGAAACTGACACCAGAGATTCAGTTAGACATGAAGGGAAGCCATTGGGTTTGCAGCCATGAACTTTATTGTTAAAGTTGCTTTCAACTCCAGGCTGTTCTCAGTCAACCATTAGCTGCTTCCAATTTTTTGGACTGACTTCCTTCTTGACACCCTTTCCACTGAGTCATATTAAAGACACTATCTCTTGGGAACCAAAAAGAGGTGGAGGTAGGCAGTGGAGGGAAATGAGAGAAAGAGGTTGTTCAAACCCTTATACTTTCTTTAAAAAAAGAAACTGAATCTACATACCATTTAAAAACGCTCTTTTGATTTTGACTTGAACTATTGTCCTAGAGCCCTGACTTACAACAGCTATTTAGCTCTAGTCTGGTGCCTGGTTTGATTCCCCTTATTTCTGGCTTTGGGGTCCCAGTCCTCTTCCTGGCAATTTTTCTTCTTTGGTGACCCAACCTATTTGGCTATGGTTATCAACCAATCCTGCCTGCATCTTGACCTTCCTCCTCCTCCTGCTTGGTCCAGGAGGTGAGTGGAAGCCCTCCGTCTGACCGCTTCCTAACTCTAACCCTCATGGCATTTGTCACAGCTAAATGGATTTCTTTTCTCCTGGCATTTTTGAGTCAGATAGGCTCTAGGTTCAAAATTGATTTTGCCAGTTATTCCCTCTAACCAGCGACTCCTCAGTTGTCAAATGGTTAATAGTAATAATACCCACATCATATTCCTGTTGTGTTGTTTAAATGAGAAGATGAGTTTTAAGGATTTAGTATAGAGACTGGTTGGCATATGGAAAGCATTCTCACCTTACAAGTAGTAGGATTTGTTGTTACAGCAGTAGTGTGTTAGGAGTATTTGGGGACAGAGAAACTGGCTGCTGCTGCTGCTGCTAAGTCGCTTCAGTCGTGTCCAACTCTGTGCGACTCCATAGACAGCAGCCCACCAGGCTCCCCCGTCCCTGGGATTCTCCAGGCAAGATCACTGGAGTGGGCTGACATTTCCTTCTCCAATGCATGAAAGTGAAAAGTGAAAGTGAAGTCGCTCAGTTGTGTCCAACTCTTAGCGACCTCATGGACTGCAGCCTACCAGGCTCCTCCATCCATGGGATTTTCCAGGCAAGAATACTGGAGTAGGGTGCCATTGCATTATGCAAAATAGTTTGTGATCACATTTCTATGCTTTTAAAAAAACCAGCAGAACTTCTCTAAGATTTGCTAGAGAATTAAGTCCTAAGACATCTATTGTATGTTAATGAGTGAACTTATTTCCTCTTCATTCTAGAGTAGTATTAGCTAAGTATCTTCTTTGGGAAAATTGAGAGAACAATCCATGGAATCATTTTCTGTGGGGCTAAATTCTCTTAAAGAACTTCAGTTGGGAAAAGCTGATGAAGAGTAGATTTCCATAGTTTATGTGGTGGAGTTTGTATTTGAAAGCCATTTGATTTAGAAGAATGTGTGTGAGTCAAAGGGGGAACGGAGTTAATACATAAATTCCAAATATAGCATGCTTATAAAGGATTCTAAAGACTCTGTATCCAAGAGGGATTTTTCTGTTGTTTAAAGTTATCCTCTGTAGACCTGATCCTGAAACCTATTTCCCAGCTAATAATTTTCATTTTTATATTATTAAGCCTGAACGCTGACCATAGACTTTTCTTGCAGGTGGGGCTAAATAAAAATGTTGATGCATTTATTTTGGAAGCCATTGGAGAATGTCGTCTAGAATTTTAGCCCATCTCATTTTTGCTGCAGAATTCTTATTATAAGACAAAAATGTGCTTTCGGTTGGCATTCAAAAAGAAGACAAGGGAGGGGCAGATGTCTGGAATAATACAGCTGTGTCAAATCTTCCATTGCATTTGGTTGGTGGGGACATTTGGCTTAGAATTACCAGTTAGACTGGAGAGAAAATGTGGTCAAGACACTTTCTCTTTGACATCTAGTTCTAGATAAAATCTAGGTAGGAATAGACTGATGAAATCAGAAGGAAAGGTGGATAGACTGATTTTCCTGACAACTCATGTAATCAAGAGAAAGAGAACTCCCTAGAACTTTAAAGGGCTACGGGCTTCCCCGGTGGCTCAGAGGTTAAAGCGTCTGACTGGAATGCGAGAGACCCAGGTTCGATCCCTGGGTTGGGAAGATCCCCTGGCGAAGGAAATGGCAACCCAGTACTCAGTACTCTTGCCTGGAGAATCCCATGGAGGGAGGAGCCTGGTAGGCTACTACTCCATGACACGACTGGGCGACTTTACTTTCACTTTGGCTACAGCGCATTAGTGTTAGGAGATAGAAAGGTGTTTCCAGTCTTCTCTGGAAGTATGAAACATCAGTAGTTTTTCAGTCTTTTTATAATGGTCTTTCATCCTGAAATTCTTCTTTTTAAAAAAGTTTTATTGGAGTATAATTGAAACAATGTTGTCTTAGTTTCTGCTGCTGCTAAGTTGCTTCAGTTATGTCCCATTCCGCGCAACCACATATACGGCAGCCCACGAGATTCTCCCTGTCCCTGGGATTCTCCAGGCAAGAACACTGGAGTGTGTTGCCATTTCCTTCTCCAATGCATGAAAGGGAAAAGTGAAAGTGAAGCCGCTCAGTTGTGTCGGACTCTTAGTGACTCCGTGGACTGAAGCCTGCCAGGCTCCTCCGTCCATGCGGTTTTCCAGGCAAGAGTACTGGAGTGGGGTGCCATTGCCTTCTCCGTGTCTTAGTTTCTATTGTACTGCAAAGTGAATCAGTGCCTTTTCTCTAACTGTATTATGAGGACCTCATTTTGATTCTGGGTGGTTATAGGAACAGTGAACATAAATGGGACCTGTTGCCAGCAAAACAGCCCCCTTACATTCTCAATACACCTCACACTCTGAACACATACCCCCAGCTCACTGCACTGGAGCAGACTAATTCAGTAACATGGTGACCCTGGGAGAGTGAAACTTGTCTTAGAGCTAGAAGTTGGCACAGTCATTCTACTTTTTGCAATCTTGCATTTAGCCTGTTTCAATGGGCATTCATATTTAAGCTATTGAACGAAATGAAAAATCCTTTTAGGGAAAGGTTAAGCTATGTAGACACTGGTATTAAAGGGATATTTTGCTTTTCCTGTAGAGATTTATCTTCACTTTAAAGATTAAACATGAAATGAGCCATGGAAAGAAAAAAAGAAAAAGAGAAAGCCGAATGGTAGATCAGAAGAATTCCACTTTCAACATCTCCTTCTAATGAGCCTACAATTAGATAAGGATTGTCAACAGAACGTTTGCCAAAACCCAGACAATTGTGTGTGTGTGTGTGTGTGTTTTCAGGTGGAGGTAGGGATGTTAGGGAAAGAGAAAGTTACAAAAGAAATTCTGTGCTGAGAAATCTCGCTATTTCTCTGTGTTTGTGAACAAACTAAAGTAAATTGATAGTCTCTGACCATCTAGGCAGGCTTATCTGTGGAAAATTGTTGTGTCCCCTTCTGCTGCATTTTGAATAGCTCAACTCACAGAAACAAGAATGATGAGGTGATTGTTTTTCACTTCCAGTAAACTTGTAATACAGGCTGCAAAAGACAGCACCTTCCAACTCTTTTCAACTGTTTATTGCTGGATAGTTCAGTTCAGTTCAGTCACTCAGTCGTGTCTGACTATTTGCGATGCCATCAATTGCAGCACTCTAGGCCTCCCCGTCCATCCAAACTCATGTCCATTAAGTCGGTGATGCCATCCAACCATCTCATCTTCTGTCGTCCCCTTCTCTGCCTGCCCTCAATCTTTCCCAGCATCAGGGTCTTTCCCAACTGCACCCTCATCTCCCCTCAATTTCTTTTACATAGTAGCAAACACACAGGCTGGGAAAAACTTTATAATGAATAGCACACCGGTATTATGGCATCTTCTGTGACCACTGGCTTTGAAACAGCTTCTTGAAGTCATTTTAAAATGAGGAAACTGGGACTCTCCTGGTGGTCCAGTGTTTAAGACTCAGCACTTCCATCCCTGGTCACGGAACTAAGACCCCACATGCTGTGTTGTGCAGAAAAAAGAAAAAAATCTCAGTTGTTTAAAAATAAAATAAAACGGGGAAACTTAATGCCTGCAATAAATGAAGTTGTGCCTGGGTCACCTAAAGAGGGAGGTAAGTGTGTATGGGGGGAAGTGTTGTGCCATCACAGGAGGTAAAAACTGAAGAAAAGAAATATTCTTGATGATTTCAATCCAAAACAAGAGGAGTGGGCTCTGTGCTTCAGAAAACTTGACCTTGACCTGCACTTGTTATAATGAGATGTTCTGAGGATCCTATTCTGAATCTCTGATCAAAGGGCAGGTCCTGATGGCTGGTTTGGCTTAAAAGTACTCTAATAGGGATCTTCCTTCTACATGCATGTAAACTTTGGGTGGGCGAGATATAATATATGTAACCTTATATTAGTACCATCAGCCTTATCCTGAAGATGTGACTAGAAATTCAGCCTCACAGTGAACCCAGAAAACTATGCCAGGAGAATTTTGGGGGCTGCTAACGAAAACCATAAAATAACACTAAAGAAAGATCTGAATGAACACGCCAGATGACTGCATTTGTACTCCCTGAATTGGGTGGAAGATTTATGAATCAAGTTTGGGGCTGCCTTAGCATCTAGCCTCTCATAAAATTTGGCTGCTGCCCTGTTTAAATAAAATGGAAGATAAAAGTGGTTTCAAGAGTGTGATGAAACGATTGTGTTATTGAAATGCTAATTTAGATGTGGTAACTGCCTAAGAAATTCCCTGTTTATGAAACATGCCCAGTGAAAGCTTCTTTTCTCCAAAGTTGTGTGTGTGTGTGTGTGTGTGTGTGCGCATGCATGCTCATGTCTTACTGTTTGACAAGTGCTTCAGTGAGTGTCAGTCTTGGTTTGTTTCTACGTAGGGGCTTTCTCTGTGGTTACTTTAACACATATTTTAAATTATCATTTGTTGAACACATGAGCTCACTTTTTCAAATACCACTGCATGCTTGACAAGATTTGGAACCTTCTGGAAAAAGGTCCCTGGCTCAGTGGCTTTGATCATGGACTATCTAATTTGCTTGACTAGAGGATTCACCTCAGGCCAGGGGAAGAAAGTGGACTGTCATCAACTCAGGACCAGTTTAGTGAACAGGCCATTCCTGGAGGCCTTTGACCTAGAACCCCTCAGGTGAAATAGCTTCATCCAATCTCCTCAGCCTCAGCTGAACGATAGGTTTCTGGAAACTGAGCTGTACCCCCGGCGCTGTTGTCACTGTAGATAAACAAATGGACAAATATCTGAACCATGGGCTCTCCCTGCAGCAGCGCAAATCGAAAAGTAAATGCATTTTGAATAAACAAAGCCATAGGATTGTAAAAGTCAGCCTGGTGATACAAATGTCCAGCAAATCTGTCATTTGTGTGTGACATTTGAGGGAGAATTCATCAGGGCTTAAGTTTACTTGTAAAGAGGGCAACTATGAAAAATTGTCAATAGAGCACTTATTGTGGGGAGTATTTATTCTATCCAAGTTGCTTTCTCCATTAGTACAATCTCTAAAATGCACCATCCAGCCTCTGGAGTATATACGCTTTCCTTTCCATAATTATAAATGTGGAGGCAGCTGATGAATAATACCTGGGAAGTAGAAAGGATCCAGAGAGAAATGGAAAAAACCCATGACAGAGATGAAAAATACCATGTTGGAGCTCGCAACCCTTGGCCCAGCGAGGGTTTCAGGTCATCCATCTTGCCTTTGATTTGTCTGCCTTTTCACTTCAAATAGGTTTACAGGTTTTTAGCTGAAACCAATTAAAGAGAGCCAATTGGCAGGGTTAGCACTTGTGGTGTTTATGGTGTGCATTGTATTGATTTATGCCGCTCAGCAGCTACAGTGAAAAGCAAACTATATGGAGAGGAAGGGAAACCTCATCCCAGGGAGGCATTGCAGTGCTCAGGATTAATGTGAGGATGGTAATGAACGACGCTATAAAGAAAACTGCTGGCTAGGCAAGATCCAGCAAAAAGAGCTTTCTCTTTTCTTTTTAGAAAGACATACCAACAGTAACAGTTCAATGATAAGTAGTTATGCAAGATGCTTAGTATCCATTGGCAATGCAGAGCTCTTTCACTTGAAATAGCAGAAAAGGATGCAGGTAAAGGGACTACCTTTGCTGGTTGTGTTGTTGGCCTTTTGGTTTAACATGCTGAAGAAAGACCTAATTTGACAGCTCTAAGGGCATGAGTTCCAGGAGAATACTCTAGCTCTTCAAGTAGTGAGAAGTCCTTGTGCAGTGAGACAAAAATAACCTTTTCTTTAGATCTTGTAGTACTGGGAACAGCCAGTCAATTACTTAAGTCTGGTGGGGTGAAAATATTGAGTAGGATATCCTGGAAAATGGGAAGCCTTGGCGGAAATACCCGTAAAATGAGGATGGTAGAGAAGGACTCTGAACAATTTCTGAGGTCTCTTTGGGCCTTTCGGTTGTGCAGGGCTTAGAATGTTCAATGATGCCTTCGGTCTTGATGGTTACACATTTAAGTACACCAAAATATCCTCACTGGCAGGAACTAGAGGGTGGGGAAAAATACTGACTTCTGTGAAGGTAAGATTCAACAGCTCTGCTTGGAGGTGGGGGAAAGGGCAGAACTGTAGCTTTTTGTTTGCAGTCCTCTGTTGTGCAGTTTTGTGAAATTCAGGAAAGATAACCAGGCATTCTTTTCATAAGTCTTATAAATTCTTGGAGATGAAGAGCTTTGATTATTGCAGAAAAAAAAAGTTAAAGCAAGTAATGGTTTGGAAAATTACTCAGGCTGGATCGTCATGTAAGACTTTTATGATTTTGTATTAAACTTCATAAAGACAGGTGAGTCAGCCACAGCCTTGAATATTTGTAATGATAATAATTATTATTATGGTGCTAATATTCTTGCCTTGTCTTTGTTTAATAACTTATCCTCTTTCTTTATAAATATGATGACATACATTGGCTCTTTGATTATCAAAACAGTTCTGTGAGTTGGTAAGCTTAGGCATCGTTATCCCCATCTGAAAGATGAAGAAATAGCCTCAGGGAGATTAAGCGATTTATTATGGCAACTGATAAGAGGAAAAGAGAAAAGAACTAACAATTATTAAAGACTTATGACTCATCAGATCCTGAACTGAAAAAATATACATCTATGTATACATAAAACCTCAAAACAACATATCAATACCCCTTTTTATATAAGAGGAGCCTAGAGTCAGACAGGTGGAGTAAATTGACAACAGTTTATAACAAACAAGAGGGGATGCTATGTTTTGAACTTGGGTCTCAAGCTCTGGTTACTCATACATACTCTATCTTATATGACCGTGATGGTAATTTTGCTAAAAAGTAGTCTAGTCTAGTATATAAGGAATTTAGAAGTTATTGCTCCATCATAACAACAAATAAAAAATTGAACAAACTGAAAAGTCAACAACCCTTCTTAGATATGTCAAAGAACTGGGGTCACAGGGCCGACTTCTGCCCCTAAAATTGGAGAGACAGATGGTGGATAAAGAGAACCACAATGGAGAGGAGCAGAAAGTTCTGTGGGAATCAGTACTGGGATAAGAAAACTACATTGGGATTGATGAATTGCTGAGGCTAAGTGTGGACAAGCCTGAGAGGTGAAAATTCCAGGCAACTCAGTCATTAGGTGGCCCTCACACTTTTGTGAGTTTTATCATCAGGAGCTCAACTGGGTTCTCACAGTGAATATCAGAGGAAAAAAAAAAATCTCTTTGGGCTTCTGCTAGAGAGAGAGAAAAAAGGAACCATTTTGAAATATATATCAGATCTCTTTGTTTTTCTTAAGAAAGCCTGCTCTCACTATGGATATTATCCAAACCTAGTCCCCATGGGGGAAGGAAATCCCCCAACTCCAGCCAGCTCTAGCCATCTTGTATCATGAAGGGGGTTGAAAACAAACAACCCCCCCCCAAAAAAAACAAACCATGAAGTACTTCAAAATTTGAAGTTCACAACCCAGAGAAATAGGCTTGCTAAAAAACTGAGATCGATTCATAGATCTATAGAATACTCTCCCTCCTGTCACGATATACCATTGGATTATTAAGGATCTATTTATTACAGTTCCTTATAACCCATACACCATGTCGACTCTTCAAAAAACTATTACAAGGCACACTAAAAGGCAAAAAACCAAAATAGAAGCAAACAAAAACCAACCAACTTAAAGAAACAGAGCAAAGATCCGAACCAGACCCAGATATGGCTGGGATGTTGGAATCATCAGATCATGTATTTAAAGCAACTGTAGTTTATATGCTAGAGATCTAAATGGGAAAGGTAAATAATATACAAGACCAGATATAAAATATAGGCAGAGAGATGGGAATTCTAAAAGAATAAAAAAAAATCCTAGAGATCAAAACACTGTAATAGAAATGAAAAATGCTTCTCCTGGGCTCGTTAGTAAAATGGACATTGCTGTTGTTAAGTTGCTAAGTTATGTCTTACTCTTTGCAAACCCTTGGACTTTAGCCTGCCAGCGTCCTCTGTCCATGGGATTCTCCAGGCAAGAATACTGGAGTAGGTTGCCATTTCTTTCTCCAGGGGATATTCCCAACCCAGGGATTGAACCCATGTCTCCTGCTACCAGGCTGATTCTTTACTGTTGAACCAGAATGGATATGGCTGAAAAAAAAAATTTGAGCCTCAGGATATATCAATAAAATTTTTTCAGAATTGAAAAGCAAAGAGAAAAAAAGACTGGAATATATAGAACAAAATATATGTAAAAACTGATAGAACTGCAAAGAGAAATAGATGAATCTACTATTGCATTTGAAGACTTCAACAGCTCTCCATTAGAAAAGGACAGATTCAGCAAGCAGAAAATCAATAAGGACATGGTTGAATACAACAGTACCATCAATCAACTGTATATAATTGACATCTTTAGATTCCTTCATCCAGCTATAGCAGAATACACATTCTTCTCAAGCTCACATGGAATATTTGTTAATGCAGACCTCATTCTGGGACATAAAACACACCTTAACAAATTTAAAATAATAAAAATCCATCAGTGACTGCTCAAAGCATAGAAGAATTATAGAACAAACAGATAGTGGAAAGATAGCTGTAAAATCCTAAAATACATGAAGACTGAATTACACACTTCTAAAAAATACATGGATCAAACAAGAAATCTAAAGAGAAATTAAAAAGTACTTTGAATTAAATTAAAATGAAAATACTTATAAAAATTTGTGGGATACAGCAAAAGCAGTGCTTAGAGGTAAATTGATAGCACTGAATTCAATGCATATACTAGAAAAGAAGAAAGATCTAAACTTAATAGTCTAGCTTCCACCTTGTATGTGTGTGTGCTAAGTCATTTCAGTCACGTCTGACTGTTTGTAACTCTATGGACTATAGCCCACTATCCTTGGGATTCTCCAGGCAAGAATACTGGAGTGGGTTGGCATGCGGGATCTTTCTGAGCCAGGGATAAAATCCACATCTCTTATGTCTCCTACATTGACAGGTAGGTTCTTTACCACTAGCACCACCTGGGAAGCCCCAGCTTTTGCCATAGGCAACTATAAAAAGAAGAACAAATTAAATCCAGAGTAAGTAAAAGAAAGAGATAGTAAGAATTAGAGTAGAAATCAATGAAATTGAAAACAATATATCATAGATGAAACCAACAAAACCAAAAGCTGATTCCTTGAAAGATCAATAAAACTGATAAACCTCCTTCCAGGCTAACTAAGAAGTAGAGAAGACACAAGTTACTAATATCAGAAATAAAAGAAGGAATCCCATCACAGACACCATGGACATCAAAAGGATAATAAAGGAACACTATGAATGACTTTAAACCACAGATTCAATAACCTAGATGAAATGAACCAATTTCTCAAAAAACATAACCTGCCAAAACTCACATAAGAATAAATAGACAATCTAAAGAGTCTTAAATTTATTACAGAATCCAATCAATAACTAATAAACTTCTGAAACAGAAAACACAAGGCCCACATGGATTCATATGAATTCTACCAAAAATTTAAGAAGAAATGATACCAATTCTTTTTTCATTTTCAAAAGATTGGAATAGAGGAAACACTTCTTAACTCCTTCTATGAGGCCAGCATTACTTAATACCAAACCAGACAAAGACATTACTAGAAAAGGGTACAAACGAAGACCTCTCATGAACACATAGTCAAATCTCCTCAACAAAATTAGCTAACCAACCCCAACAGTGCATAAAATAATTATACATCACAACCAAGTAGGATTTATCCCAAGTATGTAAGGCTGGTTCAAAATTTGAAAATCAGTTATTGTAATGCATCACATCTACAAGCTAAAGAAAAATCAAACAATCACATCAATAAATGTACAAAAAATAGAAATATTTAATACCCACTAGAGAAAAATTCTTGGCAATATAAAAAGGGAAATTCCTCAACTCAATAAAGAACATCTACAAGAAGCCTAGCTTATAGTTAATAGGGAAGAAACTAGACACTTACCTCCTAAAATCATGAATAAGGCAAGGATATTTCTTTTTCCCTCTTCTTTTTTTAACATTGTGCTGAAAGTCTTAGTTAATATAATAAGGGGGAAAAATGAAGTAAAAGATATACAGATTGAGAAGAAATAAAACCATCTTTGTCCCAAGTGACATGATTGTCTATGTAGAGTATTTGAAAGAATAGGCTACTAAACAATTATAGCAAGGTTGCAGGATTCAAGGTTAATAAATAAAATTCAGTCACTTTCCTACATATCAGCAGTAATGAGTGGAATTTAAAACACAGTACCATTTACATTAGCACCTAAAAATGAATACTTAAGAATAAACATAACAAATTATGTACAATATATATATGAAGAATACTACAGCACTCTAATAAGAGAAATTAAATAAGAACAAAATAAAGAGAGCTATTCCATGTTCATGAAAAAGAAGACTAAACATTGTTTATAATTTGGCCTATTGATTCAAATGGTCCTAATCAAAATCTTAGCAACTTATTTAGTGGATACTGACTGATTGATTCTAAAGTTTATATGGAGAAGCAAAAGACCCAGAACAGCCAATTCAACGTTAAAGGCAAAGAACAATATCAGAGAACTGACAATACCTGACTTAAGCTTAAGACTTATTCTCAAGCTACAATAATCAAGACGGCATATGACTGGCATAGAAACTGACAAAGAAATCAGTAGAATAGAATAGAGAGCCCAGAAAATAATCCACAAAGTCCACTAATTTTTGACAAAGGAACGAAGGCAGTACAATAGAGAAAACAGTCTTTTCAACAATTGATGCTGGAAGAACTGAATATTCACATACAAATCATGAATTCAGACACGGACTTCCAGTATTCTGGCCTGGAGAATTCCATGGACTTCACAGTCCATGGGGTCACAGAGAGTCAGCCATGACTGAGTGACTTTAAGTTTTACTTACATCATTTACCAAAATCAACTCAAAATGAATTATAGAATTAAATGTAAATCTATAAAACTAAAGACACCACAGTAGAAAACCTAGGTGACAATAAATATGATGATGAATATTAAACACAAAGGAACTATCCACGAAAGAAATAATTGATAAGCTAGACTTCATTACAATTAAAATCTTCTGCTTTGCAAAGACACTGTCAAGAGAATGAGAAGACAAGCTACAGACTGGGAAAAAATTGTTGCCTTAGAAATACTGGATGAGGAATAATTATCCAACACACAGAAAGAACTCTTATAACTCAACAACAGGAAAATGGGCAATCTGATTTAACAAATGAGCAAAAGACTTGACCAGGTATATCATTAAAGAAGATATAAAGATGACAAGTATGTATATATGGAAACTGTGGAAAATTCTTGAAGAGATGGGAATACTAGACACTTTATCTGCCTCCTGAGAAATGTGTATGCAGGTCAAGAAGTAACAGTTAGAACTGGACATGGAACAAAGGACTGGTTGCAAAATGGGAAAGGAGTACATTAAGGCTGTATATTGTCGCCCTGCTTATTTAACTTATATGCAGAGTACATCATGTGAAGTCCTGGACTGGATGAAGCACAGGCTGGAATCAAGATTGCCAGGAGAAATATCAGTAACCTCAGATATGCAGATGACACCACCCTTATGGCAGAAAGCAAAGAAGAACTAAAGAGTCTCTTGATGAAAGTGAAAGAGGAGAGCGAAAAAGTTGGCTTAAAATTCAACATTCAGAAAACTAAGATCATGGCATCCAGTGCCATTACCTCATGGCAAATAGATGGGGAAACAGTGGAAACAGTGGGAGACTTTATTTTTGGGGCTCCAAAATCACTGCAGATGATGACTGCCACCATGAAATTAAAAGACGCTTGCTCCTTGGAAGAAAAGCTATGACCAACCTAGATAGCATATTGAAAAGCAGAGACATTACTTTGTTAACAAAGGTCCATCTAGTCAAAGTTATTGTTTTTCCAATAGTCATGTATGGATGTGAGAGGTGGTTTATAAAGAAAGCTGAGTGCTAAAGAATTGATGCTTTTGAACTGTGGTGTTGGAGAAGATTCTTGAGAGTCCTTGGAAACCAGTCCATCCTAAAGGAAATCAGTCCTGAATATTCATTGGAATGACTGATGCTGAAGCTGAAACTCCTATACTTTGGCCACCTGATTCAAAGAACTGACTCGTTGGAAAATAACCTGATGCTTGGAAAGATTGAAGGCAGGAGGAGAAGGGAATGACAGAGAATGAGATGGTTGGATGGCATCACCGACTCAATGGACATGAATTTGAGCAAGCTCAGGAGTTGGTGATGGACAGGGAAGCCTGGTTTGTTGCAGTCCATGGGGTTGCGAAGAGTTGGACCTAAATGAATGACTGAACTGAACTGTTTTTAAGCTTATGAAAAGATGCGCAACATCATGTGTCACTAGGGAACTGTCGATTAAAAAATCAATGTGATACCACTACACACCCATTAGAATGGCCAAAATCCGAAACACCCCCAAATGGTGGTGAGGCTACGGAACAGCAAAAACTCTCATTCATTGCTGGTGAGAGTGAAAATGATACAACCACTTTAGAGGACAGTGTGACAGTGTTTTACAAAACTTAACTTACTCTTACCATATGATCCAGCAGTCATGCTCCTGGCTACTTACTAAAATAAGCAATATCCACACAAATGAGTTTATGCCTACACAAAGCTTGCACTCAGATGTTTATTACCCCCTTATATATACTTGCCCAAACTTACGAGCAATCAAGATGTCCTTCAGTAGGTGATTGGATAAATAAACTATGATGTAGACATGTAGACAATGGAATATAACCCAATGCTAAAAAGAAATGAGCTATCAAGCCATGAAAAGACATGGAGGAACATTGAATGTATATCACTAAGTAAAAGCAGCCAATCTGAAAAGGCTACATACTATATACTGTATGATTCCAACTCTGTGACATGCTGGAAAAGGCAAAATATGGAAAAAGTTAAAAAAAAAAAAGCCAATGATTGCTGAGATTAGGTGGAACACGGAGGATTTTAGGCCAGTGAAACTGTTCTGTATGATAATTTAAGAGTGGATATATGTCACTGTACATTTGCTAAAGCCCACAGAATATATAATACTGCAAGTGAACCCTAATATAAACTAGTGAATGTAAACTCTAATGTAAAATATCATTCATTATTTTTATTAGTTAAGTCTGGTGATTCTACTCAATGTATATTAGCAGGATAAATGTTTGGAACACCTGCCCTGTGCCAGGCAATCCATACCTTCTTATTAAATTATTTGTGCAATTACTTGTTTTAATGGATGCTTCCCACACTAGATCTTAAACTCTTGAAGGGCAAAGACTATGCCTGTCCTTGATTGATAATGACATGCCAGTATAGGGTCATCATTTGCAACAAATGTACTGCTCTGGTGGAGGCTGTTGATAGTAGAGAAGATTGGGCTTGGTGGTGGGGCAGGGGTGTGACTGTAGATTGTATGTGGGATCTCTTTGAACTTTTCTCAATTTTGCTGTGAGTGTAAAACTTCTCTCACAAATTAAGCCTATTTTTTGTTTTTAAGTTTCAGTTCAGTTCCTCAGTCATGTCCGACTCTGCGACCCCATGAACCACAGCATGCCAGGCTTCCCTGTCCATCACCAACTCCAGGAGTTTTCCCAAACTCATGCCCATTAAGTCAGTGATGCCATCCAACCATCTCATCTTCTGTCGTCTCCTTCTCCTCCTGCCTGCAATCTTTCCCAGCATCAGGGTCTTTTAAAATGAGATAGCTCTTTGCATCAGGGGACCAAAGTGTTGGAGTTTCAGCTTCAACATCAGTCCTTCCAATGAATATTCAGGACTAATTTCCTTGAGGATGGACTGGTTGGACCTCCTTGCAGTCCAAGGGACTCTCAAGAGTCTTCTCCAACACGACACTTTAGAAGCATCAATTCTTCAGTGCTCAGCTTTCTCTATAGTCCAACTCTCACATCCATACATGACTACTGGAAAAACCAAAACTTTGACTAGGTGGACCTTTGTTAACAAAGTAATGTCTCTGCTTTTTAATATGCTGTCTAGGTTGGTCATAACTTTCCTTCCAAGGAGTAAGCGTCTTTTAATTTCATGGCTGCAATCACCATCTGCTGTGATTTTGGAGCCCCCAGAAATAAAGTCAGCCACTGTTTCCCCATCTATTTGCCATGAAGTGATGGGACCAGAGGCCATGATCTTAGTTTTCTGAATGTTGAGCTTTAAGCCAACTTTTTCACTCTCCTCTTTCACTTTCATCAAGAGGCTCTCTCGTTCTTCTTCACTTTCTGCCATAAGGGTGATGTCATCTGCGTATCTGAGGTTATTGATATTTCTCCCAGCAATCTTGATTCAATTTTTTTAAAAGAAAGTCTATAAAAGTCTTAGTAAAAAACAGGACAAACAGGTGAAGTACTGAGGTCTATGTATAGTCCTTGTTTTTATCCAGTTTAGATGAGCTCTTTTAAGTTCACACGTCTGTTCCTATGAATAACATTTCCCCAACTTCTGTAATACAAATTCAAAGACTTTCTTGGCTCCAAAGGTGTATCTCAGTTTCTTTTGTTAAAGGACATGGGAGTAATATTGCCACATAATTTATCATCCAAAGCCCAACAATTTTGCAGTGAAACGAGGCATCACTAACAGTTATAACAAGCCAACAGGCATACACTTAGTCTCTCCAGGGTAATACAGAAAAAATTCTCACCTTACCCATTGTGCCAAGTTTTCCAAGGAGAGCTGAGCCAGGTGGCCATGCATGTGTATGTTGGTAGTGTATTAACTTCATTTTAGTAGCAATTCTATTTACTTTCCCCTTTAAATAGTGAAATCCTCATGGGTGGGAACCCACTCCAGTCTTCTTTTCTGGAAAATTCCATGGACAGAGGAGCCTGGTGAGCTACAGTCCATGGGGTTGCAAAGAGTTGGCCACAACCGAGCAACTGAGCACATGGGTGGGGTATGATTTATTTTTCTGTGTACTTCCTTTACTTTTCCTGGGCCTGACATGTTTAATTACTTGGCAAGTGTGAATGAATGAATAGGCTAAAGGCTTAGATACATTTCTTTGTTTTTTCTGTGTCAACTTTTTCAATTAGAATTTCTCATTTCATTTATAGGTTTGCTCTTTCCTCACTAATAGCTCAGTTTTAAAAGAATCTGCCTGCAATGCAGGAGACCCGGTTTGATTCCTAGGTCATGAAGATCTGCTGGAGAAGGGATAAGCTACACACTCCAGTATTCTTGGGCTTCCATTGTGGCTCAGCTGGTAAAGAATCTGCCTGCAATGTGGGAGGCTTGGGTTCAGTCCCTGGGTTGGGAGGATCACTTTGCCAATAAAGGTCCACATAGTCAAAGCTATGGTTTTACCAGTAGTCATGCATGTATGTGTGAGCTGGACCATAAAGAAGGCTGGGTGCTGAAGAACTGATGATTTGACCTTTGTTGACAAAGTGATCTTCCCAACCCAGGGATTGAACCCAGGTCTTCCACATTGCAGGCAGATTCTTTACCAGCTGAGCCACAATGGAAGCCCAAGAATACTGGAGTGGGTACCTTATCTCTTCTCCAGCAGATCTGGATATTCAGATTCAGCCCAGCTCTGAATATTCATTGCAAGGACTGATGCTGAAGCTGAAGCTCCAATACTTTGGCCACCTGTTATAAAGAGCTGACTCATTGAAAAAGACCCCAATGCTGGGAAAGATGGAAGGCAGGAGAAGAAGGGGCCGACAGGATGAGATAGTTGGATGGCATCACCGACTCAATGGACATGAGTTTGAGCAAGTTCCAGGAGATGGGGAAGGACAGGGAAGCCTGGTGTCCTGCAGTCCATGAGGTTGCTAAGAGCTGGATATCACTGAGTGACTAAAGAACAACAACAAATTCACTCTGTCTCCTTTCCTGGTTTTATTTTTATTTTCATAGCAGTTCTTTTTTTTTTCTAGTGGACATCATATTATATATTTACTTGTTATTGTCTCTATGAGTCACTAAAATATAAGCTCAAAAAGGGCAGGAGCTTGGTCTGTCTTGTTCATGATGGTGTTCCCAGCACCTTGAACATACAGTACCTGAACTAAATTAGGTGCTCAATAAACTTATGTTGAAGAAATGACTTGCTGATTTCATATAGAAAGAAAGTTGCTCTATGCACATGACCCAAACATTGGTCATTGATTGGGACTTACTGCATTATCATAACCTTGTACTAACCAGTTAGCACTTGCTGCTTAAATAACCACCCCAAAATATAACGGTTCAAAACAATTGTCTAATTAGCTTATAATCTGTGGGACTGGGACTTGGGCTGAATGTTCAGCTGGGTGGTTTTATTGGTCTTAGCCAGGCTTGCTTATGCACCTGAGGTCAGCTCTGAGTTAGCTATGTGGCTGTGCTTCTGGGGGTTTGCTGACTGTTACCTATAATGATAGGAGTGACAAGGTATGTGTCTTCATCTAGCAGGACAGCCCAGGCTATTTGCATGACAGATGTTCAGAGTTTCAAGAGTAAGAGCAGAAGGTGGAAGCCTTTTGAGGCAAATGTTCAAGACCAGTACAAAGAGGCTCTGTCAAAGCACGTCATCATGGCAGCCCAGATTCAACTGACAGGGGAAAAGTCCACCTATACAAGGATGGCACTGCAAAGCCTGCATTCTTGAAAGTGGATTTAGGCAAAGGAAGATTTTGTGGTCACTTTTGGAATCTACTACCAAGCCATCAGGGCCGTCTGAGCCCTGATTTAGACAAGTGCCTCTTCTGCTAAAGCATCATCACATCAAGGCAACCTTATCTATAAAGTTCAAATGCACATGTAGGGCTAACATCCTCATCTGCATATTCAAGAAGCCTTTCCCGTGAAGGAGGGCTGATTGTCTGCCATCTAACAGCCATCTCCTCTCTTTTCTCCCCCACAAAATTAATTATGTTCCATGCTGCATGCATCTTTGCTCAGCTATCTACCTTACCTCTCAATAAAAAGAGATGCTGTTTCAAAATAAATAGCCTGATACACTGTAAAGAAGCTGCAGATACTTAGAAACAATATTTTCTAAATATTTACAAGCTATATTTCCAATCTGTTACATTCAGTGAATTATGTAAATAAATATCAGACCTGCAAGTCACCATCCCACAGCGCCAGTGCAGCTTGGCCGATTACTCATGTATAAACAGACAAGTCATCATTTCAAACTCTGTCCTCTGTCTTACAGCTCTGTCTTTGGATTCTTTCCAGTAAACAAACCCAAAGTGTGAAATTTGTTTTTTTTTCTTACTGAAGGGAAAAATAAACGTACCTTCATCATGAGGAGGGATGACAGTGTTGGTGTTATTTATGTTTCTAATTGCTATAGGACATAAGGGAAGCCATCAAGTTAACTGATCCAAGTCTAAATTGGAACCGTGTAGAGGGACATGGAGGAGGCAATAGGAGGTGGGAAGAGGACAGAAGAAGCAGAGAGTCTTTTTGCTTAATTCCCTTGAAGAGCTCCAGGTTTGCAGCACTGCAGTCTGGAAGGAAGGTCAGCCAGATGTGAACACTTAGGTCACACTTCTGGAACAGTGTTCCAGTTCTCTTGGCTGCAGGATGAGGATAAAAGGGAGGCAGGAAGACCCACAAGAAATTCATATAATGTAGCTGTGCAGAGTGTTCTACACTGTGTTTTCTCTCTGTCTTAGGGATGCTCATTCCAAGAGACCAGATCCAGATCCAGATATAGAGGTGAGAAGTATGTTATCAAAGCTTGGATATAGGGAAACTAATAAACGGAGTTTAAACACTAGTCTGCAAGGGTTTGGGGGAGGGGTTGTTTAGTGTGGTGTGGAATTGTGGGGTGATCTTCAATGTAATATGGAATGGTAGGTTGCAGAGGAATCTAGAAAAGGTATTTCTGGCAAGATTGGCAACATTGGAAAGATAAGAGTAAGTTAGGTATTTATGGATGATGAGAAGGTGGTATTTAATTCAGAGACATTTGATTTGAATGCAGAAGGGTTTGTGTTGGGGAGTGGTGAGAGTTGCAAAGGCAGGGAGTATCAAGTAAGGAGCCTGGGACTTCTTTCAATGACCGCTGGAAGCCACCAAAGACTTTTAAATTACTATCTAAAAGTGAATGTGTGAGAAGATGGGGATAGGAATGATGGGTTACGCCTCTTAGCAAAATTTATTTTTTTTTAAATTTATTCATTTTTTTACTCTTTTTTTTAATATAATTTATTTTTTTTTACTTTACAATTCTGTATTGGTTTTGGCGTACAAATACATTGGCCAAGAACCAGTGATGTGTGTTAGCAAGGGTAGATGGAAAAAAACAAGTCTATTAACCACCTATGGGCTTCCTACGTGGCGCTAGTGCTAAAGAACCTGCCTGTTGACGCAGGCGACATGAAATGCAGATTTGATCCCTGGTTGGGGAAGATCCTTTGGAAGAGGGCATGACAACCCACTCCAGTATTCTTGCCTGGAGAAAACCATGGATGGAGGAGCCTGATTGGCTACAGTGCATAGGATTGCAAAGAGTCGAACATGACTAAAGTGACTTAACATGCATGTTAATAATTCACCAGACTGATCAGAAGCTTCTGTATCAATGGCAGATGCTCACTAACAAGGCAAAGAGGATGAGTCAGTCTCTCTGGTCTTATTCATTTTCCTTTTCTCTCTCTCGCTCGCTCGGTTATATTTCAAGGCAGAGTCAGATGTACTGCATTCCTGAGGAGTAACACTTAATTTTAAGGCTTTTCTCCATTATTGCAGAGAATGACCCTTCTGGAAACTCACAGTACTTGGAAACTTAAAATAATTTCTCTCTTTAATCTCTCCACTTCCCCTCAGTGTTTGATGCTGGTACTGTTCTAAAATCATCTATATGTATGTTCCTCAAAAAATTAATGAGCAAACAAGCAAACCTCAACTAATGAAAGATCCTTGCCATCATTCCTCATGCTAGCCTCTTTTTTGGCAAGATGTTGAGATCAATTTTTTCTTATTATTTATATTGGTTTTCTCTTTTCCAACTTTTCAAAAGCAGTTACCTCCTGATACAGTTCCCTACTGATCTTTTATCTTCATTGTTTTTTACTCTGACCAGATCACTCCATCTGTTCTCACTGTCTTCAATGCAGACACAATTTCTAGAAGAAAGGTAATGCTTTCTGTTTTGCAAAGAGATGAAAAAAACCCCAACTCTTTTCAAATTTTATGAGAAACTTAGGAACAATAATTTAAAACATTAATAGCTTTATTATAAAATGACAACCATTTATTAAAAATATTTAAATTCCAAGAAGTAAGAAATAATCAAATTACTGAGAATTCTAATTTATAGAGATTTTATTATTAATATATGGATTATGATATCTCCTCTCTTGTTCTATATATTTACGTGCACAGGCATGCCCATATATACACAAATTGTCATCTAGGAATTAAAGAAGGAGGTAAAAAAACACTATAGTTGGTTTTTTTTCCTTATAAAAGAAACCCTGAGTTACAGTCATTGTTACTCAAGATGAGGGGAAAATAGATGACATGAATATTTATATAGAGTCCATCATGAGTAAATTAAAATATCAATATTTTCCTGGTTTATTTAAGTTTGGCAAAACTTAGAACTTCTCTACTAAATTCAATAATAATACATTTTAGAGAATCAAGGTTGTAACAGGTGGTACTGCAGAGAGAAAAGCAAACAGGTGGTTTGGTAATTACAGTGCAGCCAGCTACCAGAAAGAGTTAAGGGTCTCAAAAAGTCTGTTAGCTTTTGTAACACTGTCCACCCCCTTCCTACTTTGAGATTTTACACATAAATATCTTTAAAGACCCAAATTGATTCTTCAAGTTGTGAATGACAGAGGTAGTTTCCTTTATTAAAGAGAGCAGCCCCGTTGTTTGCTGCCGCTAAGTCGCTTCAGTCGTGTCCGACTCTGTGCGACCCCACAGATGGCAGCCCACCAGGCTCCCCCATCCATGGGATTCTCCAGGCAAGAATACTGGAGAGGGTTGCCATTTCCTTCTCCAATGCATGAAAGTGAAAAGTCAAAGTGAAGTCACTCAGTCGTGTCCAAATCTTCACAACCCCATGGGCTGCAGCCTACCAGGCTCCTCTGTCCATGGGATTTTCCAGGCAAGAGTACTGGAGTGGGGTGCCATTGCCTTCCCCATTGTTTAGAAGCAGCTAAATGCTTAGCCTTAAAGATGCAGTTTATGCAAAAAATAGAAACTTTGATCAATATAGTGACATTTTATTGATAACATTCTACTCTACAAACATTTAGGAATTAGTGGAACAACTATCCAAAAAAATAAACTACTTAAAGTGCCATAAATCTATAGTTTTATTTCCCAAAATGTTTATTCTGAGTGAGAGATGCTTTTGCAGTATAAAGGGAAAATACTTTGGAAATTAACATAAACCAGGAAAAAAAAAACCTGATAATGGTAATTAGTCTCAGTTCTCAACAAACAACAAAATATTAATATGGAGTGGGGCATATTTTTGTCTGAGTTTAGTTCTGATTAAATAAAAGAGTTTTGTTTTGGGGTTTTGGACTTTTTTCTTTTTTTTTTTGCAACAAGTCACAATAATGTAACTTAAAAAGTTTCTGGAAATATTTATTGTATGCAGCCTAGGAGATGAAAAGAATGTAACTACTACTCTTGGTTTGTTTTGAGGTTATTTACTTAGGGCTAAGCACCTCATTTTTCTTGTGTACAAAAAGTAATTATGCAGTCAAAAGAAATATAGCTCATATACTTCAGAACATATGAAAAATGTAAAACTTTATTACACACATTAATTTCTAACAAAGGACATCTCTAACATCAATGTAACTAGAACAAGCTGAATAACTGATGTATATATATGGATGCTTCTCCCAAATGAGTTTTATAAAGGCAAACAAATGAATAAACAATTTCTTCTTTTATGTCTGCCTCTCTTTTATAAATTTTTACTTCCCAATATAGGCAATAGTTTTAAGGAGATTTTGTGCATGTGTGTGTATGTGCGTGTGTGTCTGTTAGTATATTCTATTCAAGCTAGTCTCTCTAGCTCCCTACTCCACCCCCTTCCCATTTAAAATGTTATCATTTCAAGATACTCAAGTTGAATACATTACTACATGTAGTAAAGCAAAGACATGAAACCCTATGAATTATAAACTAAATAGGTTGATGGTTTTTCCAACTTGGATCTTCTTGACCATTCCAACCATCTAGAAATGTCAGCATATTCTTGGAAAGCCACTTCTACTGTGAGTCAGGCCTTTTCTTGAATGTTAGGTCCATGAATCAAAGCAAATTGGAAGTGGTCAAACAGGAGATGGCAAGAATGAACATCCACATTTTAGGAATCAGCAAACTAAAATAGAGTGGAATGCATGAATTTAACTCAGATGACCATTATATCTACTACTGTTGGCAAGAATCCCTTAGAAGAAATGGAGTGGCTATCATAGTCAACAAGAGAGTCCAATAGACAGTACTCGGATGCAGTCTCACAAACAACAGAGTGATCTGTTTGTTTCCAAGGCAAGCCATTCAATATCATGATAATCCAAGTCTATGCCCCGACCAGTAATGATGAAGAAGCTGAAGCTGAATGGTTCTATGAATACCTACAAGACCTTATAGAACTAACATCCAAAAAGATATACTTTTCATTATAGGGGACTGGAATGCAAAAGTAGGAAGTCAAGAGATACCTGGAATAACAGGAAAATGTGGCCTTGGAGTACAAAATGAAGCAAGTCAAAAACTAAAAGAGTTTTGCCAAGAGAACACACTGGTCATAGCCAACACCATCTTCCAACAACCCAAGAGAAGACTCTACACATAGACTTCACCAGATGGTCAATACCGAAATCAGATTGATTATATTCTTTGCAGCCAAAGATGGAGAAGCTCTATACAGTCAGCAAAAACAAGACTGGGAGCTGACGGTGGCTCATATTATGAACTCTGTATTGCCAAATTCAGACTTAAATAGAAGAAAATAGGGAAAACCACTAGACCATAGAGGCATGACTTAAATCAAATCCCTTATGATTATACAGTGGAAGTGACAAATAAATTCAAAGGGTTAGATCTGATAGACAGAGTGCCTGAAGAACTATGGATTGAGGTTCGTGACATTGTATAGGAGGCAGTGATCAAGACCATCCCCAAGAAAAAGAAAGGAAAAAAAGGCAAAATGGTTGTCTGAGGAGTCCTTACAAATAGCTGAGAAAAGAAAAGACGTGAAAGGCAAAGGAGAAAAGGAAAGATACACCCATCTGAATGCAGAGTTCCAAAGAATAGCAAGAAGAGAAAAGAAAGCAATAAAAATAAGAATGCCTTCCTCAGAGATCAGTGCAAAGAAATAGAGGAAAACAATAGAGTGGAAGACTAGAGATCTCTTCAAGAAAATTAAAGATACTAAGGGAAAATGTCATGCAAAGATGGACACCATAAAGGACAGAAATGGTATGGACCTAACAGAAGCAGAAGATGTTAATAAAAAGTGGCAAGAATACACAGAATAACTATACAAAAAAGATCTTCATGACCCAGATAACCATGATGGTGTGATTAGTCACATAGAGCCAGACATCCTTGATGTGAAATAAAGTGGGCCTTAAGAAGCATCACTATGAACAAAGCTAGTGGAGGTGATGGAATTCCAGTTGAGCCTTTTCAAATCCTGAAAGATGATGCTGTGATAGTGCTGTAGTCAATACGCCAGCAAATTTGGAAAACTCAGCAGTGGCCACAGGACTGGAAAAGGTCAGTTTTCATTCCAATCCCAAAGAAAGGCAATGCCAAAGAATGTTCAAACTACCACACAATTGCACTCATCTCACATACTAGCGAGGTCAGTTCAATTCAATCACTCAGTCGTGTCTGACTCTTTGTGACCCCATGAACTGCAGCATGCCAGGCCTCCCTGTCCATCACCAACTCCCAGAGTTTATTCAAACTCATGTCCATTGAGTTCGTGATGCCATCCAACCATCTCATCCTCTGTCATCCCCTTCTCCTCCTGCCTTCAATATTTCCCAGCATCAGATTCTTTTCCAGTGAGTCAGTTCTTCAAATCAGGTGGCCAAAGGATTGGAGTTTCAGCTTCAGCATCAGTTCTTACAATGAACATTCAGTACTGATTTCCTTTAGTTTGGGCTGGTTGAATCTCATTGCAGTTTAAAGACTCTCAAGAGTCTTCTCCAACACCACAGTTCAAAAGCATCAATTCTTCGGTGCTCAGCTTTCTTTATAGTCCAACTCTTACATCCATGCATTACTACTGGAAAAACCATAGCTTTGACTAGATGGAACTTTGTTGGCAAAGTAATGTCCCTGCTTTTTAATATTCTGTCTAGGTTGGTCATAACGTTTCTTCCAAGGAGCAAGCGTCTTTTAATTTCATGGCTGTAGTCACCATCTGCAGTGATTTTGGAGCCCCCCAAAAGAAAATCTGCTACTGTTTCCACTGTTTCCCCATCTATTTGCCATGAAGTGATGGGATCAAATGGCATGATCTTAATTTTATGAATGTTGAGTTTTAAGTCAACTTTTTCACTCTACCCTTTCACTTTCATTTCAAAGTAATGTTCAAACTTCTTCAAGTCAGGCTTCAACAGTACGAATACCAGACAACCTTACCTGCTTCCTGAGAAATCTGTATGCAGTTCAAGAAGCAACAGTTAGAAATGGACATGGAATAATACGCTGGTTCCGAATAGGAAAAGGAGTATGTCAAGGCTGTATATTGTCACCCTGCTTGCTTAACTTCTATGCCGAGTACATCATGAGAAATGCTGAGCAGATGAAGCACAAACTGAAATCAAGACTGCCGGGAGAAATATCAATAGCCTCAGATATGCAGATGACATCACCTTTATGGCAGAAAGTGAAAAAGAACTAAAGAGCCTCTTGATGAAAGTGGAAGAGGAGAGTGAAAAAGTTCGCTTAAAACTCAACATTCAGAAAACTAAGATCATGGCATCTGGTCCCATCACCTCATGGCAAATAGATGGGGAAAGAATGGAAACAGTGAGAGATTTAATTTTTTTGGCTCCAAAATAACAGCAGATGGTGATTGCAGCCATGAAATTAAAAGACGCTTGCTCCTTGGAAGAAAAGTTATGACCAACCTAGATAGCATATTAAAAAACAGAGACATTAGTTTTCCAGCAAAGGTCCTGCTGGTCAAAGTTATGGTTTTTCCAGTAGTCATGTATGGATGTATGAGTTGGACTATAAAGAAAGCTGAGTGCCAAAGAATTGATGCTTTTCAACTGTGGTGTTGGAGAGGACTCTTGAGAGTCCCTTGGACTGCAAGGAGACCCAACCAGCCCATCCTAAAGGAAATCAGTTCTGAATATTCATTGAAAGGACTGATGCTGAAGCTGAAACTCCAATACTTTGGCCACCTGATGCGAAGAACTGACTTATTTGAAAAGTCTCTGATTCTGGGAAAGATTGACGGTGAGAGGAGAAGGGAATGACAGAAAATGAGATGGTTGGATAGCATCACCGACGCAATGGACATGAGTTTGAGTAAGCTCAGGAAGTTGGTTATGGACATGGAAGCCTGGTGTGCTACAGTCCATGGGGTTGCAAAGATTTGGACACAACTGAGTGACTGAACTGAACTGAAGCCCATTTTGTTGCCCCAGCAACTGAACTGAACTGAAATCTTTCATTCCCTGAGAAGTGGATCCTGAAGAAATCAATCTGGAGTATTGCCATCCTAGGCAGGAAGATTTGTGGGTTGACCACAATTGTTCTGGAGCCCAAGACAACTTAGATGGCTGATGTGCTGGGGTGACATATCGAAAACATGGCTAATGTAAAGAATGGAGGGGCAGGGATGGTTCTCACCTTATATGTACTAACTAATAACTGGAAAAATTATTCCATCAATGAAAAGAAAATAACTGTAATAAAAATGAGAAAACATACCTTATCTCACATAGGGTAGCAGAACTCGACATTTTAAAATGTCAAGCCACAGGATCAATAGAATCTTCTCTTTCTGGTAAAATATGCAAAAATTGTCTTATGTTGAAGCAATTTTCAAAAAATAATTGAAAAAGGAATTTATGAGAGGTCTGTGTGTTTATATATGGAGGCTGGTGAAGGATCAGAGAGTGGCTTACAGTCAATGAGAAGTTCAGTTCAGCTCAGTTCAGTCGCTCAGTCATGTCCGACTCTTTGCGACCCCATGAATCGCAGCACGCCAGGCCTCCCTGTTCATCACCATCTCCCAGAGTTCACTCAGACTCACGTCCATCGAGTCCGTGATGCCATCAGGCAATCTCATCCTCAGTCGTCCCTTTCTCCTCCTGCCCCCAATCCCTCCCAGCATCAGAGTCTTTTCCAATGAGGCAACTCTTCGCATCAGGTGGCCAAAGTACTGGAGTTTCAGCTTCAGCATAATTCCTTCCAAAGAAATCCCAGGGTTGATCTCCTTCAGAATGGACTGGTTGGATCTCCTTGCAGTCCAAGGGACTCTCAAGAGTCTTCTCCAACACCACAGTTCAAAAGCATCAATTCTTCGGCGTTCAGCCTCACAGTCCAACTCTCACATCCATACATGACCACAGGAAAAACCATAGCCTTGACTAGAAGGACCTTAGTTGGCAAAGTAATGTCTCTGCTTTTGAATATGCTATCTAGGTTGGTCATAACTTTTCTTCCAAGGAGTAAGCGTCTTTTAATTTCATGGCTGCAGTCACCATCTGCAGTGATTTTGGAGTCCAAAAAAATAAAGTCTGACATTATTTCCACTGTTTCCCCGTCTATTTCCCATGAAGTGATGGGACTGGATGCCATGATCTTCGTTTTCTGAATGTTGAGCTTTAAGCCAACTTTTTCGCTCTCCTCTTTCAGCACAATGAGAAGGAATGAATGGTTCCCTCAGGATACAATAGTCTATGATTCTAAAGAATTTTTCAGAAGTAAAAAAGACAGCACTCATTGAGTTCAGTTAAGCAACAGGAATGCTCAAACAAAACAAAACCTAAAGTTCAGCTTCATGACTAACTAATATGATGATGCAATGATTATCATTAGAGAACCAGATTTTTTGAAGAAAATAATGGAGAAGTCACACATTACTAAACTAAAATAAATAGCCCTCATCTTTATTATTCCTTTATTTTTCTCTTTACAGTAGAACTTAGAAGGGAAAATCTTCAAAGAATGATTGGCTATGAATGGCGTTCAGGAATTTTTCAAACGAGATTTTTGAAATTTCAACTAGACGCTAATTTGCATGGCAACACCCCAACATTAACTTGCCCGAGAATAATCATCAAGATTTAAGTTTAATGTTCCCCTTTCTAGTCTTTTAAGTTCCCTGCATGTGATGTCCATTGTGTGATCTGGAAGGTTGAAAAGGGGTGTTACAAAGAGATTGCTGAAGAAATTGCCATTTTAATGCAAGAATAATGTCATCTTGACATCTCACATTTTAATGTAAAATTGTAAGCTATCAAATGAGAATGATTACTCTACAGTCAAGGAAATTGTACTTAGAAACCTTCTAAGGGAATTTTCGACATCAGAAAGGCATATATCCCTTTAAGGCAACAAAGAATGAGATCATTAAATGGTAGATCTTTAAAATGCACTGCTGCCTCAAAAAGGGAACCCTCATACACTGTTGGTGGGAATGTAAATTGGTATAGCCACTATGCCAAACAATATGGAGGTTTCTCAAGAAACTAAAAATAGAACTACAATATAATCCACAATTCCACTCCTGGGTATATACATGCGAAAAACAAAACCGCTAATTTGAAAAGATACATGAACACCAATGTTTATTGTGTATGTGTATATATTTGTATGTATAGTACATGTATATATACATGCACAATGGAATACTACTCAGCCATGAAAAAGAATACAATTTTGTCAATTGCAGCAACACAAATGGTCTTAAAGGATAGTATGCTAAAGTGAAATAAGTCAGACAGAGAAAGATAAGTACTGTATGACACACATATGTGTGGAATCTAAAAAATAAACTAATGAATATAACAAATAAGAAACAGATTCATAGATATGAAGTATAGACTAGTGAGGAGAGGGAATGGGGAAGGGGCAATAGAGAGGTAGGGGAATAAGAGGTACAAACTATCACGTGAAAAATAAGCTACAAGAATATATTGCACAACAGAGGGAATATAGCCAATATATTATAATTATAATAACTATAAATAGGGTATAATATTTTAAAAATTTGAATAACAGTATGTTACTGTACAAAGGTCATACATAATACTGTACATCAACTATACATCAATTAAAAATTAAAAAAATTAAAAACAGAGCTCTTCAAGTTTGCCTAAGTTTTTAATTGTCATAATATGAGCTATTCACAAGGATGACTCTGGAAAATGTAAGCATTTCCCATTCAAAGAGTCCTGAAGTCCTCACCCTCCATTCAAAGCCACCTTATGTATTACACATAGTGCCAAGTGCCACAATACTTTTAGGGGTCCACAGAAAATGTCTTAATTTTTTTAAAAACTAAAATAAAAAGTGAACTTCTAGGCCAAAGAAAAATGTCTTAATATGTCATATTAGTACATACTTTGTACCAACACAGTCATAAAACATAATTTAATATTTTTCTTCAGAGGAAATGGCCCTGCTACCATTTACTGTCTTTCACCCTAAAACCTATCTCTCTATTTGAATATTTTAAATTCATGAGTTTTAATTTCCTTATCTGTCAAATGGAAGTATTATCTCAAAGAGCTGTTCTGAGGATTAAATAAAATAGCAAACTCAAGAGCAGTTTGCAAACTGTTAAGAACTTTCTTCAGAGAGATCACATTATTATTTTCTAGGTCCTGGCCATTATCGACCAACTAGTCACTGAAACTAGAAATCTGGGATTAAATTTAAATCCTGTTTCTCCATCTCTTCTTCCAAATAACTGCCAGTGTTTTTTATTTCTACCTCTGCCATGGCTCTGATATCCACCTCTTCTTTTAAGGGTCCCATTGCTAAAGCATTCTTCCTATTTTTTTAAAAAAGTTATTATTATGGAGAATTTTGGCATACATACAAGTACACAGGAGAGTATAACAAATCACATGCAACCATTTTCCAGACCCCCAAATCAATCCTGCTCCATATCCCAAATCACCTTTGAAGCAAATCTCAGGCATTATGTAATTCTATCTATAAATAAGTCAATATATTTCCCTATGAGATAGGGACACTTTAAAAAAAAACCATAATACTACCCTCACTTCTAAAAATAGTAATAACTTCTTAATTCATAGAATTTCTAGTCACTACCCATCTTTACAATTGTCTTATAAATGTTATAAATGTTTTTAGAAAGATTTTTTCCAGCTAGACTCCAAATAAGATCTTAACATGTTTTATTGATCTGTAGGTTCCATGCCAAGCACTTTATGCCTCTCCTGTTTGCTTATCAACTAATCTTTTAACCACACTATTGCTGTGGCTCAACTTTCTGCTTCTATACTTTTTGTCTGATTTACTTTCCATGCTGCTACCAATGTTATCTAAAATGATTCCATCACATGACTCTTCTCATTAAAAAAGACACTTCAAAATGTTTACAGGGATGAAGTTCATTTATTTGTTTGTTTAACTATTTATGCAGACTACTGAAGGCCTTCAATTATAAGATCTAAATACACTTTTCCTGACTAACTTTCAAATTCCTCTCCTAAGCCTTCACCTATGGCCCTCCAATTGTGCATGCGTGCTAAGTCGCTTCAGTTGGGTCCAACTCTGTGTGACCCCATGGACTGCAGCCCACCAGGCTCCTCTGTCCATGGGATTCTCCAGGCAGCAATACTGGAGTGGATTGCCATTTTCTTCTCCAGAAAATCTTCCCAACCCAGGGATCAAACCCATGTCTCTTTATGTCTCCTGCATTAGAGGGCAGATTCTTTACCGCTAGTGCCACCTGGGAAACCACATCTACCCAAAGCGCCTTATCCTCTCTCAGGAACTTTACTCAGACTGTTTTCATTTGTCTTTGCCAGAAAAGCCCTCCTCTTTTTTTTTGCATAGCAAAATCCTACTCATCCTTTAGAGAACTTTGGATTTCTCTTCTTACCTTTGCCAACACTCTCCATCTAATAAATTAACCCTCAACCTCCTTATAGTACTTTGATAATACATCTTTAATGCTGATTATAATAATGACAGCATCAAAAAACTTCAAATTCCTGAAACCATCTAACGTTCCCAATCATCTTATAGAAAAATTAGTATTATTATTTCTGTCCATAGATGTGTAAACAATATTAGCTAATGTTAACTCAGTGTCTATTAGGTCACAGACATTGTTCTTGCTGAATATAATTGACTAGGTTCTATTATCATGTCCATTATACATCTGAGAAAAACAAACAAGGCCTCACAGCTAGTTGGTGACAGACCAAGGCCTGGAGCACAGATAGTTTGGTAATGAAACCCTAACCTTAACAATCAGCTAGACTGCTTTTATGAAAAAAAAAGAGTTTTTATTAAAAATCTGTGTGTGTGTGTGTGATTTTATAGCTCTCCGTAAAAGCATGACTTCCCCCAGCTCTTGTCTGATGTATACAGATCGGAGAATGTTCAGTGAATTAAATATCTTGAAATAATCCTGAAGAATTTATTAATTGTAAAAAAGGAAGATTTTTCAGACTAAAGAACTACAATTTCTGAAATTCAATAAATTAAATGTAAAATCAAGACTGAGTTTACCAAAAACTAAAAAGAGGGAAAGGATTTACCTATACATTTTAGCAGCGTATCTATTGTCACAAACCACCATAGAACTGAGGCTTCCTTGCCGGCTCAGTGGTAAAGGGGAGCCAATCCAGGCGATGTGGGTTTGATCCCTGGGTTGGGAAGATCCCCTGGAGAAGAATATTGGCAACCCGCTCCAGTATTCTTCATCTGGAAAATCCCATGGACAGAAAGACCTGGAGGGCTACAGTCCATGGAGTTGCAAAGAGTTGGACATGACTTAGCAACAAAGTAACAGGAACAAACCATGGACCTAGAATAGTCTAATAACTAAATTGCATGATTTTCCTCCACCATTCTTATTAAAAATATGCGGAGGAAAAGATGGACTATGAAGCTATAAGATGGTGCATATTCCCAAGTTTCTCCTGATTATGGGTGATATTTCACAAACAGGTCCATTGTCATTATGCAGGTGACCTGACTGAAATATATGGACTTTTTCTTCAGAGGTAGAGAAACGATTTCATTTTCTTATGCACTAGTTAGGGCTGAACCCTGAGTAGACTTGGGGAGGAGAGGTTTGGATAAAGTGTGAAATTGTTCTCAGTATTGCTGTAACTATTCCAGTTTAGGAAAGATGAAAAGCAATGAATGTTTCCTCCTAGGCTCTGAGATTGTTATTCATTTGAAATTAAGGTAGACAATGAAACTACAGATTCCCTGGTTTTAGGATGATTGAGAAGCAAGAAAAATGCTATTTAATTCAATTTTGGAGCCATGTTAGAAATGGCTAGTATGATGGCCAGTATGATTCTTGAAGCTTACCAAATTCTTTAGGAATATTGCTTTTCTAAGGAACAATAATTTGGGTTTTTAATTTAAAAAAAAGTGTTGGGGGACTTCACAGTCTAGAAATAGAGGTCCAAAGTGATAAACAGTGTTTTAGCTCTGAAATATCAGATTATACAATGACATTTAGCTGAATTACATTTGTAATTCCATCCTCTGAACTCTAAAGACAAGGACTATGGCACATAAAGGCCCTTAAGCTCCAGACACTTTGGATGGGATCTGCAGACCCAATTCTTAATGTCTTGACTTCACTTTGCAGGAAAAATTTTCTACTTCTTCACAGTAGCTGTAGAGAGAGAAGAGAGGGCTCTAGTGCTTATAAACCCTCCTCTCTCTCTTAAAAAAAAAAAAAAAAACCCTCAGCCCAGGAATATGACTTCAAATCAGAATAATTTTGGAATTCCTGACGATGAATTTAACTGATATCAGAGCTAAACTCTGCTTTGCTCCCTGTCTTCTGACAGCCCCCCTTGATAATTACATTAGATGATTTGCACTTCTGTCAAAGACCCTCCTACACCCTCTTATCCAGAATGTTGCTAACTCCCCAAATTCCTAGGTATGCCACTTCCATTAAAACACAACCCACCTTTCCCATCAGTCTTGGGTTTGAGTCTCACAAATATAAGAAAAATTAAAAAAAAAAACAATTGACCATTTGCTAGGGTTTGAGTCCTGACCTGATCCCTGTGTATCTATTAATACATATGTGTGGTAAGGAGAACAAGGATAACATTTTCAGCTCATATTATTGTAAAAAATAAATACAAATCATTGTTTAGTGGCCACGGATAGTCTCTTGTGGACATTTCACATAATTTCCCCACTGATAATTGTTGTTTTCCTTGACAGAAATTTTAAACATTTTTATAAGTACTACTAGGTTCAATATTATAGGTAACATAACAAAGATTTTGTTTTCTAGGTTGTTAGTGCCAATTTCACATTTTATTCAGTTTTCCTCTAATGTACTTTTGCTTTTCTAAGATCCCCTCCAGGATACCATGTTACATTTGTTTGTCATGTCATTTTTTTTCTATTTGAATAAATTCATCCATCATAAAGGTATCCTTTGTAAGACCATGTGGCCTGCCCTTTGATTTGGTAAGAACTGCCATTGAATTTGAGAAGCTTGTCTTCAAGAAACTTATAATCTAATTATTACGGTTAACAATTCTTTTTGGGGTTTAGCAACTTTCTCCTATGTTGTGCAGACAACTATGGAAATCATGAGTGACCCAGGAGGTGGTGTTGTTGCTGCAAAGTAAGATAAAGTGGAAATGATATATCCAAATAGAAAAGATGGCGAAACAGGGCGTTCCTATGCACCAGAATGAGTTGTTTGCATTTGTGAGAGGGCAGCCAAAAGATGACAGGAACCCAAGATTAATATGACTGAAGGCAGATGCGAAGAGGAAGGTAAAGTTCAGGAAAGTCCTTAGAAGTACAAAAAGCCCCTCATGGAACGTCTTCCCCAGAAACATTCTTCTCAGAAAAGGAGGTGGGGGGAAGATGAATGTTCACAGTTTCTGGCCTATAGCCTAAAGCTTCATCCTAGAATTTACACTCCCTTTTCTCTCTTTTGGCTAATCTTCAAACGCTACAAAAGAATGGAGGGGTTGAGTCCTTTCTGAAATACAGCCCCTCAAGAGTTGATTTTTGCATTTGTTTTTCCTATAGGAATTTGGATGTTGATGCAACACTCCAAAACTATTCTCAAGACCATCTGTGCTTTCTACCGATTCCAATTTAGGACATTCTTGACTTTCTTGAGTGTCTAGCTGTTCAAAATGATGAAAAAAGTATTGCTTAGCGTTTTTGAAGACTATGAAGAGGCGGTTTTGTTTTCCCTTGGTTTCAGAAAGACTTCAGATTCATGAAAATGAAGTGGATGAGCAAAAGTGACCTTTTTTCCTTGAAGCATGGTTGAGATACACTATTATATAAGTTATGGGTGTATAATATAGTGGTTCACAGTCTAAAAGTTATACCTCATTTATAGTTATTATAAAATATTGGCTAATTTCCCTGTCTTGTACTATATATCCTTCTAGTTTATTTTATTCATGATAGTTTTTACCTTTTAAAGTAAGATACTTTTAAAACAATTGATAGAAACTAAGGAAACCTAAATAAAGTGTGAAATTGGCACTAACGAATTTGAAAACACACAATCCGATCCTTACTACATTATCTGTAATGTTGAACTTAGGAAGACTTAAACATGCTTAAACATTTCTATCAAAGGAAACAGCAATTATCAATGGGAAATCATGTGAGATGTCTTCAGAAGACCATTCTTATCCACTAACCAGTGTTTTTAAAATCTCTTTCTTAGGACAATATGAACTGAAAATTTTACCCTTGTTTACCTGACCACCCAGATGTAAATATACAGCTTGGGATCAGGTTAGGTTCCAAACCCTAGCAAATTGTGAAACAAGTTTGTTTTTTAAAAAATTTGCTTCTGTTTGTCAGACAAAACCAAGTTGGTATTGAAGAGAGCCAAAGAGATTTTTAAAAATGATTTTTTCCTCTTTCTTGATGAACTCCATGATCCAGTCTTTCCTCTAGCAAATTATCCTCCCTATATTCATTTTTCAATGACCAAAAAAGGGAAAACATCATGAAGGAGTCTCAGCCTTAACTTTTAATTTCCTGGTTTTTGTCAGTTTATGTCACAACATTAATTTTATTTCCACAAAAGAGGAGGGTTGCAGGTAATTAATATCTCTTCAGTACTCCTCCCAGAGGAAAAATACCCCATCATTAACACTGGGTTGTTAAAGAACAGGACAAAAGAAAAGTGATTCTGAGATGTAGGAAGAACTTTCCCCACGTGTCACTATACACACGCGAGGGGCCTTACTGGACTTGGTTGGTTGTCAGGCATCTTACTTGCTAATTAGATAACATCCCAGCCAGTGCTGTGAAGCTGAGTATGTAACCCTTTTAGAGACCATGTTACAGTTTGGTGATAACTTCTACAAGTAGGAATTTCTTGCTTTCTATTCCTCATTTCCCCATTCTTTATGTCTATAGGTTGTACACCTGAAAACCGAATCTGATGGCACTTAACCAAATTCTTACAGGCATTTTCCTCCTCCTCTTTCTGAATTCAAAAAGGCTGAGCAAAGTCACGTGTAGAAGAAGTGCAGGGTCCTCAAACATTTAAAAAATGCTTTCAAATGAAAGGGGAGTGTGTTGGTATCTGCCCTATCTGTAATCTGCAGCCTTAAAAGGAGACAAAGAAACTTTGGCGTGTCCCTGCTATAGTTTCAATGAAGATAGGATGATGGTCCTTGAAGTAAGTATAAAATAATTGTATGTAGGGGCTTATGCAAAAAGGCTTTGTTCTTAAATACTGGAAAGGCAGTCACCCTGAAACAATGGGGCAAATTAGCATGCAGCCAGCCCCAGGCTCTTAGCTACACACACAAGCACACACACATGCACGCACACACACACACACACGCTCACACTCACAGTCACACTCACAGTGACTGATGCTTGGTGCTTGCTGGGAGGTCAACAGTAAGAATCTTTCTTGGGAAGGCAGCATGTCAGATTTCAGACACTTTCTCTACAAATGGGCTTTCACTGCTCAAAGGAGGGGGGTGTTCTTATCCACATAATAAAGTCCATTTACATGAAAAGATGCCGCTTTCAGTGACATGATTAATTTCGGAAATACCTGGCATCTGAATGAAGCTGAGACTTCAAGAAATGACTGATGATGAGAAAAGATAATTAGGCAAATGTCAAGAGTTTTGCTTGGTGACTGAGGGGCTGGCCCATCTAGGTTATCCTATATTCACTCCAGATGGGAATGAAAGGCCTTTGTGGGAAGTTGGGGATGATCAACCTACGGTCACAGAGAAACTCGTTTTAGCTCATGTTTCTCTGGGTTTGGCTCCATCACGACCAGTGGGCAGTTGATGCTTACCTTCAATGACTTGTCAGAGAATCCCAGACAAAGCTGGCCTTGTTTTTCCATGAGGTCCGAAAAATGTAAATTTATCTTGCCTTACATGTCATTTGTTCAAAAGTGACCTCTCTATTCTGAGCCTTTTCAAAAATCTCATTGACTTCTCCCCTCTAAAAGGAGAAAAACAGAAATGGGGAAAAGCCAAACACCATTTAATACTCTGCAGAAAGGACTTTGAAGACAAAGACTAAAGTGGGAAGTAATGCAAATCTACCCCCACCCCCAACACATTGTTTTTGAACCCTTTCTTCATGGTGTTTTTTTTTTTTTTTCCTTTCCTCTGTTGCTGAATTGGAGAATGTTAATGACTGGAGATTAGTGACCTCCACAGGGTAGAGATGACAGAAAGCAAGCCACACCTAGTGGACTGATGGAATCGTTCTCCAAAGCAATTTTAAATTTTTCTTTGACATATTTATTTATTTGACTGCACTGGGTCTTAGCTGGGACATGTGGATGCTTTAGTTAAGGCATGCAAACTCTTAGCTGTGGCATGCAGGATCTAGTTCCCCATCTAGAGGTCGAACCCCAGACCCCTGTATTGGGAACATGGAGTTTCAGCCCGTGGACCACCAGGGAAGTCCCTCCAAAAGAACTTTTTAGATATAACCTTTAACCACCACAAGAGAGAGGGTGGTTCTTTCCTTACTTTTTCTGTCTGGCTGCTGCTTAGTTGCTAAGTCACTTCAGTCCTGTCCGACCCTATAGACGGCCTCCTATCTGGCTCCTCTGTCCCTGGGATTCTCCAGGCAAGAACACTGGAGTGAGTTGCCATTTCCTTCTCCAATGCATGAAAGTGAAAAGTAAAAGTGAAGTCACTCAGTCGTGTCCGACTCTTAGCGACCCCAAGGACTGTAGCCTACCAGGCTCCTCCGTCCATGGGATTTTCCAGCCAAGAGTACTGGAGTGGGGTGCCATTGCCTTCATTAATTCCTCCAGAAAGATAGTCATTACAGATGAAAGGTTTGTAGATACACTGGGGAGCATGAATGATTCTTAACAGTGCTAACCTCTCTGCTCTACTCTTTCTTCTTCCTCCTGATTGGTATTTAAAGGAGGAAAGTGCCTCCCTCTGTGATGTGAAAAGTGCCTTCCATCTCTAGGCAATGGAACTCTTCCAGGAAAAGAAGAGATGATCCAGAGAATAATTCTAGCTAGCAATTGAGGCCTAAGTCTCCCCATTTAGGTTTCATCTGATATTAACTATGGTTGCGGTGACAACAGAGGATGAGATGGTTGGATGGCATCACCGACTCAATGGACAAGAATTTGAGTAAACTCTGGGAGCTGGTAATGGACAGGGAGGCCTGGCATGCTGTAGTCCATGGGGTTACAAAGAATCAAGACATGACTGAGAGACTGAACTGAACTGAACCATGGTGCTGTGGGTTGAATTGTGTCCCCATGGAAGATATGTGTTAGTTGCTCAGTATTGTCCAATTCTTTGCGATCTCGTGGTCTGTAGCCCACTAGGTTCCTCTGTCCATGGGATTTCCCAGGCAAGAATACTGGGGTGGGTTGCCATTCCCTTCTCCAGGGGATCTTCTCAACCCAGGGATTGAACCTGGGTCTCCCACATTGCAGGAAAATTCTTTACCACCTGAGCCACCATGAAAGATAAGCTGAAATCCTAACTCCCAGTTCCTCAGAATGTGATTTTCTTTGGAAGTAGGATTGTTGCAGATGTAATTAATGAAGATAAGGTCATGCTGGGGTTGAGTGGGCTCTTAATTCACTATGCCCAGTGGCCTTATAGGAAAATGATGTGAAGATACAGAGGGGAAACTACTATGTGACTTCAGAGAGAGAGAGATTAGTTACATTGTTACAAACTAAAGACCAAGGATCAGTGGCCACCACCAGAGGCTACAAGGACACCAGGAGGGATTCTACCCTTTGGATGGCAGAGGGAGCAAGGCTCCACTGACACTCCAGTTTGGACTTCTGGTCTCCAGAACTATGAGATGGTCAATTTCTCTGTGTTACTTGGTTATTGCAGTCCTAGGAAATGAACATAATAGTTCTATAATTCAACATCACAGCCTTATCAGTTCAGTTCAGTTCAGTTCAGTCGCTCAGTCGTGTCCGACTCTTTGCAACCCCATGAATCGCAGCACGCCAGGCCAACTGCAAACCTTCTCTTTTGTATTTGACTTAAACTCTTATAGTCTTATTCCAATTCTATCATCATAGGCAGAAAGTGTTTACTAAGAGACAGTGTCACCTGTCAACAGATTGTGAAAGAAGTATAGCTCCATATTCCCCAGAAACAGAGAACCTGTCTCCTAAAAGTCTTCACTATCTTTAAATATACTCCTAGTCTGTGTAAAATTGCTCATCAGTGTCATGGAACCCCCTCTCCCCCTGCCCAAACCAGTGCTCAATATTTTTAGTGAAACATCGTAGGTGAAGTACATTGTGTGTGCATGATAAGATGCTTCAGTCGCGTCTGACTCTTTGCAACTCTATGCACCGTAGCCTGCCAGGCTCCTCTGTCCATGGGATTCTCCAGGCAAGAATACTGGAGTGGGTTGCCATATCCTCCTCCAGGGGATCTTCCCGACCTGGGGATCGAACCTGCATCTCTTATGTCTCCTGCACAGGCAGGTGGGTTCTTTACCACTAGCACCACCTGGGAAGCCCACGAAGTACACTGAAGTCACATTATGTACTTCATAAAATATTCACTACTCTATATTATAAAACATTAAGGCATGAGGGGAGAAATAAACTTATGTGTCAGCCAGTTTTATTCCTTTGGAGAAAATACATTAAAATATATTCATAGCAAATATGTAGGGTCTTTGACTAGATCTGTTCCTACTAGTGGGATAAAGCTGGAACGATTTGAAATTACCCATTATGTATAAATTTCTACCCCAAAAGGGGCAATTTCATCATCTCAGTATAATTTTAAAAAGCTATTTACCTAAAATAGTAAAGTATTATTAGTACTATACTAGTAAATAACACAAATAACTTGGTATGAGTTAATTTCCTTCAAGTTTTCAAAACTAGCTTTAGAAATCATATTGCTTAGTGGCAGTTTTGTGCAAATGACAAATGAAAACAAAATGCTTTTATATTAGCAAATGAAAACAAAAAAGGTTATTCTACTCTTTATAATTCGTTTATATTACACAGCATAAACATATTTACTGAAGTATGTCATTTCCTTGATTTTGAGTGTTTGCTACTGTTCGAGCCAACTATTCTGATAGTTAAACAATTTTAAAATATAAAGATGCTTTTTGCCTTGGGGACTAGAAGTTTGCAGAGATGGGAGAGGGTCCCCCAATCCAAATACAATATGATCGTGTTGTCCTATTTGCTTTTAATCATCCATAATTCCTGAGATACTTAACATTTTATGTTTAAATGTTATCACGGTACAAAGCTTTTCCCCTGCTTGTGCATAATTTCATCTAGAAATTAATATCTCCCACTCATAATGCATCAAAAACTAGAAACATTTTCCTTCCTTAATGTTGTAGGAATTAGTGTAATTTTAAAGCACTCAAGGATATAATTATTTACATGTACTAGAAATATTAACTAGAACTATCTGATCAAGGTATGTGAAAGCTGGAGAGAAGCAAAATATTCCTTGAAATTATAGATGGATAAGCTATTATAATGTTGCTTAAAAAAATAATTAGGCTATGTCAGCATTCCAGATAATAGAAAAATTTGTTCTTGGAATCCGTTGAATGTTAAATATTTCTTTATTTGTAAAATACTTGATGATTATTTATTTTCTGTTAAAGTTTATGTATAAGTAGATATGGATTTGGTATTGTTGGAAGCGATAGGAAAAAATAGATGAAGTGTTAATTTAATAAATGTGTTGCCAGTTGTGCTAAAATTGAATGCGATACATGTGCGTCATTTATATGTATATACAGTTGTAATATTTTTTATCATTATTATGAAGTGTGCTTAGTTTTATAAATGCATCTGCTCATTATGATGATTCCTGTGCTCAACTTAAATGGAGTTATCATTTTTCTTCTTTTGTTTATAAAGGTACAGTTTATATTTCTTGTGTGATTGATTATATTCCTGGAAGGTCTTGTGATTAACAATATAGTATATTTTTTATTGAGTTATTTCACACACAAATGACAAGGCCCAAAGGGTACTTCAGGTTTGCAAGATTTTTCTAATATATATGTTCTATATTAAGCTGCTAATTAGTGCTTTTAAACAGCTCAACACTGAATTGTTGGAAGGTACCATATCAGGGGCTAATATAAAACTGTTTATGTGAAAGGATATATAAAATAAGAAGGTGTTAAACCCAATACAAACTGAGTGGCAGAGGGTTCCCACCAGTGTTAATTTTCTGTTTGTTTTGTCTCATTTAAAGTAAAGATGCCTGTGTTAGCATTGTGATGTAGGACACACCGTACATATAGATAGACTGAAATGTGTCAATTTCTGAGGAGCATTTGTCTGGCAAAGCAGTCAGTGTGTAGTTTTATTAGGAAATAGTTTTTCTTTAAAGACAATACTTTTTATTTTTAATGGAAGGGCATATGGATATATACATGGATATACATATATATACACACACATATATACACACACATATATATGTATATATGATTTTATGTATGTTGATTATACAAGATATGTTAGAAGTTCCTATTCCTGCTATTCATGTTCATGAGCTTTTTAATGGTATTTTGATATGATTGTCTAACAGGCAATAATTCACTAATAGAGTTTTTAATTTCTCAAGGCAATTTCACAACTGAAGTTCAATGTACATGAGTTGAAATCAATCCAAAAGTCTCAATATCTTAAGTTGAATTTTATTCTCAGTATTATGAATGAATCAAACTAGAGGAAACCTTAAGTCATCTCTTTCAATCCAGTACTCCCAGCTTCTACACAGATACAGCAGTGAGAAAACTTTCTGCTCTTAAATGCTTCCAGGGAAATTTACAGATTTTCCTCATCATCCTCACCAAAGTTTATTTTTTAACAATTAAATTTATTATTAATTGACATATAATTGTTTTACAATATTGTGTTTGTTTCTGCCAAATGTCAACATGAATCAGCCACAGGTATACCTATGTCTTCTCCCTCTTGAACTTCCCTCCCACCTCCCTCCCTATCCCATGCCCTCTAGGTTGTTACAGAGCCCTGGTTTAATTTCCCTGAGTCACACAGCAAATTCCCATTAGCTATGGTAATATATATGTTTCCCTGTTACTCTCTCCGTACATCCCACTCTCTCCTTCCTCCCTGCACCCCATGTCCATAAGTCTGTTCTCTATGTCTGTGTCTCCATTGCTGCCTTGCAAATAAGTTCATCAGTACCATCTTTCTATATTCCATATATACATGTGTTAATATATGATATTTGTTTTTCTCTTTCTGACTTACTTCTCTCTGTATAATAGGCTCTGGTCTCATCCACCTCATTAGAAATGACTCAAACACGTTCCTTTTTATGACTAAGTAATATTCCATTATATGTGTGTACCACAGCTTCTTTATCCATTTATCTGTCGATGGGCATCTAGATTGCTTCTCTGTACCAGCTATTGTAAATAGTGCTGCAGTGAACATTGGGGTATATGTGTATTTTTCAATTTCCTCACCAAAGTTTAGTGATTGGTTTCAAGGGATGACTACTTCATAATTTTTATACTTCTTTGGCCAGTCTACTTCATCTCAGATGAAGCTCCAAGGGACAACTGGACAACTTGCAAGAAAGAATTTTTATTAGTTATCATCCCTTATTGCATGAAATCACACTAATTTCAAATAGATATTCTGTTTAGCTTTTTCCCTTACCATAATGCCTTCTACTATTCTCTATTTAAATGCTCAGTGTTAAAAAGGGGTTTTGATTTGTTTCATTTTTAGTGTTTTTTTTTTTAAACTTTGTTGTTCCTATAAATATGAATACTTGGGGATTTCATAATGCTGGGTATGAAGACATATATTTCTCATACACATTCAACTAGATTTTGGAAATATCATATGACCACAGGCTGTATCTTTAAAATGAAAAAAGAAATTGCTGATAAACTCTTGGCAAGTTTGATTAACAAAAAGGAGAGCAGTCATAAATAAATGTCAGGAGTTAAAATAAGTCATCATTACAGGCTGTTTGGCTTTGCAAAACAGAAGACATAGAGCTACTTTATGGCAATAAGATTGAGGATCTGAATTACATTAATTACAAAAATTTCAAAACATATTCAACCTGGCAAAAGATGAAATAGAACATATAAATAGTCCTAGATGTGGCTCAGTGGTAAAGAACCTGCCTGCAGTGCAGGAGACCTGGGTTCAGTCCCTGGGTTGGGAAAATCCCCTGGAGTAGGAAGTGGCAGTCCACTCCAGTACTCTTGCCTGGGGAGTTCCATGGCCGAAGGAGCCTGGCGGGCTACAGTCAATGGGGTTGCACAGAGTCAGACATGACTGAAGCAAATAAGCAGCAGCAGCAGATATAGTAATACTATTGAATCTGCAATTTAAGTCTTACCACAGGCAAATCTTTTGACCTAGATGTCTTCACTGATCAATTCTTCCATAAATTTAAAGAAGAAATAACACCAATTATGATGGCTCTAAGCATCATGTAAGATGGTAGGTGTTGCAAGAGGGTATCAGAGGGCAGACACACTAAAACCATGCTCACAGAAAACTAGTCAATCTAATCACACTAGGACCACAGCCTTGTCTAACTCAATGAAACCAAGCCATGCCCGTGGGACAACCCAAGATGGGCGGGTCATGGTGGAGAGGTCTGACAGAATGTGGTCCGCTGGAGAAGGGAATGGCAAGCCACTTCAGTAATCTTGCCTTGAGAACCCCATGAACAGTATGAAAAGGCAAAATGATAGGATACTGAAAGAGGAACTCCCCAGGTCATTAGGTGCCCAATATGCTACTGGAGATCAGTGGAGAAATAACTCCAGAAAGAATGAAGGGATGGAGCCAAAGCAAAAACAATACCCAGCTGTGGATGTGACCAGTGATAGAAGCAAGATCCGATGCTGTAAAGAGCAATATTGCATAGGAACCTGGAATGTCGGTCTATGAATCAAGGCAAATTGGAAGTGGTCAAACAAGAGATGGCAAGGGTGAACATCGACATTCTAGGAATCAGCGAACTAAAATGGACTGGAATGGGTGAATTTAACTCAGATGACCATTATATCTACTACTGCGGGCAGGAATCCCTCAGAAGAAATAGAGTAGCCATCATAGTCAACAAAAGAGTCCGAAATGCAGTATTTGGATGCAATCTCAAAAACGACAGAATGATCTCTGTTCATCTCCAAGGCAAACCATTCAGTATCACAGTTATCCAAGTCTATGCCCCAACCAGTAACGCTGAAGAAGCTGAAGTTGATTGGTTTTATGAAGACCTAAAGATCTTTTAGAATTAATACCCAAAAAAGATGTCCTTTTCATTATAGGGGACTGGAATGCAAAAGTAGGAAGTCAAGAAACACCTGGAGTAACAGGCAAATTTGGCCTTGGAATGTGGAATGAAGCAGGGCAAAGACTAATAGAGTTTTGCCAAAGAAAATGCAGTGGTCATAGCAAAAACCCTCTTCCAACAATACAAGAGAAGACTCTACACATGGACATCACCAGATGGTCAACACCGACATCAGATTGATTCTATTCTTTGCAGCCAAAGATGGAGAAGCTGTATACAGTCAACAAAAACAAGACCAGGAGCTGACTGTGGCTCAGATCATGAACTCCTTATTGCCAAATTCAGACTGAAATTGAAGAAAGTAGGGAAAACCACTAGACCATTCAGGTATGACCTAAATCAAATCCCTTATGATTATACAGTGGAAGTGAGAAATAGATTTAAGGGACTAGATCTGATAGATAGAGTGCCTGATGAACTGTGGATGGAGGTTCATGACATTGTACAGGAGACAGGGATCAAGACCATCCCCATGGAAAAGAAATGCAAAAAAGCAAAATGGCTGTCTGGGGAGGCCTTACAAATAGCTGTGAAAAGAAGAGAGGCGAAAAGCAAAGGAGAAAAGGAAAGATATAAGCATCTGAATGCAGAGTTCCAAAGAATAGCAAGAGATAAGATTGCCTTCTTCAGTGATCAACGCAAAGAAATAGAAGAAAACAACAGAATGGGAAAGACTAGAGATCTCTTCAAGAATATTAGAGATACCAAGGGAACATTTCATGCAAAGATGGGCTCGATAAAGGACAGAAATGGTCTGGACCTAACAGAAGCAGAAGATATTAAGACGCGGTGGCAAGAATACATGGAAGAACTATACAAAAAAGATCTTCATGACCAAGATAATCATGATGATGTGATCACTAATCTAGAGCCAGACATCTTGGAATGTGAAGTCAAGTGGGCCTTAGAAAGCATCACTGTGAACAAAGCTAGTGGAGGTGATGGAATTCCAGTTGAGCTGTTTCAAATCCTGAAAGATGATGCTGTGAAAGTGGTGCACTCAACATGCCAGCAAATTTGGAAAACTCAGCAGTGGCCACAGGACTGGAAAAGGTCAATTTTCATTCCAATCCCAAAGAAAGGCAATGCCAAAAAATGCTCAAACTACCGCACAATTGCACTCATCTCACATGCTAGTAAAGTAATGCTCAAAATTCTCCAAGCCAGGCTTCAGCAATACGTGAACCGCGAACTCCCTGATGTTCAAGCTGGTTTTAGAAAAGGCAGAGGAACCAGAGATCAAATTGCCAACGTCTGCTGGATCATGGAAAAAGCAAGAGAGTTCCAGAAAAACATCTATTTCTGCTTTATTGACTATGCCAAAGCCTTTGATTGTGTGGATCACAATAAACTGTGGAAAATTCTGAAATAGATGGGAATACCAGACCACCTGACCTGCCTCTTGAGAAATCTGTATGGAGGTGAGGAAGCAACAGTTAGAACTGGACATGGAACAACAAACTGGTTCCAAAGAGGAAAAGGAGTACGTCAAGGCTGTATATTGTCACCCTGCTTACTTAACTTATATGCAGATTACATCATGAGAAACGCATGGAAGAAACACAAGCAGGAATCAAGATTGCTGGGAGAAATATCAATAACCTCAGATATGCAGCTGACACCACCCTTTGGCAGAAAGTGAAGAGGAACTAAAAAGCCTCTTGATGAAAGTGAAAGAGGAGAGTGAAAAAGTTGGCTTAAAGCTCAACATTCAGAAAACAAAGATCATGGCATCTGGTCCCATCACTTCGTGGGAAATAGATGGGGAAACAGTAGAAACAGTGTCAGACTTTATTTTTTTTGGCTCCAAAATCACTGCAGATGGTGACTGCAGCCATGAAATTAAAAGACGTTTACTCCTTGGAAGAAAAGTTATGACCAATCTAGATACTATATTCAAAAGCAGAGACATTACTTTGCCGACTAAGGTCCGTCTAGTCAAGGCTATGGTTTTTCCTGTGGTCATGTATGGATGTGAGAGTTGGACTGTGAAGAAGGCTGAGCGCCGAAGAATTGATGCTTTTGAACTGTGGTGCTGGAGAAGACTCTTGAGAGTCCCTTGGACTGCAAGGAGATCCAACCAGTCCATTCTGAAGGAGATCAACCCTGGGATTTCTTTGGAAGGAATATGGTAAAGCTGAAGCTCCAGTACTTTGGCCACCTCATGCAAAGAGTTGACTCACTGGAAAAGACTCTGATGCTGGGAGGGATTGCAGGCAGGAGGAGAAGGGGACGACCGAGGATGAGATTGCCTGATGGCATCACGGACTTGATGGACGTGAGCCTGAGTGAACTCCGGGAGATGGTGATGGACAGGGAGGCCTGGCTTGCTGCGATTCATGGGGTCTCAAAGAGTCAGACATGAGTGAGCGACTGAACTGAACTGAACTGAAGCATATTCAAAAGCAGAGACATTACTTTGCCAACAAATGTCTGTCTAGTCGAAGCTGTGGTTTTTCCAGTGGTCATGTATGGATGTGAGAGTTCGACTATAAAGAAAGCTGAGCACCGAAGAATTGATGCTTTTGAACTGTGGTGTTGGAGAAGACTCTTGAGAGTCCCTTGGACTGCAAGGAGATCCAACCAGTCCATCCTAAAGGAGATCAGTCCTTAATATTCATTGGAAGGACTGATGCTGAAGCTGAAACTGCAATACTTTGGCCACCGGATGCAAAGAACTGACTCACTGGAAAGGATCCTGATGCTGGCAAGATTGAAGGCAGGAGGAGAAGGGAAAGACAGAGGATGAGATGGTTGGATGGCATCACTGATTTGATGGAGGTGAATTTGAGCAAGCTCCAGGAGTTGGTGATGGACAGGGCAGCCTGGCATGCTGCAGTCCATGGGATCACAAAGAGTCAGACATAGTGACTGAACTGAATTTACAGCCCCACCAATAGTGTTGGAGGGTTCCCTTTCCTGCACACCTCCTCCAGAATTTATTATTTGTACATTTTTTGATGATAGACCTTCTGACTGTTATGTGGTGATACCTCATTGTAGTTTTGATTTGCATTTCTCTAATAATTAATGGTGCTGTGCATCTTTTCATATGCTTTTTCCACCTTCTCCATGTCTTCTTTGGAGAAAAGATTATTTAGATCTTCAGTCCATTTCTTAAATTGAGTTTTTGTTGATTGTTGTCGTTTTTATATTGAACTGCAAGAGTCATTTGTATATCTGGGGGATTAATCTCTTATTGATCATTTCATTTGCAAATATTTTCTCCCATTCTGTAGGCTCATTTTTCATTTTGCTTATTGTTTTCTTTGGTCTGCAAAAGCTCTTAAGTTTAACTCAGCCCCATTTATTTATTTTTATTTTCATTACTCAGCATTCATGACAGTAAGTCCCTGTAACTGGCAGACCTGCCCCGTTACTCACCTTCTCTCTCTCTTGTGTGTAGTGTGTGGGACTGCTGTCTGGAGGAGCAGAAGAGGCGGTGGGAGCAAGCCACCAAGAAGATCAGCATCTTCATAGGCACCTTCCTCATGTGCTTTGTACCCTATGTGATCACCAGCTTGGTTCCCACTAATGATGCCCAGAATAAAACTGTTTCAATAAAAATGCGGTCAGTTCACAACTCAGTATGTTCTCTCCAAATGGACATGATGCATTTGAATTTTAAAAAACATTGACAAAGTTGTTTGTCTTTTATGGGGAGAAAAGACAACTTACTAAGGAGAAAAAGCTAAGCCTAGGAAACCTCTGCAAAACACTCCCCTGCCCACTGCCACCACCCCATCCAGCCACTGCCTTGACTTTCCTTTCTGAAAGAAGGAGCCATCCTAAGCCAAGCTCAGAAAACATGCAAACATACTGTCATTTCATTTCAGCACATATTTCCTCAGCACCTTCTCTGTGTAGAGCATGAAAGAGACCCTGCAGAGGAGGTGTGGGCTGGTGAGGTCCTGCAGGAGAGGCCCCTGTGAGGGTGACATGACCCTGTAGATATGACTCTCCCACCTGGATGGAACACCATGACTTGGCATCTGATAGGGAAGCATCCCAGACTTCTGAGGCTGGAGTGAGTGAAGTGGGCATGGCTTCAATGGGGGGCAATTCCAGCAGAAGGGACAGTATGGGCCAAGTCTAGAGCCCTGCATGGGAGCCACCAGTCACTGGTCCCACTGAAGCAAAGCACTTGAATGTGACTAGTCCAAATTGAGATGTACTGTAGGTATGACATGCATGCTGGGTTTCCAAGGCTTAACACAGCTACACACACACACACCCACACACACACCCCCACACACATCTGATACATATATATGGAATTCCCTGGTGGCTCAGCAGTAAAGAATTTGCCTGCAGTGCAGGATACAGATTCTATCCCTGGGTTGGGAAGATCCCCTGGAGAAGAAAATAGCAACCCACTCCCCTGGAAAATCCCATGGACAGAAGAGCCTTGCAGGCTACAGTGGGCAGCAAGAGGAGGACATGACTTAGCTACTAAACCAAAGAGGTGGATCAGAAAATATTGCTGTGTTTTATGTTAAAGAGTGTTCTAGTATGTTTTCCTCTAAGAGTTTACAATTGCACTCATCTCACACACTAGTAAAGTAATACTCAAAATTCTCCAAGCCAGGCTTCAGCAATATGTTAACCATGAACTTCCAGATGTTCAAGCTGGTTTTAGAAAAAGGAGAGGAATCAGAGATCAAATTGCCAACATCCACTGGATCATGGAAAAAGCAAGAGAGTTCCAGAAAAACATCTATTTCTGCTTTATCACCTATGCCAAAGCCTTTGACTGTGTGGATCACAATAAACGGTGGAAAATTCTGAAAGAGATGGGAATACCAGACCACCTGACCTGCCTCTTGAGAAACCTATATGCGGGTCAGGAAGCAACAGTTAGAACTGGACATGGAACAACAGACTGGTTCCAAATAGGAAAAGGAGTACGTCAAGGCTGTATATTGTCACCCTGCTTATTTAACTTCTATGCAGAGTACATCATGAGAAACGCTGGGTTGGAAGAAACACAAGCTGGAATCAAGATTGCAGGAGAAATATCAATAACCTCAGATATGCAGATGATGCCACCCTTATGGCAGAAAGTGAAGAGGAGCTAAAAAGCCTCTTGATGAAAGTGAAAGAGGAGAGTGAAAAAGTTGGCTTAAAGCTCAACATTCAGAAAACAAAGATCATGGCATCTGGTCCCATCACTTCATGGCAAATAGATGGGGAAACAGTGGAAACAGTGGCACATTATTTTTTGGGCTCCAAAATCACTGTGGATGGTGATTGCAGCCATGAAATTAAAGTACACTTACTCCTTGGAAGGAAAGTTATGACCAACCTAGATAGCATATTCAAAAGCAGTGACATTACTTTGCCAACAAAGGTCTGTCTAATCAAGGCTATGGATTTTCCAGTAGTTATGTATGGATGTGAAAGTTGGACTGTGAAGAAGGCTGAGCGCTGAAGAATTGATGCTTTTGAACTGTGGTGTTGGAGAAGACTCTTTGAGAGTCCCTTGGACTGCAAGGAGATCCAACCAGTCCATCCTAAAGGAGATCAGTCCTGGGTGCTCTTTAGAAGGAATGATGCTAAAGCTGAACTCCAGTATTTTGGCCACTTCATGCAAAGAGTTGACTCATTGGTTAAGACTCTGATGCTGGGAAGGATTGGGGGCAGGAGGAAAAGGGGATGACAGAGGATGAGATGGATGACAGAGGATGAGGCATTATGGCCTCAATGGACATGAGTCTGAGTGAACTCCGGGAGATGGTGATGGACAGGAAGGCCTGGTGTGCTGCAATTCATGGGGTCGCAAAGAGTTGGACACAACTGAGAGAGTGAACTGAACTGAACTGAAGAATTTTATTATGTCTGGCTTTATATTTCAAGCTTTAATCCATTTTGAGTTTTTGTGTGTGGTGTTCTAATTTTATTCTTTTACATGTATCTACCCATTTTTCCCAGCATCACTAATTGAAGTGACAATCTTTTCTCCATTGTATATTTTTGCCTCCTTTGTCATAGTTTAGTTGACCATAGATATATGGATTTATCTCTGGACTTTCTGTCTGGTTCCATTGAATCTGTGTTTCTGTTTTTGTGCCCATACCATACTGTTTTGATGACTGAAGCTTTGCAGTATGCTCTGAAGTCAATCTTTCCTTTCTCAAGACTGGTTTGAAAAAAAAAAAAAGATTGCTTTGGCTATTTGGGGTCTTCAGAAAAGAAAGAAAAAAATGTATGCTGTGGTTGCTAAGATTTATGGTAAGAATGAGTTTTTCATTTGTGAAATTGTGAAGAAGAAAAAAGAAATTCATGTTAGTTTTGCTACTGTCACATCTCAAACTGCAAATTTATGGCCACAGAGCATGGTAAGTGCTTAGTTACAATGAAGAAAGCATTAAATTGCACAATAAAATACTCAGAGAGAGAGAGAGAAGGAGACTACATTCCCTTATTTTTTATTTTATTATTATTGTTGTTAATTTCTTACTGTGCCTAATTTTCAAATTAAACTTTATTGTAGGTATGTATGTATAGGAAAAATCATGGTATGTGAATGGTTTGCTACTATCTGTAGTTTCAGGCATCCATTAGGGTTTTGTAACAAGTCCTCTGCCAATAAGAGGGAAGTACTATGCTACAAAAGTGAAATAAAATAGCATTTCAAAAGAATTAAAAATTCCAGTACCTGAGAAAACATACCAAGAAGAGATTCAATATTTCTACACTAAAATCTTCAGAACATTATTGAGAGATATTAAAGAAATAGAGGAACAGAGGATGTTCACAAATTAAAATTAATTTCCTCCAAATTGATCCAGAGATTCAATTCCATCCCATCAAAATCTCACAGAATCTATTGTAGAAATTGACAATATGATTCTAAAATTTATAGTTGAAGCAATGGCTGAAAGTGGTGAAGATGATCTTGAAGAAGAATTTAATATAAAGCTAGAGTAAGTAAGATAGTGTGGTATTAATTGAAGAATAAATAAATAACAGAATAAAACGTCTTGAAAGACAACCACTCGTACACATACACATGGTCAATCTCTCACCCAACAAAAATTTCAAACATAAAGCAAATTGGAAGAAGTTTACAGTGAGTAATACTCACCACCTAATTCTGCTATTATCATTTAACAAGGCTTGTTTATCATAGATTTATTCATCCATTCAAACATCATATATTTTAAGGCATTTAAAAGTAAATTACAAGTGTTAGTTGCACTTCCCTCTAAATACTTCAACATTGCTACCATTAGCTAGAGTCTAATATTTCCTTACAGTTCTTTACTGCTGATGTAAAATTTACATATAATGAAATGAACAATTAAATCTGCTGAAATTTGAAAAATACATAAACTTATGATACACAATCCACTCAAATTATACAATAGTTTAATTATATCAGAAATTTGTATTATGCCAATTTCTGTCCCATTCCCCAGATACAAGAATTAAGATTTGTTTTTGCCACAGAAACTTTTCTTGTTCTAATATTCCATATAAATAGAATCTACTGTGTCTACTCTTGTGTCTAGCTTCATCAACTCAGCGTGACATCTTTAAGATCTATCCATATTGTTTCATATATTGAGAGTGTAAAGTAAATCACTGTTAGTTCATTCTTCAGTTCATGGACACATGGGCAGTTTCAAGTTTTTGGTTGTTATGAATAAAACTACTGTGAGTGTTATGTCCCTTGTGGATATATGATTTAATTTAATTTGCATAAATGGAATATTGGAATTGATGTGCCATAGAGTAGGCATATATGTAGTTTTATAAAAAACTGCCAGTACTTTTTCCAAAGTAGATATACCATGTTACAAGCTTCTCCAGTTGCCAGTCTGGGATATAAAGGAAGTGGGAAGAAAATATAGGAAACATACTACCATGTCTTGAGTACCAAGTTCCCTAGCCAGTTTGCCTTTTTCCCCTACCTTTCAGTGTCTTCTTATATATAACACTTAAGGATTTAGCTGTACTTGAGAAGGAATAGGGAGACATATGTCAACTTCATATTGTTTGAAATAAAAAATGTGTCACTATTTTCATTTTATCCTGAACATGCTATTAATAACTGGTGGCAGGGATTGTCAAATGAGTCCTAATACTCTTGACTTTTTGCAGATGTAGGTGTGATAGAGCTTGACATGAGTTTGAAGACAGAAGACTCAGCAGTCTGAGTTGATGACTATGAGGAATTTTCTGGTCTCTGTCCCATGGGAAGATGCTTTGAAAGAAAAGGGCTCAGATCACTGTTGAGGAATGCCAGATGAAAGGAAGGGCACATTGGCAGTTTGCAGCATGGGTAGCTCCGAACAATGACATAGGAACAAATTGGATGGACATTTGTAAGCAGTTCCTGAGGTGTTCAAGGCATAGCTAAGTGGCACTTTGTGAAACCAAGAGAAGGGTAAAAACAAGAAGATATGGGCAGCTACAAAGTAAATACCATTAGTTGTTGAGATGTGATGCAAGAAAAGCAAATGAGTACTCCCCCTATTCCCATCTAAATGGCCTGCCTTTGTCTTCAGTAGTCCAGCTTCAGCTGGAGAGGGACCTGAGGTCCCCAGGAAAAAGCCCTTGGGATAGAAGTCAGGTATAATCAGGGCAGGTGCAATGCTTGGGGAGAAATCTGACATTGAGCACAGGTCAGCCTTGAGCAAAGCAGTGAACAGTTGGAGGAAACATATAAGACAAGGGAACAAAGGGAATTCTATTTTTGGAATTAATAATGAAGGCACTTTTACAAAAGAATGACAAAAGAGAGGGCTTTTTTAGTTTTTAAGGGAGGCTAAGAAAGAAGAGGGCTAAAATGAAATAAAGACAAATGATAAAGCTTTTAGTATACATAGAACAGAAAACACATTTTCATCAGTATAGATATCTTCCTTTGTTATTTCCCATCCATCTACTCATAGATCACTTCTCATTTTACCTCTAATGTACTACCTTATTAGGGGGATGACAGAGGATGAAATGGTTGGATGGCATCAGCGACTCAATGAATATCAGTTTAAGGAAATGCTGTGATATGGTCAAGGACAGGGAAGACTGGTGTGTTGCAGTTCATGGGGTCTCAAAGAGTCAGACACGACTTAGTGACTGAACAGCAACACCACCTGATTGGTGTTTGCGTTCTGATTTATAGTAGTGTGTGCTGGTTAAGGGCAATGCATATCTGATATGAAGTCATTTGTCAATTAGGGTTCAGTTCAGTTCAGTTCAGTTCAGTTCAGTTGCTCAGTTGTGTCCGACTCTTTGCGACCCCCATGAATTGCAGCACGCCAGGCCTCCCTGTCCATCACCAACTCCCGGAGTTCACTCAAACTCATGTCCATCGAGTCCGTGATGCCATCCAGCCATTTCATCCTCGGTCGTCCCCTTCTCCTCCTGCCCCCAATCCCTCCCAGCATCAGAGTCTTTCCAGTGAGTCAACTCTTCGCATGAAGTGGCCAAAGTACTGGAGTTTCAGCTTTAGCATCATTCCTTCCAAAGAACACCCACCACCCTTTAGGATGGACTGGCTGTATCTCCTTGCAGTCCAAGGGACTCTCAAGAGTCTTCTCCAACACCACAGTTCAAAAGCATCAATTCTTCAGCGCTCAGCCTTCTTCACAGTCCAACTCTCACATCCATACATGGCTAATGGAAAAACCGTAGCCTTGACTAGACAGATCTTTGTTGGTAAAGTAATGTCACTGCTTTTCAGTGTGCTATCTAGGTTGGTCAAAACTTTTCTTCCAAGAAGTAAGCGTCTTTTAATTTCATGGCTGCAATCACCATCTGCAGTGATTTTGGAGCCCCCAAAATAAATCAGCGACTGTTTCCACTGTTTCCCCATCTATTTGCCATGAAGTGATGGGACTGGATGCCATGATCTTCGTTTTCTGAATGTTGAGCTTTAAGCCACTTTTTCACTCTCCTCTTTCACTTTCATCAAGAGGCTTTTGAGTTCCTCTTCACTTTCTGCCATAAGGGTGGCGTCATCTGCATATCTGAGGTTATTGAGATTTCTCCCAGCAATCTTGATTCCAGCTTATGCTTCTTCCAGCCCAGCGTTTCTCACAATGTACCCTGCATATAAGTTAAATAAGCAGGGTGACAATATACAGCCTTGATGGATTCCATTTCCTATTTGGAGCCAGTCTGTTGTTCCATGTCCAGTTCTAACTGTTGCTTCCTGACCTGCATACAGATTTCTGAGGAGGCAGGTCAGGTGGTCTGGTATTCCCATCTCTTTCAGAATTTTCCACAGTTTATTGTGACCCACACAGTCAAAGGCTTTGGCATAGTCGATCAAGCAGAAATGGATGTTTTTCTGGAATTCAAGAGCTTTTTCCATGATCCAGCGGATGTTGGCAATTCGATCTCTGGTTCCTCTGTCTTTTCTAAAATCAGCTTGAACATCTGGAAGTTCACGGTTCACATATTGCTGAAGCCTGAAACTCCAGTACTTTGGCCACCTCATGCGAAGAGTTGACTCATTGAAAAAGACTCTGATGCTGGGAGGGATTGGGGGCAGGAGGAGAAGGGGACGACAGAGGATGAGATGGCTGGATGGCATCACTGACTCGATGGACCTGAGTCTGAGTGAACTCTGGGAGTTGGTGATGGACAGGGAGGCCTGGCATGCTGCGATTCATGGGGTCGCAAAGAGTCGGACACGACTGAGCGACTGAACTGAACTGAACTGATATATATAGTCATAAATATATTTGATGTGCAAATCTTTTTGAATTTTGATTTAGTATGTCAAAAATCTCTTTTCCCTCTCTATTTCGTTAAAAATATACTGGAAATAATAGTTGCTTCAACCAGTGTGTGTGTTTTATTCCTGTCTCACTTTGAAAGTCAAATATATGTAGAGGATTCTGCATGTTGATTTGCTAATTTGAGATATTTAGTCATGACTCACTAGGGCATCTTAATGATGTAATGATGTTGTTGTACAAGTTACTAGGTAGCTGCCACTAAAGTATGGTGCATTGCTTTTCTTCTCAGGTTGATCCCACTAGCCTTGGAGATTAGATGGCTTGCTAAGTAGGAAAGTTTAGGTGTCATGTAATCGTGCAGGATAGACATGGCAATGTGCCCAGGAGCATCAATGTCATGTGAAGCTCTGAAAGAAAGATTTGGAGGAGTAAATGTGATTTTGCATATACAGACAAATTAGCAGAATTCCATTTTCCATGTCACACTATTTTGAATCCTTCACAAAAACACAGAATGTAGAACACTCATGTATAGTGAATACCTGCAAAATGTAGTACTTTGCCATTGTGCTCTCATTACATTGGGTTTCCCAGGTGGCCCTCTGGTAAAAAAAAATCCACCTGCCAATGCAGGAGACTCAAGAGACATGGCTTTGATCCCTGGGTTGGAAAGATCCCTGGAGTAGGAAACGGCAACTCCAGTATTCTTGACTGAAAATTTCCATGGACAGAGGAGCCTCACAAGCTACAATCCATAGGTTGCAGAGTCAGACACACGGAGCAAGCATGAGCATGTCCTCATTACATTAGTGCTGCGGATTCATCCAAAATAACTGAGGATGATATTGAGGGAGGTCGCAGAACTATGACTTAGGGCCAATATGTGTGTCCTGATATAACCAACTAGAAGGGGAGTTTTTTTGATAAGTCCCAGAAGATTTGCATGACTAGGATTTTAGGAACATGAATTTGTCCCCTGAGATCATGTATATTTAAATTTGGTTGTACACATGCAAAATGTTTCCCACGTATTTGTTCAACTTTCTGCTATAATTATACTCCAATGTTTGTTTGCAAACATACTCCTATTTTTAGTTCTATTTCCCTCCACAGTGAATTCTTTGGTAGTACAAAAAAACCCTGATAACTCTAGAATTTGCAGGCTATTTTTCTTTGCCTTTTAAATGTTTAATAATGTAAACATATTTGGAACATAAACTTACCCACAACTGTTGAAGATAATTCCTCAGTGAGCAAAATAAAGAGAGAAATTTATTTATTTATTTATTTTTTTTTAAGAGAGAAATTTAGAACTCTTGGAAACCACTGAGGCTATGGCAGGTATTATTTTCCTGCCTGATGATCCTAACAATAAACTTGAAGAGGCTAATAAAGCCCAGTGAACAACAACTTGAGAAACTGTAGTCAAGACAAATAGCAGTCATCCTAAAAAGCATGAGATGTATTTAAATGCTTTTTAATATTTTTATTGTTATGGAGTGGCAAATTGATCCACACTTCAGTATTGCCTGAGAAACTTGTGAGTAAAAACAATGACACATTCATCCTATAGATCAGTTTTGGGAAGAATCGATGCTTGCCTTATCCTTATCAAGTCTTCAACTATTAACATGATATATATTTTCATTTATTTAGGTTTTATAGATTTATAAAGATTTCTGAATACAGATTCTGAATATATTTTGTTAGATTTATATTTAGAATTTCATTCTTTTGAGCTATTGTAGTAGGCACTTTTTTAGAAAATTTGTATTTCAATTGTTTATTGCTCAGATATATAAATACTATTTATTTTGTTTATTGACCTAATATCTTGCTAATTTGCTAAACTCATTTATTATTTCTAGGAGCTTTTGAAAACTTTCTTTGGCATTTTCCATGTATAGAAGCATGTTGTCTGTGAATAGCTTTATTTCTTCCCTTTAAATATGTATGAATTTTATTTCTTTTACTTTCTTTATTGCACAGGCTAAGAATTTCAGTGTGCTATTGAACAGCATCATCATCTCAATGGAACATGATTCTGAGCAAACTCCAGGAGACAGTGACAGACAGGGAGCTTGGTGTGCTGCACACCATGGGTCTGCAAAGAGTCTGACAGGACTGAGAAAAGTGTTGAGAGAGGGCTTTCTTGCCTCTAAAGCAGCTAATCTTTCACCATTTTTAGATTCCAAGTGTACATATATTAGGCTGTTTGATATTATCCCACGGTTCTTAGATATTCTGTCCCTTTATTTTTACACTTTTTCTTGTGATTCAGCTTGAGTGACTTCTATTAACATACCTTTAAGGTCACTGATTCTTTCTGCAGGCTGTCAAGTTTACGTGAAGTCACTGTTGAAGTCATTTTTCATCTCTCTTACTATATTCTAGTTAATAACATTTCCATTTGATTCTTTTTATCATTTCTTCAGTGTTGAAATTATCCACCTGGTATTTCATGTTTATCTTTTCTAATAGAGATTTTAATATAGGTATAATAGTTATTTTAAATTCTCTGATATTTTTAACATCTGTTCTATACGCAAGTATGGTTCTATTGATTGTATAGTCTCTTGACAATTGACTGATTTTTATTGTTTTTTTTTCACGTTTCATATTTTTTTGTTGAAAACTAGAAATCATATGTAGAATACTAGAAACTGAAGTAAATAGTTTTTATGTATGGAAATGGATACCATTTGCCTTTATTAAAGCTTAAGTGGCTCCACAATTCTCTTTATAACCTAAACGTGTTCTCCACAAATTTGTTGACATTCTGAGCAGATTCTTTCTTTCCTGTGTCTGTCTCTGTCTGTCCTAAGTAAGCATGTGTTCACATCCTATTACTCCCTCCAGCACTTGTCTCTCTGTAGATTTCAAGCTAATTAGTTCTGTGACTACAGTTGTCTAATGGCATCAAGAAAAGTTGTGAGCTTGCAGTTTATCTGTTTTGCTGTTGCTCTTGCAGTGGTGAATTACCAAGCAATGGTTTATATGTATATCTTTAATTTTTTTGAGAGTTAATAAAATTAGATTAAAAAATATTTAACACCATGTTTTAAAGGTCAAGCATTATTGAAATGAGAATCTCACTTTCACTCATTCCTCAATCCATCTTATCTCTTTTCTCTCCTTCTAACTTTTAATTTTCAAGTACTTATGAAAAAATATCCAAAACCCAGCAAATTCATGTGGATATGCTATTTTTATTCCTCCCTTTCTTGTAACAAAATTTTTGCTCCTTACTTTTTCCCCTGAAGATCTTTTCTAATAGGTTCATAGACACCTTCTTTATTATTTTCACAGCTGCATGGTATTCTTTGTGTATATATTATACTTTATTCAACAGTGGCCCATTGCTGGGCATTGAGGTTGTTTCTAATCTTTTATATTAGGAATAATATCACAATGAACAATCTTGTAGATATATTATTTTCTTATATGTGCAGATTTATTTCTAATACAGATCTCTAGAAACGAGATTTTTAGAACAATTTTACATACTATTGTCTGATGCTCCACTCCTTCTTTGTCACTAATTTTGCTTTCTTTTCATAAAAGTGAAAATTTGCTTTGTATTTCTGTTTATTAGTGAAAATAGTTACTAACATAGGTCTTTTGTAGAAGTAAAGTGGTGTAAAGGAAACTTAAAAAAAATAAGATATACTTGTAAAGCTTCAATGAACATGGGAATGCAGATATTTTCCTTTGAGATTCTGATTTCAATTCCTTTTGATAAATATCCAGAAGTGGAATTGCTTGATAATATGGTAGGTTAATTCTTAATTTTTTGAGACATTACCATACTGATTTTCATAATGGCTGTAACCAATTTGCATTCCCAACAGTATACTAGGGACCCTTTCCCTCCACATCCTTTCCAACAATTATCTTTTTTTTTAAGTGATAGATGTCTAAACAGGTGTGAGGTGGTAGTTCATTGTAGTTTTAATTTGCATTTTCCTGATGGTTAGTGATGTTGAGCAAATTTTCATGTGTCTGTTGACCATTTCTTATCCTTTTTGATGAAATCTCTTTTCAGGTCCTTTGTCCAATTTTTAAGTGGGTCTTTTTCTTTTTGTTATTGAGTTGTATGATTCTTTTTACTTTAGTTACCAATCCTTATCTGATATATGGTTTAGCAAATGCTTTCTCCTATTCTGCAAACTGTCTCTTCATTTTGTTGGTGAAACATAGCTATTTCTAATAGTAAATTTAACTTATAAATATTTCTGTGGTGCTGGGATACTAAATTACTGAAGTACTTTTGATCAAAAGGTATAGGATTTTTAAAACATTGGAGCCAACATTTAAAGATTAAAAGCTTTCAAGTTTAAAAAATTCAGATTTTCAGTTCCTGTTGGGAGGTCAGAATATCTGTCCACTGGGCCTTCATTCTCGCATAGAAGTGGTTACCTAGTACTGAGGAGCAGCTACTCCCTTCAAAGGTACATGTGTGTTTTCTGTCTCAATAGGATTCACCCTTGTTAATTTAAAAAATGATGGCAGATATATGTGTGAGTGTATGCATTTAATTACCATGCATTTACTTTTAAACTTATCACTGCAGATGGTGATTGCAGCCATGAAATTAAAAGATGCTTACTCCTTGGAAGAAAAGTGATGACCAACCTAGATCGCATATTCAAAAGCAGAGACATTACTTTGCCAACTAAGGTCTGTCTAGTCAAGGCTATGGTTTTTCCTATGGTCATGTATGGATGTGAGAGTTGGACTGTGAAGAAGGCTAAGTGCCGAAGAATTGATACTTTTGAACTGTGATGTTGGAGAAGACTCTTGAGAGTCCCTTGGACTGCAAGGAGATCCATCCACTGCATTCTGAAGGAGATCAGCCCTGGGATTTCTTTGGAAGGACTGATGCTGAAGCTGAAACTCCAGTACTTTGGCCACCTCATGCGAAGAGTTGACTCATTGGAAGAGACTCTGATGCTGGGAGGGATTGGGGGCAAGAGGAGAAGGGGACGACACAGGATGAGAGGGCTGGATGGCATCACTGACTTGATGGATGTGAGTCTGAGTGAACTCTGGGAGTTGGTGATGGACAGGGAGGCCTGGCATGCTGCGATTCATGGGGTCGCAAAGAGTTGGACACAACTGAGCGACTGAACTGAACTGAACTGATGCAGGTATAAGGGCTTCCATGGTGGCTCATTGGTAAAGAATCTGCCTGCCAATGTCTGCTAATGCAGGAAACATGAGTTTGATCCCTGGGTTGAGAAGATCCCCTGGAGAAGGAAATGGCAACCCACTCCAGCATTCTTGCCTGGAAAATCCCATGGACAGAGGAGCCTGGTGGGCAACAGTCTATGGAGTCCCAAAGAGCAGGACATGATTGAGAGACTAAGCAATAACAACAATGTATGTATGAACATATGTTTATATGTTCAAAGAAGACTTTCTGTTAGGATACACATCACAGCACACTATTGTTACAATGCACTCCGCGATGTTATATGTACACCTGCACGTGTCATTCATTAATGATGACTAGTTAGTGCCTGTTACCATTTAAGCTTTCAGTCATTTTTAATATACTATGGGAACTCTATGAATGATAACTAACTTCTTTAAAACCTCTTTAAAATTGATGTTTTAAAATTTTATTATCTGGAAATTGTTCATACAGACTGAAAACCACAATCACAGAAAACTAACCAATCTGAACACATGGACCACAGCCTTGTCTAACTCAATGAAACTATGAGCCATGTTGTGTAGGGTCACTCAAGATGGACGGGTCTTGGTGGAGAGTTCTGACAAAATGTGGTCCACTGGAGAAGGAAATGGCAAACCATTTCAGTATTCTTGCCTTGAGAACCCCATGAACAGTATGAAAAGGCAAAAAGACAGGACACTGAAAGATGAACTCCCCAGGCCAGTAGGTGCCCAATATGCTACTGGAGATCAGTGGAGAAATAACTTGAGAAAGAATGAACAGATGGAGCCAAAGCAAAAACAACACCCAGTTGTAGATGTGACTGGTGATGGAAATAAAGTCTGATGCTGTAAGATCTGTATTGCCTGGGAACCTGGAATGTTAGGTCCATGAATCAACGCAACTTAGAAGTGGTCAAACAGGAGATAGCAAGAGTGAACATCGACATTTTAGGAATCAGCAAACTAAAATGGATGGGAATGGATGAATTTAACTCAGATTACCATTATATCTACTACTGTGAACAAGAATCCCTTAGAAGAAATGGAGTAGCCATCATAGTCAACAAAAGATTCTGAAATGTGGTACTTGGAAGCAATATCAAAATGCATGTACACCTGTGGTGGATTCATGTCAATGTATGGCAAAACCAATACAGAATTGTAAAGTAAAATAAAAAAACAAACAAATAAATAAATAAAATTTTTAAAAAAATGACAAAATGATCTCTGTTCATTTCCAAGGCAAACCATTCAATATCACAGTAATCCAAGTCTATGCCCTGACCAGTGATGCAGAAGAAGCTGAAGTTGAAAGATTCTATGAAGACCTATAAGACCTTTAGGAACTCAGTTCAGTTCAGTTCAGTTCAGTTCAGTCACTCAGTCATGTCTGACTCTTTGTGACTTCATGAATCACAGCATGCCAGGCCTCCCTGTGCATCACCAACTCCTGGAGTTCACTCAGACTCACATCCATCAAGTCAGTGATGCCATCCAGCCATCTCATCCTGTGTCGTCCCCTTCTCCTGCCCCCAATCCCTCCCAGCATCAGAGTCTCTTCCAGTCATTCCAATCCCAAAGAAAGGCAATGCCATAGTATGCTCAAACTACCACACAGTTGCACTCATTTCACACGCTAGTAAAGTAATGCTCAAAATTCTCCAAGCCAGGCATCAGCAATATGTGAACCGTGAACTCCCTGATGTTCAAGCTGGTTTTAGAAAAGGCAGAGGAACCAGAGATCAAATTGCCAATGTCTGCTGGATCATCGAAAAAGCAAGAGAGTTCCAGAAAAACATCTATTTCTGCTTTATTGACTACGCCAAACTTTTGATTGTGTGGATCACAATAAACTGTGGAAAATTCTAAAAGAGATGGGAATATCAGACCACCTGACCTGCCTCTTGAGAAATCTGTATGGAGGTGAGGAAGCAACAGTTAGAACTGGACAGGGAACAACAGCCTGGTTCCAAATCGGGAAATGAGTACATCAAGGTTGTATATGGTCACCCTGCTTATTTAACTTCTATGCAGAGTACATCATGAGAAACGCTGGACTGGAAGAAGCACAAGCTGGAATCAAGATTGCCACGAGAAATATCTATAACCTCAGATATGCAGATGACACCACACTTATGGCAGAAAGTGAAGAGGAACTCAAAAGCCTCTTGATGAAAGTGAAAGAGGAGAGAGAAAAAGTTGGCTGAAAACTCAACATTCAGAAAACTAAGATCATGCATCTGGTCCCACCACTTCATGGCAAATATATTGTGAAAAGGTGGAAACAGTGTCAGACTTTATTTTGGGGGGCTTCAAAATCACTGCAGATGGTGTCTGCCATCATGAAATTAAAAGACACTTGTTCCTTGGAAGAAAAGTTATGACCAACCTAGACAGCTTATTAAAAACAGAGATGTTACTTTGCCAAAAAAGGTCCATCTAGTCAAAGCTATGGTTTTTCTAGGAGTCATGTATAGATGTTATGTTTGGACTATAAACAAAGCTGAGCGCTGAAGATTTGATGGTTTTGATCTGTGGTGTTGAAAAAGAATTTTGAGAGTCACTTGGTCAGCAAGGAGATCCAACCAGTTCATCCTAAAGGAAATCAGGCCTGAATATTCATTGGAAGGACTGATGCTGAAGCTGAAACTCCAATACTCTGGCCATCTGATGTGAACAGCTGACTCATGTGAAAAGGCCCTGATGATGGGAAAGATTGAAGGTGGGGGAAGAAGGGAATGATAGAAAATGAGATGGTTGGATGGCTCATCGACTCAATGGACATGAGTTTGAGTAAACTCTGGGAGTTGGTTTTGGACAGGAAGGCTTGGCGTGCTGCAGTTCATGGGGTCGCACAAAGTTGGACACGACTGAGAGACTGAACTGAACTGAATACAAGATTCTTACATTAAACGTATATTAATTAGACTATATTTACAGGGCTCTTTTCCTGTTGCCTGGTATACTGTATGATTGGCTGTTATATTTTATCCATTTATATTTTGTGGAATGTTCCCTTGCATACAAGCTTCTACTATTATCATTGATCCATTTTGCACACATTAGTAGCTGAGCTTTATACAATGATCTTTGTCCTATCCCATCTGACAAACTCTGCTGTACATATATAGGATAGATTTTAAATCTATCTATCTATCTATATATTGTAATTTATAGTAACATATGATTTGATAAATGAGCTGTCTGAAGCTCAGAATTTTTTCTTGGTTTTGTAATATTTATGAGAAATCTTTTGTACCATGCAAGCAAAGAAGTCACAAATAAAGATGGCAAATTAAGAGAAGATGGGCACTGTATGCATCACAGAGACTGGGGTTAGGGGAAAAGATACATGTTAATACATTTTACATATATTTAAATCTAGGAAGAATATTAACAGTTTGGAAGGTGCAATGAATAGTCCTCTGAGTCCTGACCTTTTAAGAAATAAACCTAATGATCTAGATATACAAATAGTATGACAGTTATGAAAATCCAAATAGAAATTGAATAGATATCCTATTAATTTTTGCCATCAAAACAGTGAATTACTAAAGTGAAAGTGGTGGTGAGATTTCCACCAATTTTATTCACTGATAATTTAAATATTACTAACAGAATTCATCATTATTATGAAGGGTCCAAGGTGAGACAAAAGAAAACAAATTCTTGAGATATATGCAGAACCTCTCTTTGTCTGCCAGGGGTGGACAGATTGTAATTACTGTTTAACATAGTACACATTTAACATTCTTGGATGGCTTTGTTGTCATTGTTGTTATTTTTGTACCATCTTTTATCTTGGTGTGGACTTCTTGTATGGTGTGTTGGAAATGTTTTCTGCAGAGAGAAAAAGGCAAATAGAGTCTTGTTTTATACAGAGTTTGTAACAATACATGTTTACAAATGGCTTATTTTGAGATGGACAGGTGAAAGGTGCTATGTAAGTGCCAAGTATTATTATCTGTCTAAATCTAGCTGAGTGAACAAATCTTTTTAATGCCCATTTTAATGACACAGTTGTTCCATATGGTAGACTTCAAATGCATAAAACAACCCTGAGTTAGTGTGTTCCCTGGAGAGAACCAGAATGTCCAGGTGTGCCCTATTTTAAACTCAGAGTGAAATTAAGAGACAGCTTTTCAAAATGCAGGCTCAAACTGCCACCCAGACCAAGTTAATTTCTGTCTTTATTGTTTCAGACAACACAAGGCTATTTCATTAATGAAACAAAACCATGTTTTATCTACTGAAAAGCAGGTCCTAATCCTGTTATGATATCTGGGCCTGCATGGATTTTGGTAAGAGGAAGTTCTCTGGCACTAAGCTACTGAGATTGGATTATTTACATAAGTTTGATTAAGTTTGGTAAAGACTTGAGTTGAGTATCCTTCTGGGGAAGGTTGATTTTGTAAGATGGTGTTTACTGGTGTTTTTTAGGTCTTGATGCATCTTGTTGGTGATGGTTCAAAGCTTCTCATGGGCTTTAACTTGGCAGATGGCAACAAGGCACAGGAAACAAGGTCTGCTGGCTTTGAAAATCATGGTACATTCATAAAATCAGAATTGGTTTTAAGAATGTCTGATTTTTGAGACAGCTGTTTTTTCTTCTTTTACTTTGTATTTATTGTTGAAATGGATCCTTCTTTTTATGATTGATATAACCCTCCTTTTGCAAAATAACTCAAAGGTCCTATGTGGTATCTTGGGGAAGCCAAATAGTAGTATGACCATGAAGGACAGTGAGACAAAAGTCTGAGAAAGATTGTGAAACCACAGTGCTGGCTTCTTGGTGGAGGGTATGATTTGTTTGGTGGAGTTTATGTCTTGACTGCTCCAGTAGTCAAGGCATAGTCATAATTAGGTGGAAGTGGACCATGTTGGTCCCAGATCATGTGCACAGACCGTATACTTCACCCTAGTCAAAAAATGAGTGGTTGACTGCAAAGAAGACCAAGGAAGACATGTGAGGCCTTGAAACATGATTCAGTAGACTTAATTCTCTGTCCTTGTTCTACAGCTGAATAAGATGGTCCTTAAGTTCCCTGTAATAACTGTTTATTTGTGTACATTTTACAAAGGGTCAGGTATTTAAACCCAGTCTAATGCTTCAGCCACAATCCCATGTCATAAATCTTTCTAAGATCTTAAATGATGTTGTTGTTCAGTTGTTCGTTCATGTATGACTCCTTGTGACCCCAAGGACTGCAGCACACCAGGCTTCCCTCTCCTTCCCTATCTCCTGGAGTTGGCTCAAACTCATGTTTATTGCCGAGAAGGCAATGGCACCCCACTCCATACTCTTGCCTGGAAAATCCCATGGATGGCGGAGCCTGGTAGGCTGCAGTCCATGGGGTTGCTGAGAGTTGGACATGACTGAGCGACTTCACTTTCACTTTTCACTTCCATGCACTGCAGAAGGAAATGGCAACCCACTCCAGTATTCTTGCCTGGAGAATCCCAGGGACAGGGGAGCCTGGTGGGCTGCCGTCTATGGGGTCGAACAGAGTCGGCCATGACTGAAGCGCCTTAGCAGCAGCAGCAGCATGTTCAATGAGTTGATGATGCCGTTCAACCATCTCATCCTTTGTCGCCCCGTTCTCCTCCTGTCCTCAGTCTTTCCCAGTGTCAGATTCTTTTCCTTGTTCCCAAATTCCAAGAAATATGGAGTCTCAAATGCAAACATAACTCCCAGAATAATGATAATTATTACGATGGTGACAGTGATGATGACAATGATCGCTAAAATTTCCTGAGCACTTTTCATAAGAAAGACATTCACTTAATTAACTTGTCCTTAACTTTCATGAATCATTTGTACAACACGCGCAATGTAGCTTGTACTATGTCATCGTCATTTCACAGATGGGTACCCTGGGCTCAGAAAGTTTAAGTCATACTTCCCAGCTAATATGTGTTGGGTCCAGAGTTCAGATCAGGGAGTCTGACTCCATGTCATGGGTTCCTAAACAACTTCTTATAATGGAGTTGCCAACGAGAGATGGATTCCTCAAATTAATGGGCTTATTGGCCAAGCAAGTTTTTCTAACATAACTTTGAAATAAAATAAGGGTCACAGGGCAGGGGAAATTGACAAAGGTGATGACACAAGTCCTATTAACTAGTTTGTTACAGAAGGGGAGGAGAGGACTTGTTAGGCCTGAGAGCTCCACCTGAACAATGCTGCCTTCAGTCTAAATTATTGCTAAATGAAGGGGAGGGAACAAGTGGCCAGGTGATCAAAGGCCTTTCAGGGAAGGATGTGAAATAGCAGCCATAGGCTCTTCTCTGTCTCCAGAAGTTCGCTGCAGTGCATTTAATAATTGCTTCCCATTATTGCCTGACTGTCCTTTCCAAATAAATCCACCTGATTGGGATGGATTCGGTGTGGGAATATCTGTTCCAGCCTATTAGCCAGCACCTTTCTTGAGATTTCTCTGTCCACATTTATTAAGGAGATTGGGTGATAATTCAGCCTGGGTTCTGGTTCTCCTCCCGGTTTCAGAATTGCAATAATGAGTGTTGATCATAGGCCTGAAAGTCAGCATTTTGTTTGCACATCATCCTTGTCCCTCTTATCAGCAGAGGCAGAAGTACCTCGCCTTGTGTGTGAAACCAGATTGTTGGACATCAGGGCTCTTAGTGCATTTCCAACAGTGGGAGATTTTAGGGTAAGTTTTCTTCATTTTGCTTTTATCTTAACTGTATTTCTAGCTGTACTAGTATCTTCAATCATTCTTAAGCACACACTTTAGAAATAAACCACTCAAGCCAAAGGAGGGGGCATCAGTGACTGTCCTTGGGATACTAGAGAAAGAGCTCTCTCTCCCATCTAGGGAACTGAATTGTCACAGAGTACATTGCTGGTTGCAGAGATATTTCTGGGTCTCCTCAAGTTCAGAACTCATCAGCAACGTGTGAACCAGTCTCCAGAAGAGCAGTGATTTTATTCTAAGAATTACTATCCCCATTATTATTGATAGTGTTATTATTAAGCTCTTAATATGAGCCAGACACAATTAAAGCACTCTTGGTAGTAACTATTCAGTATTCACACTAACCCTGTAAGTAGGTATCATGATTGACCACCCGCATTTGGCAGGGATGGAAATCAAGACTTAAAAAAGACTCAGCTCTTAACCAAGGCCTTGTAGCAAGTAAACTGGGACTTGAACACAGATCCACCATACCTCTGTGTTCATGCTCTCCTCAATCTCCTTTCTTACCTTTTAGCCCCAAATGGTCAGAGGACAAGTTAGGTGTCAGTAAAATACCAATAGCATAGAAGACAAGGTAGAAAAAGATGAAGGTGGAGAAAGGAAAGATGGGTTCATGGTCTTGGCAATCTAAGAATTTTGAAATGTAGAAAATATAGCCACACTGGTCATGAGATTATGCTTGAAAGAAAAAGTAATAAAACATAACATTTTTTTGGTGATAGTTGCTCAGTCGTGTCCGCCTCTTTCTTACCCCATGGACTGTAGCCCACCAGGCTCCTCTGTCCATGGAATTCTCCAGGCAAGAATACTGGAGTTGGTTGCCATTCCCTTCTCCAGAGGATCTTCCTGATCCAGGGATTGAACCCATGTCTCCTGCATTGCAGGCAGATTCTTTACCATTGGAGCCATTAGGGAAGCCCACATTTTTTGAAGCAGGCACAAAGACATCCAGTTCTGAGGGACAGCAATCAGATGTAAGGTTTTTTTTTCTAACCTAACAATCCCTCATTCCTATTTTCCTGATAGAGACATTGGGTTGAAGTAGTTATTTGCCAAAGTTTGTGAAGTTAGGAAGTGTCAGGGCAGTTATACCAGCCCATGTCAAGGTGGTTCTGAGAGTCCTGATGGGAGAAAGTGGTGTTTGACCAGCCAGTACTTCCTAGAAAATCATTTTGGGAAATATTTCTATATAAATAGAGATCATTCTAAGAACCAGAATGAAATCTGTTTTTGTCTTTATCTCTGTGTTACTGTCTCTTTCTTCCCTACATTCACACACACACACACACACACACACACACACGGCCCTAGTGCAGTTCACAAGAAAAAGTTGAACAATGAAACTTTTATAGGAGGAAAATCGTGCAGTATTACTACATTACTTTTTAATTTTTGGAATTCTTGGATGCATATTTAGAAAAGTGAGTGTGCTTCAGTGAGAGAAGTTCAAACGTTTTATCTAGAATGACCTTTGGTGATTTGACTATAACTTTGATAGTGGGATTCAACTTTTTGATCCTTTAAATATGTTAGAGTTATCAGTGGTATGTCCCTAATCCTACATCATGTAAAAGTCATATTTAATTAAATTAATGTAACTGAAATAGTTCAGTTGGCTTCACTTGTTCATTTTCTCTAACTAAATATCAGCTTACACTAAAAATTTTATTAATCACAGTAATGAGAATTTTTATATTAAATATATATATTACATTTAGTTTAAATGTTAATAGTCTACATTATTTTAATAAATTGCTCTAAGGGAGTATATATGAAATAAGTCTCTCATGCAGATTTTATTGGTTGCTGCATAGTTAATAGACACTAATGTGATCAGAGCCTGGATGTGATCATAAGATCAGTAGTTAAAATGATTGAAATATAAATTAGAAGCTGGAATAATTGTTTGTTAGAAGCTCAGATAATAACTGTTTGGTAATGCTCGGAGGGTCGAAGAAATAAAACATTCAAATGTGCAGCAGGAGCAGGCAAGAGAAACACTTTGAGGCAGACAAAGGCTCTGGATGCTTTTCTACTAATTGCTCTTTTCATTCTTTCTCTTTCTCTGAAGAGGTCCAACATGCCCTTCCCCTCCTGTATCTTGCTCCATTTTTGTTTCTCAGTGAAACTTCTCTCCAGCAACAAGACCTCCTGTATTCTTTTTCTCTCTTTTGCTTTTTTACTCACAGTGCTTAAGTCATTACTGAGAATGGCAAACTATCTTGCCACTATCTTGCTGTATACATGCCTGATTCTTTGAGAACTAGTAGAAAAACCACTCATTTTCTGTAGGCTGGGATTCTCTTTCTTCTATGGCAAGAATCAGCAGACTGTGTAAAAAGTCTAGATGATAAATTTATTTTAAGCCTTTTGGACCATACGATCCTTATTGCATCTACTTCACTCTGTCCATACAGGCTCTAGAAGCAGCCATTAGATAATGGTAAGCAAATGCACATGACTCTATGCCAATAAAACTTTATAAAAACAGACAGCAAGTTGAATTTGACCCATTGGACATAGATTGGTCATTTCCTGTTCTATGTAGCCACATGTTCTCCTGACCCAAAGACATGTTAAAGCTTTTTTTTCTCAAAAGGAGATTCTTAGTTGAAATGTCTTTCTCAACAATAGAGCTGTAATGAATTTCTTACACTTGTTTGTGTGCTGTGCAGTCCTGACAAGGTAAAATTCGTGATTGCTAATAAAATAGAAGCAATCTACTAAAATAGAAGCAATCTACACTCCATGACCCTGGTGGTCCAAAGGTTAATTAAAAAAGAGTGTGAATGTAGTTAAGAGACTTAATCAATGTTTCTGTCTCATGTAGCTATGAGGACTTCCTCTATATAGGATTTGATGGTGACCAGATCTAATCCTGCAAACAGACTTTTTGGGTAATTTTGCAAGTAAATTTCTTTCTTATCTGAGTTTTTCCCCCACTCAAATTCTTGATAGAGTTATCAGAAAACCATTAAAAAAATTGTTTCAGAGCCTTTGCCTTCTCCCTACTCCTTATTCTTTCCATTAAAATTAATTCACTTGCCTCCTTCACCTTTGGAAATATTTTTCTTTAGTTATTTATCCTGATGGTTTGACTGGAAATGTTCCGCTTTCCTTTCCATGAAGGACTTTTGGTGGTCTTGAGCAATGTGCCCTTTCAATCTCTTTAATAAATTCCTTAAGGAATTTGGGGATTTCTGACAACAATTTTTGAATAAAGAGCTCCTGACTTCCTTTCCTTCCACTCCTCCAGAAATCGTATAAGTCTAACATTGTTTCCTCTTAATCTCTTCTACAGGTCAACTATTTCAACTTTTGACTTCAATTATTCATGTTCAATGGTTGTGTGTGTTAAATTCATTGATTTCTATGAAATCCCCTTAATTTACTCACTGAGAGCAAAGCATTGTGAAAGACAATGTGATTGAAGACAAAGGCATTGAAAGCAATCTCTGCCCTTGAGGCACTAATCATTCACCTAAAATACCAAGTTCATAAACACTATATGAGTGACGCAAAGAAAGTCAGTAAATGTGTACAGGATATAAGGCCATTGTTCCCTGGGGCTTGGATGTAATGGCAGATTTTGGTTGATTTCTCTGTGCAGTATACATACTACTTTTATGAAGGGCAATACCCCAACTTGCTTTGGAGTTATCATGCATCTTCACTCTCAGCCCATCTGCCAACTGTGGAATCACGTGCTCTAAGGAAGCTAATCTCCCAATTTGCTCATTTGGAGCTGAGTTTAGCAGTCACTTCAAGTTTCCAGTATGGACCTCTGTGTTCTCTTTCTGCCATCCAGGAAGAAGTTTCTTTCTTCTGTTGGACTGCAGGGAGTCTCTGCAGCTTCTGTTGTTCATGGCCACAGCTGCCGGGAAGGGCTAAGGGAGGACTCCAGTGCTTGTCACCTTCTCAAGCACTTCCGGGCCCCCCACAGCTGGACAGCCCAGATTCTATCAACACTCTTCAGAGGGCTGTTCACAGCTGGATCTCTGCTCAGCCCTGACACTGTGAAATTTTTCAAGTAATAGCCCTTTCAATGACCATGTTCAAAGTCAGCACTCCCAGCCTCCCCTTTCACTCCAGCCTTATATCACTGCACTATGCCTTTACTAGCAAATCTGCAGGGATCCACAGCTCCTGCTCAGCACAGTGGAGGTGTCGAGGGAAGTTGGCAATCATTCCTTATCCCTTCAACTTTATTAATCATGCAAATCAGACACCAGAATCAGTCTGCTCATCTGTCTGATCATCTGTCAGGATAGATACAGACTGAATTTTGGTGATTAACAGCCTGGACTTGGAGGTGGAAGGGTCTGGATTTGAATGCAGGGTCTATCACTATGACTAGAGGTCTCTGAAGTATTCATGTACAAAAACAGGATAGATCTTACTTCATAGGGTCTTTGTGAAGATTTAATGAAAAAATATACATATCAAAGAGCTTGGCATATAGTATATGCTTAGCACACAGTAGCTATTTTTACTGAACATCCTTGGTTCTAGTGTCTTTTGGTCTTCAGTTGATATCTATTTCTTTGGTGAATAAAAATACAAATTGTTTTACAACTGCCATGATAGATCTTAACATTTTGCACCTGAACTTTCCAGATGTAAGGAAGAAAGCAGTTATACTCTAGGATGTATCCTGAGGATCTCTCTGATTTTGTTATTGGAATCAAACAACTTTGTCCTATGTGACAACTGCCTGTTGTCATACTGCAGAATCTTCCTGAATTAAGACTTTTCTCCCTTGATTTGCAAAGCTCATCGTCTTCGAAGACCTTTACCCCAAGCCCCATTTGCTCTCTAGGCAGAGATATGATTTTAAGTGAATACATTAAAAAACAAAAACAAAAACCTGGGATCCTGTCTGCTTAGGATTTTTGAAGAATTTTTCTGCTGTGCACTGTTTGTTCAACCAGAAGTCAGGCAATGTGTCATCTGGACTGCTAAGTAGAAGGAATCTTAGGTTGTTTGCCCTCAGCTTGGATAGGAGTAAGGCGCGGACAGCATAACTGGAAAGGAAGGGACTGGCAGGATTCCCTGAGATCTTTGGATGATTCCATCATCTTCTATCTCTCTTGGGCCTGTTTTTAAGCTTACCTTGAACTGATAGGAAGCTATCACCTGAAGAATGCTATTAAAACCAAACCCCTCTGGAAGGCAGGAGGCATCTCTTCTCATCTTTCTCACCTTGACACCATGCTTTCCTTGGCATTCAAATGCCAGGCTCAGCAGCACGATGTGATGCCAAACACTCTTTGTGGTGGTTTCCAGTTAAGTAACAAGTGAACTGTGGAGTCCCTAGTACTCTTAGGGCATCAGAATTGGGGCAGAGCAGGAACATGTATCTCAATCCTCTGCTGAAAATGTGATGAAATAAGTTGGATGAAAGGGAAGACCACTTAATGAGCTCAACTTGCTTGTGGATACTGTAAGTCTGGAAGAAAATACAAAGCTGAGTTTCTTTTCTTAAGGAATATGTGTTTGTGTTGGCCAGGCCAGAGTAAGGCGCGTGAAGCAACAGGCTAGATGAGGGAGTCTATGATTAAGTGACAACCAAATAGTACAGACAGAAAGTACCCTTGGGGCCCAGCCTTTGGAGACATGGAGGGGACAGCCAAGTGTTGACAGGTTTGCAGTGATCTGATGTTTTTGTGAGATGCTTGCCCAGGGTTAGAGATGTAGCTGTGACTGTGCACATTGCAATTCCAAAAATCACATTTCAGTGATCATTTCATTTTCTCAAGTCAAGTCCCAGATTTCTGTTGACTGAGGAAAACACATTGGAAACTTTTTGGGGTCACAGGATAGTATTTGTGCTTTCTAAGAAGCCATTTAGCTAAGAGTTTCAACAATTCTCAAGCTCTGGTAGACTTGTAAATGTCTAAATGTATGAGATCAGGCTTACCTTATTGCCACTCACTGACCACATGATCTTGAGCTTGTAAACCTGCTAAGCTTCACTTTCTCTGCTGGAGAAGAATGATACTATCCTTACAGAGCTGTTACAAGGATAACGGGAAGATAATGTATACAAAGTGCTTGGAACATGGAAACGATTTTGTGCAAGACTGGTTTATCTTGGTCACTGGTGGGGCTGTGAAGAAACACCTTTAAATGAGTATGAGATCAGAGCATGTGGGAGCTGCATGGGATCAGAGTGGTCACTTGGGCCAACCCCTCATTCTACACATGAGGGATGGAGGCCGAGATAAGCTAAATTGTTCAATAACACACACCGCCTAGTAGTAGAGGTGGGTGAGCCACCATGTTTCCTAACTGATATTCCATTGCATTTCTTTATCACAGTGCCTTCCATGCTGAATTGGTACACTGTCACTAAGTTTAACAGTTCCTTCTTGTGAGCTGCCCCTTTCTTTCACTATCTCCCTCCAATATTATCAATAACCACTTTGGGTTTAGTGCTGTGGGGGAGAGGGATTTAAGAGTAAACAAGGCACTGTTCTTGTTGACAAGGGCTTGACACCATAGATAACTCAGCTGCTATTAAGGTCCTTAGTCCAGAAAGGGTCAGTGGGGATTGACATGGGGTTCAAAGGTAAATTAGGCAGGGGAGGCAAGCTAGTGGAGTGGCTCAACTTAGAGTCTGGAGGAAGGCAGACTGGGCTCACATCCTTGCCTTAACCTTGAGCAAATTACTGAACCTTCCTATCTGAGAATAAAATGGGGATGATAAGAATATCTGCTTCTTAGGGTTGTTGTGCACATAAATTAGAATGTAGTACAGTGCACTCAATCAATGATTGCTGTATTGATATAGGAAAGTCACTAGTGGCATTGTGTGCAGGAGAGAACAGAATAGTAATATAGAATCACAGAGTCACAACAAAGGATGTTTGATGCTAAGTAGTGATTTTATTCCAACTTTGGGAGCAAAGTCCTTGCGTAAGAGTGACTGCTTTTCTGAAGTGAGTCCAAAGGTATCACAGCACTCAGAACACTCTTACTAAAGCTTGGTCCAAAGAATGAACTTGGTCCTCCTCTACCATGCTTAATAAACATGAGATAGCTTGAATTATCTTGGAAAGTCAACAGTGCTGAATGTGGACTCTTTAAAAATTTTTTTTTAAAAAATTGCCAAATTGTTCTTTTTTCAAACCAATTTCTGATTACCAGCTTGATCTGAGCAAATGAACTCCCCTTGTTCCTTACAGTTCTATTTCAGGTCCGTTTTTCATCAGCTCTATTATTACACATTCTTTTCAGGCTCACTCTCAATGTAATAATAATACCTACCATTTCCTTTACAGTGATTTATGACTTTATTAAAGCTCTTAGATTTCTGTTCAGATTTCTAATCTGTTGACTTGGGTCACTTTGTATAATTTAATTATCGTCAGAGGTTTTGCTATAGGTAGGAACACCTGAATTTAATTAGTGCACTGTTTGCATATTTCACATCATAAATAATGATGTCCAATAAATTGTATCTTAATACTAATCCCGTAGTAGCCCTCATAACAACTCCCTGCATTTAAATCCCAGCCATGGATCAAATCCTTTTTGATGACACTTGGCATCTACATTTTTTCCCCAGGACCTTTCTGACCACTCTGTTGCCTCTTTTCTTTCACCCACTTATGTAATAGTTATATCCAGAGCTTTTAAAAGTTGACTGGTAAAGACAGAGAGCAATATAATTAGATTTTTTGTAGATATTTTTCTGAGATTTCCTTTTCTGGACAAAGAAGCATCAAGAATCTAGGGGCTTATACAATAGGTCCTTGTTCATTATATATTTTATGTATGTTAATCCCAAACTCCTAATTTATCCCTCCCCTCTCCTTTCCCCTTTGGTACTGTATAGCACAGGGAACTATACTTAGTATTTTGTAATAACATATAAGGGAGAAGAATCTGAAAAAGAATATACATCCATACACCAGGGAAGCCCCAAGATAAACTATACTTCAATTAAAAAAATAATAAAACAGAAAGAAATAGAAAAAAGAGCCTCAGGTCGGTAGGAGCTAACTCATCTATTTCTGATTTCTTAATCACAAATCTACATAAAAATTGCTGGGGATTATAGCAGAATTGATGAGCTGCTATCTATAACACAGTTTCTTCAGACTGTACTAATCAAAGTGACCACTTTAAGAAAGTATTTCAATTCTACTCTCATCAAAGAGTTAAAAAGCCCAAGGCTTTTAACATCTCGTTTCACTTGCACACATAGCCCATTATAACCTGCATAAACAAGGATGACAAGTTGAGATTAATGAGAGTCCCCAAGTGACAGAACAATTTAATTGTCAGAAATCATAGGAGTTGAACTTTACCAGTGTATTTATATAAGACAGCCATAGTCTAAAACTTCCCTAATTGATTATGACCAATAAGTAATAAGTTGAAAAGCAGTTTTCTGGTATACAAATAACAAATGACTCATAATAGTTAATTGAGGTATTAAGATGCATAAGGGAAGAATATTAGATTGACTAGATAAATGATTCATAATGTAAGGCAAATAATTGGAGAGTTCATACTCCTGAGTAGGATATAGCTCATAAGCAATGTTGAAACCACATCAAATAAAGGGAATTGTGTTTGCTAAATGAACTCCCAGTTAATTGGGTATCATAGATAGTGCCCTCTAGGCTCCATTGGATACTTGCTTGCTTTCAGCATGGAAGCCTTCTTCGGGAGTCTTCTAAGACACAGTTCTTATCTTGTATCCTGCAGTCCTTGTAACAAAAAGGTAGGAGGTCTGAGGGTGGGGGTGGTGTAGAGCAGCCAGACACATGCAAGATGTGGGCTAAATTATGGCTGAGTGTTAACGTGCATGGTGTCTGATCCTGCCTTTCAAGGCTAGATCTCTGACTGGCCATGGGCCCAGCTTTGGGAACCAAGGATACTTGTATAATGTCCCTCTCACCAACCTCCATGCTGAACATAGTAGCAGATGGAGGCAGCCACTTACGTCATACAATTGAGGATTCCCTGCACCCAAATATCCCTGTACCTCAATCTGTGCTAGATTTTCTCCATCTCAAATTCTAGCAGGTTCATTATTTGCTCAAAGTCACAGCAAAAATAAATGGCTACACCTAAACTTTCCAACTAGAGAAGGAAATGGCAACCTACTTCAGTATTCTTGCCTGGAGAATTCCATGGACAGAGGAGCCTGGCAGGCTCTAGTCCATGGGATTGCACAGAGTTGGACATGACCGAGTGAGTTTCACTCACTCCCTCATGCTTTCCAACACCAGGTTATATTCTCTGTGAAAGTGAAAGTGAAGTCGCTCAGTTGTGTCCGACTCTTTGCGACCCCATGGATGGTAGCCTACAGGCTCTGTGGTCCATGGGATTTTCCAGGTAAGGATACTGGAGTGGGCTGCCATTCCTTCTCCAGGGGATCTTCCCAACCCAGGGATCGAACCTGGGTCTCCTGCATTGCAGACAGACGCTTTACCGTCTCTGTAGTCTCTGTCATATAATTAGGAAGAGTTTCTTGAAAATGTAATGGCTTGCTGCCATCTTGATCTGTCCTGCTTGTTTCACAGATGAGGTGACCAAGCACGAAGGCAGCGAGTGGTTGGAATTTGAGTTGCTGGTGTGTCAGTGGCTGGACTCTCAGCATATCTGCGTTGGACTCTATCATAAACCTAGAAATCTGGTTTAAGTGTTTATAGGGAAGTTTATTCCTTAAATCTCATGAAAGCCTTTCTTCTCTCTCCTCTTCTTACATCATCTCCAAGACAAAAGCTGCAGTTCCAGTGAATGGGACATGGGAGAAATTCCAGTCTGGCCCTTTTGCTTGAGGAGCCCAGAGAAGTCCTTTTGACTGTTTCTTCTGGGCATGATTGGAAAAAACCCAGCTAACATTCCCCAACTCCCCTCTATGATTTCATTGGGAAACTATGCATAAGATACTTTGGAAATAAATATACACAAGAAATTACAACTCTGTTTGAATGACCCTCTACCTTGGAATGTCTAGAACTGTGAGAATTATAAGGCCAAGAAATATGTCCAGGCCCGCTGGCTTGAAAAGTTACTATTCCTTATATGGACTCTGAACAGACAGGGAAGCTGAAGTTGTATAAACTAAACGGAGATTTCTTTTTCCTTAGCCACTTACGTGCCTCATCCTTGACCTATTTCATTTATAGGTCCCTTTAAGATACTCGGCCTTGAAAGTTCATTGTCTTCTTCATGGTCTTCCAACAGTGAATTTCAGAGCATCCAGCACTTTTCATGGATTTCATATCAGAAGGTCCAAGGATGGATGGACCCAGAAAGAGTCAGGCCATGAGTGTGCACTGGTGCAATTATATCAATAGAATGTGGGGCCTGCTAACCGTTTGGGGAACTGGTTAGAGAATTCCAGATACAATTTATTCCTTACTTTTGGAAATATAAAAATATAGATATTCAAAATATTTAGTCTGGTTTTCAGTAAGGAAGGAGGACAAGTGGACTCAGGCAAGGACCCACAGCACAATAAATATTTCTTTTATTCTATTTCCATGATAATGGAGAAAATGGGGCAACAAGCTGTGATCCTAAAGCTAAAAACAGAAATTCTATTTTTTTTTAATAGAGGTAATTATTTTCTCTTACTCAGTGTAGAATGGGGACATTTTGCAATTTTGGTTTGCACAGAATATTTTAATGTAAGCAATTCAGAATACTAACAGTGTATGTTGAAAAAGGTTATGCTTTCACTAATTGTCACTAGCAGTTCCAAAGTCTGGTTAGGTTCAAATCCCAACTAGACCATTAACTAGGATAAATTTCTTTTCCTCTCTAGGCTTCAGTTTTCTCATCTCAAAAATGCAGGTTAAATAATAGTATCTTCCTGATAGGATTGTTGTGTTTAGAAAGTTAAAGCAACAGAAACACAAAGCCTGATATATAAAGCCTGATATATATTAATATGTAGTGTTTGGTAAATAGAAACAATTATTCTTACCAATCGTATGATTGATTGCCAGCCTTGAGAATATTGGAGTTTCTAAAAAAGTGGAAAGTAGCTCATAAAATGATTCCACACATATTGAAAATGGCCCCCTTAGTATGAACTCATCTGTTATTCATATTGGTTTATAAGCTCAGTGATGGAAATGGAATGAGTATTAAATATTTCTATTTCACTTGAAAACACCATTTGTTGTTAGGGGCTTTGATACAATTCAGGCTCCAGGAAATGCTAGATTTTCTTCTACATTTTCAATAAAAGCAAGGGAGTGAGATAGCTACCCAAATCATCCAAAGGAAGGGCCAATTTGGGGGTTTCCTTACTGCAGTTTTTCAGATGAAAGCTTGCACTTCATAGATGCTTAGAATATGATCTTATGCTTCACTTATCTGCTTAGATTTGTAGAGATTAATCTGCAGATTGACCTAGAGATGAAAATAAATTGTAACAGATAAAACACCATTTCTTCTTTCTAAAACCTATATGTTAATATTTGCTCACCCTACTGTTGCTTCAAGGGCGTTTCTCTCCTGTGACCTAACAGCAGACTCTGCAGAGGGTACTCACAAAGCAAGTGGAGGCTTCCTCACTCTTGCAAACGAGAAAAGCTCATATTAGAACTGTTCTAAAGAAACATATTAGAATTTGAAATAGTAAACCTAGAAAAAAGATCTTTTGGCTTTAGCATACCTAAGAAGTCTGGGGTTTAAGCTTAGTGTTTTAAATATGTGGCAAGAGGCAGAAATAGTGCCATAAGGTTTTCTTGTATTACTGTCTCTACAGGTCTGAATTTAGCCCTGGCCTTATATATGATTGGAATACTTTTTATAGACATTTAAGATACTTTGTCACCAAAATAAATACCTATTTTACATTTAGAAAAGGCTAAAGGAAGGAATCTCATATTGGTTTATAAGCTCAGTGATGGAAATAGAATGAGTATTAAATATTTCTATTTCATTTGAAAACACTGTTTGTTGTTAGGGGCTTTGATATAATTCAGGCTCTGGGTAACTGACTTTGGTAAACCTGATTTTCCAGTTTTTAAATCTCCAATCGCTAAGCATCTGGGTTTTGCTCTTTAAAGAAGCTAATACTCTAATAATACTTAATATTTGCCATTTTCAGCAAAGCCAGCTTTAAATATTTCCTAGTGCTAATGCATGATTTGTCGAAGCTTTTTAGCTAAATCTAATCTTTCATTACTGTTGCTGCTTATCTCTATTTCAGATAGCTAATTTGCTGACTTTCTTCAAAGTTCAGTTTTTGTTACATGTCTGATCAAGCTTAACAATAATTTCCTATATTATATTAGCCAAAGTAATGTTTGTTTATGAGCTTAGAGTCATATTTATTAACATCCATGATTAACTGAAAATTGCCCTGTGTGGTATTTCAATCCACAAATGCGTTTTGATTAGAGAAGGGACAATTATTCCATTTGCATTTGATACTAACACAAATGGTATAATTTTCAGCTCTCTTAGTCCAACAGATAGTAGTAGAGAAAAGAAAAAGTAAGGCCTTAGAAAGATTGCCCACATGGTTGCTGCTTTTTGATCATTTAGACTTTAATGTAATTTTGTTTCTTTGTAGCACATTTCCATAAAATAGTTTTTGGTATGGATAATTACCTTAATTGTTCATATACTCTCTAAAGGATCACTAGGGTATTATCTATTATGCTGCTTGAAATTGATCATTGTGTACTTTCTAATATATTTCATCTTCTTTACCATTGGATTTGACTATTTAGATTTAGAAGTTGACAAATATTATGTCTGTAGAAATTTGGTAAATAACAAAAAATATATTTTGAGAAGATGATTTATATTTTCTTTAATTCTGGCTAATATTCTCTGAGACTTCCCTGATGGCTCATTGGTAAAGAATCTGACTACCAATGCAGGAGACACCGGAGACTTGGGTTCGATCCCTTGGTTGGGAAATGACAAACTCCTCTAGTATTCTTGGCTGGAAAAGCCCATGGACAGAGGAGCCTGGCGAGCTATAGTCCATAGAGTCACAAAGAGTCAAACATGTCTTAGCAACTGGGCATCCATGCACACAGACACAGACACACATACACAATACTGTCCGAAGCTTTCATGACCTGATATAAATCTCCAAGTCTGCTTTTTTTTTTTTTGTAGTCATAGCATAGAATTTAGTTTTGTATAGATTACTTGGACATACAGGGAGAGATTCTGTTTGAGTGTCTGATGACACTGGAGTCTGGAATCTGATTTTTTTATTGGAGTATAGCTGGTTTATGTGATGACTCATAAGCTGGAGTCAAGATTGCTGGGAGAAATATCAACAACCTCAGATATGCAGATGATACCACTCTAATGGCAAAAAGTGAAGAGGAACTAAAGAGCTTCTTGATGAGGGTAAAAGAGGAGAGTGAATAATCTGGCTTAAAACTCAGCTTTCAAAGAACAGAGGTCATGGCATCCAGCCTTATCACTTCATGGCAGATAGATGGGGAAACAGGAGAAGCAGTGACAGATTTTATTTTCTTGGCTCCCAAAGCACTGTGGACTGCAGCCACGAAGTTAAAAGACACTTGCTCCTTGGAAGAAAAGATATGACAAACCTAAACCGTGTATTAAGAAGCAGAGACATCCCTTTGCAGACAAAGATACCTATAGTCAAAGCTATGGTTTTTTTCAGTAGTCATGTACAGATGTGAAAGTTGGACCATAAAGAAGTCTGAGCATGGAAGAACTGATGCTTTCGAACAGTGGTACTGGAGAAGACCCTTGAGAGTCTCTTGGACAGCAAGGAGATCACACAGTCAATCCTAAAGGAAATCAACCATGAATAGCACTAGAAGGACTGATGCTGAAGCTGAAGCTCCAGTACTTTGGCCACCTGATGTGAAGAGCCAACTCATTGGAAAAGACCCCAATGCTGGGAAAGATCGAAGTCAGGAGGAGAAGGAAGCGGCAGAGGATGAGATGGTTGGATGGCATCACCTACTCAATGGACCTGAGCAAACTCTGGGAGATAGTGAAGGGCAGGGAAGTCTGGTGTGCTGCAGTTCATAGGGTCGAAAAGAGTCAGACATGACTTAGGGACTGAACAATAATCTGGTTTACAATGTTGAATTAGTTTTGTGTATACAGCAAAGTGAATCAGTTGGAATCTGATTTTGATGAGAGGCTCTGGATGTTCTTTGGAAGCACTAGTTCCAGCAGAGGATGTAATGGATGCCTAACGTATGACTGGGGGATTGGTGTTGTGTAACCCATACCTGCTTGGGAGTCATCTCATAGGAACTCCCACCAGACTCTTACACTTTCACTGGAGATGAAAACCACTGTTTGGAGCCAAAATCTTTGTCCTTTCCATCAAATGGGGTGAGAGGGTGGGGTGAGGTGGTAACATATATGCGATTTAGAATGGTAATTTATACAAGATGATTTGACTCTTATTTTCTTCCATGAGTTGAGAGCTGTATAGACACTTTCATTTTATCATATAAACTTTTAAAGGTGGACCAAACGGATGGACAGAAAGGCACCAGCACCTAGCACAATTCCCAGCATTCTCTGTTAGGTTGATTGAATGAATCAATCAATGAATGAACTGTTCAGAATGTTCTATGTGACCACAGGCCTGATGCTCCCACTTTAAGCTTCTAGCCTTAGATGTTTTTTTACATTGTTTGCACAGTTAACTTTATCCAAAAGTTTTACTCTAACTCCTAAGGAAAAAAATCATATGAATTGGGAATACCTGTTAAATTTGTTTGGATCAGCTTTAATCTGCATTGAACCCCCTTTTCATGCCAGAATGCCAGCTTTCATAAATCAGCTGGCTCAAATTGAATAAATCTATTTAAATACTTATAAAATATTAAGGGTGCATTTGGGAAAAGCCACTAAGGTTATTGTGGCACCCATGTACCTCACAGTAACTAATTTATTAAGCAGTTTGCAAACCTGAGAAGAAAGGAAAAAGAAAAATGGTTTCATAAACCAAGAGCAGAAGCCAATTTTTCAGCTCAGATGATGAAAGGAAGCATGCATTTCTAATCAAAAAGACAGATAAGCCTTCTCTCTCCCACCAATCCCTCCCCGGCAAAGTGCCTTTTCATCATCAACAACACTCCATTCCTAATGGCTGCCTGGGCCTTTCTGCACCTTCTTCATACACTGGTAATGTACACACAGCATCCCTTTGAAACAAGAGCCCATTAGCTGTGGCAGACTACCTTTCCACATGACGTTCTTCTGTAGCAAGTCGTCAGTACAGTGTTAAATCATTCCTACTGGGCATGCTCAGAACACTGTTGGAGGAATAAACTGATGTTTAGAGCCATAGCATGAAAATTGCTTTTCTGTCCCCTTGAAGGACAGTTAAAGATAAATAAATAAATAAAAGGGAAAATGTCGTCAACTAGGCAGGTAACACCAAGCTCATTCTTTCACCCAGGAGTTTTCTTTCTTTGAATTTCTGGAAGTTATCATTTGTGAACCACAGTCTGAGGCATGTGGTGGCTGTCTCTTTGTTCCAAGGGTAGATCTGGGGCTCATGTAATGCTCTTCCTCTGTATTCCAGGTCATCCTGCCCCTTCCAGTGCCTAAGATTAACCCCCTCCCATAATAGTGAAAACCTTCCCAGGCAGCACTAGTGGTAAAGAACCCACCTGCCAGTGCAGGAGATATTAAGAGACATGGGTTCAATCTTTGGGGTTTGGAAGATCCACTGGAGGAGGGCATGGCAACCCACTCCAATATTCTTGCCTGGGAAATCCTATGGACAGAGCAGGCTGATGGGCTACAGTCCATGGGATCGAAAAAGAGTCAGACACGACTAAAGTGACTTAGCACATGTGCAAAACAGTGAAATAAACATTTGTATTAATAACAGCTGTCACCTTCAACAAGTTTGGCCTCTCTTTTAAGGATCAGGAATGTTTTTGTTATTGTTCAGTTGCTAAGTCCTGTCCAACTCTTTGAGATCTCATGGACTGTAGCCCACTAGGTTCCTCTGTCCTCTACTATATCCTGGAGTTTGCTTAAATTCGAGTCCATTGAATCCATGGTACTATCTAACCATCTCATCCTCTGTCGTCCCCTTCTCCATTTGCTTTCAATCTTTCCTTACATCAGAGTCTTTTCCAATGAGTCGGCTCTTTGCATCATTTGACCAAAGTATTGTAGCTTCATCTATAGTCTTTCCAATGAATATTCAGAGTTGATTTCCTTTAGGATTAACTAGTTTGGTCTCCTTGTGGTTCAAAGGACTCTCAAGAGTTTTCTCCAGCACCACAATTTGAAATTATCAATTCTTCAGTGCTCATCTCACAGCTGTCCAGGACTACTAGAAAAACCATAGCTCTGACTATACAGACCTTTGTTGGCAAAATGATACCTCTGCTTTTTAACATGCTATCTAGGTTTGTCATAGCTTTCCTTCCAGAGAGCAAGTGTTTCTTAATTTCAAACATCTTACCTTTCCATTACTTTTCATGTTAGCTTGTACAGGTGTTACCAACTGTAGCAGCTACAAGGGCCTCCTGAGAATCCTGCTCATTGATCCTTTCTCTTAATGCCTTAATTGTCCTCTCATGTCCCATGGGCCACCCTGGAAGGGTGCTCACTTATTCCTCCTGCCCCTCCCCCCAGGGTTTCTTGAGCATGTACTGACACATAATAATAGCTGTATTATGTTTAATACAGCAGATGTAGAGCATATGGAGATAGTTGGGGACAGGGAAGATAGAGTTGGTAGGAGTCACTTTGTTATTTATTTTTAAGAGCCAGTATCAATAAACTGCGTGCTAAACCTAGCTCTGGCTTATCTTAGCATCGTCCGCCAAGTTTTTGCAGGAAATAATCAATGTGGCGCCCAGTGAGGCCTCTGCCTGGACAAAGGAAAGGTTTTTAAAGCATAGTCCGTGTCTCCTTTTACTCAGGGTAAAGGCAGGAGGGGGGCTTGATTTCTGACAAGCTGCCCGCATATTTGGAGTCAAGTCATTTGTTATTTTAGGCCTGGATTCCTGAGCATATTTTCTCAAGGTGTTTATATGCAGCTCTTTTCCATATTCTTCTCACTCCGGGAAGCAGGTCAGAACATGCTAAAAAAAACAGGGCTTGTGTGAATTGTTTTCCTGCCAATGAGTGTAGTAGAAGGAAGTAAAGATGCAACTTTACCAGCAGGTAGGGTGACATTTTCCAACACCTTTGGGTAATGCAGAGAAGACTAAGACCATGTTGAAGATTGCCTTTTCTGAGTATAATTCATTTCCTCTCCATGTCAGAATGCCTTCTGACATTTCTCGCCACATCCTGGACTCTTCGTAGGCACAGCCCTCAGCTGCAATGGCTCTGATCTGGTTTATTTCCATCCCTGGGAGCCGTTCACATGTCTGCAAGTCTGGATCCCTGTGATTTTGCCTTTAATGGGTTTTGCCTCTTTCGTGAGCTTCCCTGATGGCTCAGCTGGTTAAAAAAAAAAATCTCTGGTTTTGTCTATTTCATGGGTCACCATTTGAATCAGAGTTTGACTCAGAGTTTCAGTCAAGTAAGGGACAGAGCTTAAAGATCGGAGCATAAGTGACTTTCTCCACCCCAAGCAACACGTCCCTGCAGATGAAGTGGCACAAGAAAGCTCAGCCATCTCTCTTCCCAGGTGATGAGATTCACTGGGTCTTCCCAGAAAGCACCATTTCCCAGGGAGATTCTGATTCAATAAATCTCCTTTGAGATCTGAGAATCTGTTTCTAATTGGAGTTCCAGGTGATTTTCCCCAATAGGAAAAATTCTTTGTAAGGATTTAGGAAAAGTTGTAACTGCTAAACACACACAGAAAATTCCTGCCTCAATAGCAAGCTGATGAGTATTTTGGTGACTGAATGAATGAACAAATGAGTGAAGGCTTTTATTCTAAGTCCAGCAAGACAGACTGGACTAGATAAAATGGTCCTAAAGACAGTTAGTGTATGGAGAGCAGTAAAGGGAGGGATGAAGGATGTGATTAGATGAAAAGGTTCTGGAAAACTCTGGAAAACTCATGGCAGTGTCAGGGATTGGGGGTGAGAATGGGGGGAATTCATGGAGGCTTGAGCCCCGGGACAGTTATCTCTGTCTTTCACAAGGGCTGGTTTTAATCACTCCCTTGTACCTTTCACTGGTGTCATTTGTCAAACCTTCGCATAAAAGTTGTAAAGTGAGGTTATTCAGCGGGTACCATCATCCATCTCCCATTATTGATCGAAGAGGGAGGTGGGATACCATTCTTCCATATCCTGCCTGCCTGATTTTTGTTCTATCCTGTAACCCTCCCCACACTGGAATAGAACACAACCTCCATCCCTTTCCAACAAAGCCCTTTGCAGCTCTCTGTGTGAGCCTTCTGGGTGTGCTCTCCTGGTGTCTGCTTTGGAGACTTCCTCTTCAGGGGATTTACTGATTTGAAACAAATCCCTTGGTTTTGGCCCCGAATCCCATAATTTTAAACTGTGTGATGATCAGAGTTGTTCATCAGGCACTAATAACAATGTGGTAGGAGCAGCTTTCTTCTTGCTGTAGCTCCATCCCTAGTGCACTGCCTGCTCTCTGCCGTCACGTTGAGCTCCCCAGGGGTTCAGACAGTTAGCTCAGGTTCATGGGTTAATGGGAACAGGAGTTTCCTCACCTACATAGTTCAGTTCCCTTTCAATGCAAAGACAACTGAAAATGCCAGCACCTGAATTTAGAAAACACTTAGCACTCTCGCTCCAGGTAGTGTTCCACAGGTTGTATGTGCATTCATATATTAATCCTTGCAACAACTCTATGAAGTTGGTACTACCATCAAGCCCATTTTGCAGATCTAGTCCATGATCACAGTGAAACAGAGTCAGGACACCTAAGTCTACCAGCTTACCTACTGAGCATGTGGCCTGGCCTTGGAGAAGAGGTGGGATTGTGATGGAAGCTGGTATCTCCAGACAAGGGGAGAAGGCACAAGGGACCTTATGGGTTGAACAAATAGCAAGAAAGCCCCTGAGACTCATTCTGAATGATATATCCATGGATGATTTTTTTTTTTTTAATCTGCCAGTGATGGAACTATATGATGATTGGAAATTTCCCTTTGCCCTGGACCAGCTGAAATGCACAAAGATGAAGTTAATAGAATGATCAGGAGGAAGAAAATGAGGGTGTGCTTAAGCTGGCCCAGCAGCAGGTCTACTCAGGGCTGATTCGGGGCCAAGAACTTAGCATTTGATATCAATGAAGAGGAAAACTGTGCTGATATATGAACCTGATAAAAAATACTTTGAAACTCTTTTTTATTTTTTCTCATTTGACTCTTTACCAACTTTACAGATAACTTTATTTCAAAGAAAAGATTTCTTTGATTTGACTTGTATTTATTTCTGGTTTGGTGACCAAAGGTGATGATATTGGTTCCATTGCTAAGGGTATTTACCTCTTGGCCCACAGTACATTCTTTTCCTTTTCAGCCTTTCTTAAAACTGATGCAAGGGGAGATAGTATTATTTAGCACAGCACTGTTTAATAGAAATTTAATGCAAGCTACATCTGTATTTTTAAAATTTCTGGTAGCCACATTAAAAAATTTGTTAACGGCACAGTTGATTTTAACAATGTATTCTGTTTAATCCAACATAGTCAAAATATCATTTCAGTAGATCTCTGAAATTTAGAGTGTTTCTTATACTTCAATTCAGTTCATTTCAGTCACTCAGTTGTGTCCGACTCTTTGCGACCCCATGAACCGCAGCACGCCAGGCCTCCCTGTCCATCACCAAATCCCAGAGTCCACCCAAACCCATGTCCATCGAGTCAGTGATGCCATCCAGCCATCTCATCCTCTGTTGTCCCTTTCTCCTCCTGCCCTCAATCTTTCCCAGTAGAAGCCAGGGATGCAGCTAAACATCTCACACGTGCAGGACATCCTCAGGCTTCACACAAGGAGCCATGTGAACCCAAATTTTAATAGAGTCATGGCTGAGTGCCACCCTTGTTTTAACCGGACTAACCTGTGCACATGTGTATACGTGTGCTTAGTTGCTCAGTTGCATCCAGCGCTTTGTGACACCGTGGACTGTAGCCCACCAGTCTTCTCTGTCCTTGGAATTCTCCAGGCAAGAACACTGGAGTGAGTAGCCATTCCCTTCTCCAGGGGATCTTTCCTACCCAGGGGTTGAATCTGGATCTCTTGCATTGCAGGCAGATTCTTTACCATCTGAGCCACCCGGGAAGCCCAATTATATATTATTCTTTGATCTCTTTTGAAAGAATTTAGAATATGAGTTATAAATAAATGCTAATAGATGGCACCAGCCTTGATCTTTGGGATACTCTCACTTATTTGGACAGGTTGATTCTGTACCCCAAATCCCAGAAACAGGCTTCCTTGGGCTTTCCGGGGGAGGGAGTATGATTTCTCTGGTCAGAGGTAAGAGGCCAGAAGCTCCCACAGTCCTGTGACCCATGACCAGTAAGTGGAGGCTGCAGCATTCTGGGGCTGACGGATGCTCCTGACAAGGGCTTGGCTTCCACTGAGTCTGCTCTCTTGCCAGAACTGAGTGCTGTGTGAAAACTGACAGTTGCCTTCCTACCCCCCACGAGACTCAAGCAGAAGGAGCCAGAGCCCCACAGTGCCAGCTCTGGGGCAGGTGGCCTTATGAGAAGGCCCCTTCCCACCCACTTAGAGCCCCTTTCTCCCATTATGTTATGACAAATGTACTCTGTTTACCCTGAACTCTTGGACAGAACTTAAGAAAGGTGGTTCTACCTCCCCACCTTGAAGATAGTTTCAGAGTGCCAAATTCCTTCATAGGAGTTCTCAGGGATTTGCAGGCTTGCTTTCTCCCCTCCCTGTTCTCTCTGGAAGTCCTCCTGGAGGACTTTTCTGGTCTTAATTTCTACACTTGTGAGCATTCCCTTGTATCATTGTGTATCATTCCCTTAAATTGTATCATTTGTATGACACAAATAATCCCCTGTTATCATTCCCTTAAATTCTCCCAATTAGCCTTTTGGGTTTCCTGGGTTCACCTTGGAAATTTGGGGCATTTTTACCTTGTGTAGTCATGGGAGCTCAGGTCATTGAAACTCCCAATAGAGGGGGTTACTGATCCCCTTTGCTTCTGATTATACAGAAACATCATTTGTGAATCTTTTTGCTGCAAAAAAGCTCTTGGGTGCTTCCTTGCTTTTTGCCTTCCAAGGAGCAGCTGTTTTGTCTTTGTTTGTGGTTTCCTGGCTAGGCTAGCTGTGGATAGCATCTGTCATTCCAGGGGCCAGAAAGTGTCCCTTGCACTGCCCTCTACTCATGAAGGTGGACACAGAGGAAGAGAAACACACCATGCGTCTCCTTCAGCTTCTCACAGCACACCTGGCAGCCTGGACTGATGGAGCTGAGATGCCCCGACTGCAAATGCCAGCTGCCACTAATCTTGGTGACCTGGTTAACTCCCCAGACCAAAAGACCATTCTCACTGAAAGAGCGGGAGCTGACAGCAGAATCCCCTTACTTGCCATTAAAATTCAAAGGAAGAATGAACCCCCAAGGGAACATGTGCTGGCTTTAAGACCATGTCTGGTGAACAGATGGATGAAAGCCAAGTGGCTGGCTCTGTGCTCTTGCCAGTGTGGGGGAACTATTCCTCTCCCGCATGACTTCCTCTTTCACCAAATGATCAGCTTCCTTCTGGCCACCTGGAAAACGCAGACTCACACACCTGTCTAAGTTGATAGACTGAGCACTGGGCCTGCCTCCACCGGTCCATCTGTAGCACAGGACACGACGTTCACCAGCTGCTTTCCTGAGTGCAAGGTGGGAACAGGGGCTTTGATGAAAGCATTGCTGCTGCACTTAAACCACCGCTGAGTTGATGCTTTCCACATTATACAGAGGGGCAGACTGGCAATGTGGGGCCTGCCAAGGTTTGCTCAGATGGGGGCGGGGCAGGTGCGGGGAGGAGGCAGGCTGCAGGAGCACAGCAGGAGCCAAGTGAGCCTGGGCCCATGCTAGCCTCCTGGGCAGTCCTCCTCTAGGAGCAGACGGTGGCTTGGCTAAGTCCACATTCTGATTCTAGAAAAATGAGGGCGCCCTGTTGGAAGCAGCCGTGGAGACTGTCATTTTCCATGGAACGCTTCTCTCTTTTGTCTTGGTAGAGCTCAGAGTATGGAGGAAACCCAAGAAAATAGGAAGGAGGGACGATGGCTTTGCCTCTGCCTTTAGGGTGTGTATGGCACTAGCGTTTTCCTTTTATGGCTGGCTGATACTGTCTGCCTTCCTTCCATTTTATTGTCACCACTCTCATCCTAATATCAATGCTCATAAGACACTATTAATTGTGTGGTACAGGCAAGCAGCATGCCCTAACCCACCACACGAATGCCCCATAGCCTCTAAAGCAAGATGCAATTTGAGAGACTATCAGCCTATTTTGGAGGGTGGAGCCAGAAGAAATACCAGAGCCTGGTGGTTCTCGGAACTATTTATGAATAAATTGAGTGGTAAAAAAAAAAAAGCATCATTGACATGTTTTTTTTTGTGGCCTAACCCTTGTATCAAAGTAGAATAACAAATGGACTCAGACATTCTACTGAGTGCTTAATGTGCATCAGGCACTGGAAAAGACTTTGATGCTGGGAAAGATTGAGGGCAGGAGAAGGAGGCGACAGATGATGAGACAGTTGGATGGCATCACAAACTCAATGGACATGAGTTTGAGCAAACTCCGGGAGACAGTGAAGGACAGGGAAACCTGGCATGCTGTAGTCCATGGGGTTGCAAAGAGTCAGACACAACTGAGCGACTGAACAATAACAACAACTACTGTTCTAAATACTCTATTCTAATGAGATAATTTAAATCCTGACAACCCAATAAGGGAGAGATGACAGTTTTACAGGTGGAGAATCTGATGCACAGAGAGAGGTTCAGTAACTTCCCAAAGACTACATTGTGAGAAGATGCTGGAGGCCAATCAAACCAGGCTGCATCCCAGCCTGCACAAAGCCCATGGTTGCTAATGGCTTGCTCAGGATTCATTTACTTCCTAGACTGTTTAAAAACATTCATTTTTAAAACACTTTATGACCTGACAATTCTAAAATGCCTATTTCCAACAGGCATAAAAAGAAACCTCTCTTCTCCCAAGTGGCCTACATCGTTTCCCCCAGAGGTTTCACCCAGGGCTCATGGAGATGGAGGCTTTGGGTCACCCCTTCTTATGTCTTCATGAACTTCAGTGGCTCCCTGAGCCTCTTGGGTGATGTCCAGTCCCGCTATTGACTTCTAACTGCTCAGAAGTCTGAGAGCAAATTAATTCAGTAGTTTGTAATGTGAACGGAATGTGGCTCCCGCAGAGTATGGAAAGCTCCAGAATGTGTGGATTAGGGAGAGGCAAGGGCCTCCCCTTCCCCTGCCCAGGTGCCCCTTTCCTCCTGAAGTCTCCTGTCTCCTGATATGTCTCAGCCATCTATCCACTTCGTTAACGTTAGGGAGGAATTATCTTCAGCTTGCGGAGGGCCAGTGTTTGACCCAGGACCCAAATCAAGGTCTGTAGTCACCACACTTGATAAAGAGATTTATCATGCCTGAAAAGACAAGACAATCTGTTGGACCTTCAAGTTGTATTTCTCTGGGAGTTGAATCATCTCAGAAGGTCACACTATAGTGGTATAAGACCAAGGTCTTCCAAGACCAGTGCTATCCATTCTGGCTTCGCCATAGTCAAGAAATATCCATGATTGGCTAACAGAATAGCAGTGAAAGAATGAAGGCACTGGGGACGTCATCTTTGCAGTGAATTAATCTTTTGAAAGTATTGGCCGACTCTCAGGGTTGAGGTCGAGAGGCCAGGCTGAATGGACCCTTGGTGGGTATGGGCCATAGAAGAAAACTTTGATTTTAACTATATGATTGAAATACATTATCATTCATGTTTTATTTATTTATTTTTATTCACTTAGTAAATTTACTTATTTACTTCTAAAGGCAAGGCTTTTAGAATCCACCTGCAATGCAGGAGCCACAGGAGACCTAGGTTCGACCCCTGGGTTGGGAAGATCCCCTGGAGGAAGGCATGGCAACCCACTCTAGTATTCTGGCCTGGAGAACCCCACGGACAGAGGAGCCTGGCGGGCTACAGGTCCATGGGGTCGCAAAGAGTCGGACACGACTGAAGCAACTTAGCATGCACGCGTGTATTCCAAAGGCAGGATGGCAGAAAGGGACAGAGTAGAACCTCAACTCTTCATTTATTAATTGTGTGACCTTGGAAAAGTCACATAAAGCCTCCTGCTCAGGCGGGGCCTGACGATCCATCATCCCCAACTTAGTTATAATAGTAATGGTTATCATTTCAAGGTGTATGGGTGGGGTTACGTTTCCATTTTGCTTTGGGATTCTTAAGAAAGTTAAAGACTCTTCAAACCACGAAACATTTAAAAAGCAAGCAAGTTTATCAGTTTCACTGCATCCTGTATGTAGATTGATATAAAAATATACAGTTAGCAGCTGGAACAGAATGTAAAAAAATTTTTGAGTCGTTTCAAAACCTACACCATGTGTTGAATGGAGATTTCCAAGACCTCTACAATCAACTAACTTCAGCATTCACCTCTAATATATTCCGACTTAAAGTGTGCAACCTTGTTTAAAATGCACTGCTAAAGCATATATTTTCATGTATTGCTATGTCTGAATGCATGATAACCAGGTTGAAAATCAAATTATCTGTGTTAGGGTGAATATTATAGTGTGAATACTGCCTGCTGGGCTGTGAATGAATCTTGTAAACACAATCAAATGCATCTTTCCCTTTCTCCTGAGTTGAGCACCCCGACCCCACTCAGAGAGGCAATTCTTCCCCTCCCTTCTCATTGTCACAGCAGTTCATGTTTATTGTGGGTGACGTCTTCAGCTTCAACGCAGTGTGAGCTCTGCCATGTTGGAACTGTTCTCTGAACCTGTTCTCTGAACTGTTCTCTATTCTCAGCCTTGAGACGAAAGTTGCTTCAGGAATAAGGAAAAAAAAAGAAAGAAATGTCACCCTTTTCCTAGAGGTATGTGACATGCTTTGTTTAACTATAAGTGTCTGCTGAGAAATTTCGAGTCTCTCAAATGGTTTTACTGGGGGCAAAGAGATTTACTAAATTATCCCAACAGGAGGGGGCTGGTATCCACATGTGACATTGGGAGCAGAACCTGAAGTTCAAGCCCAGGGCTTTCAAGGAGGAAGAGTGAGTGAGTTCCGTGCTCTCACAGGCTTTGAGCCCCTGCTCCATTGCTGTCTAAACACTCTGTGGAGCAGCTATGATCGTTTATGGAGTGCACGACTGGAGACACAGACAAGGGATTAAGGGAGGACTTGATCTGATGGAAAGAGAGCCATGGCTCCAAAGCCATACAAGGCAAGGTTTCTGTAAGATCTGAGCAAGCGATGGCCCATGTGGGGCTGCACTCGATCTTTCCTCCCACTGGCAGCATCTTTGCCTCCTGTTGCCAGATCTCCAAAGTGCACCACTGCAACTTCCAGAAAGGAAAAATAAACTCCATGAATTATGGGGTTACCCTGACCAGTCCTTTATGTAATGAGGCAGTTAGTTGCTCCCTTAGCAAAATAGTGAAGGTGATGATCTTAGAGATGAATTTCTGTTTCCTTCCTACATTTTTTTCTTTCCTTATTTTGTACCTGTCCTTATTTGACCCCAGCACTTAAGGCCCCACAGTCAGGACCCCTGATGCTGATCTCTTGAAGCGCACCCACTTGAGCAGCCTTTCATTGTTTTCCTGGACCCATCACCTTAGTTTTCTCCCACATCCAAGTCCTCTTGTATGTGGACCTCTGAGGAGTAAGTACTGATGAGGTCTCATAGCTCAGTTCCCAGGCAAGTCTCCTGTTTTATCTGAGGTCTTCGATGCCATGATTCAAAGGAAAGAATCAACCGTGACGTTGTAGACACGGGGGCAGTGATATAAACAGTGATATATACATTTTAGGTTTCTGTTAGCTCTTTAAACATTGCTTCCCAGCAGCCACCTCTGCACAGTTGGCTTGGCTGTTCCCAGAACACAGCTCTGTTGATTTGTCATGGATTTTGGGAGTTGGATACTCCCAAGCTCTCCTGGGAGTAGCGAGGATTTTGTATCATCTTTTAGGAAGGTACTTCCTTCTTCAGCTCCCACTTCTTTGCATGCATTGAAAAAAATGAAACTAAAACGAGCATCAAATTGAGTCATAAAAGGGAGGAAAACATCACAAAAAAGATTCTTTATGTCAAATACAGAAAAGAGAAGGGGTCCTCATGGTTGATTCTGCTGCTGTGTTACTAGCAGCCTGTTCAGTGAGTCAAGGGCCATTATTTTAATAACTAGCTGGCAGAACTGCCTCTACTTCCCCTATAGGTTTCTCTTCTAGGCATTGACTGATGTTCATCAAAAGCAGCTCAGGAAACAACTGGGGAAATACAGAGATCGATCAGCACAGATTGAAGTGAAGTGTTAGTTGCTCAATCCTGTCCGACTCTTTGTGACCCCAGAAACTGGGCCCACCAGGCTCCTCTGTCCTTGGAACTCTCCAGACAAGGATACTGGAATGGGTTGCCATTTCCTTCTCCAGGGGATCACAGACTAGGAGGCAGTAAGCGCCTCCACTTTTACCATGGACTTCCCTCTCCCCTCTTAATGCTCATGCTATTTATTTCTCCCCATTTCCCTTTCTTCCCTAGGAAGACTCACTTTCCGAGGCAGAATAGATCAGGATCCCTCTTCTTCAAAACTATCCCAAGAACTCAAAGCCTAGTACTTCTGAGTGTTCTATCAGAAATTGCAGAGGAACATGGAAAACGAGAAACGGGGTCGCCTATGGCCTCTTAGCTGTTATTTCACATGCATTTCCCACAACCCAGCAAAGAATTGAGCCTTGGGAGGAAAGCAAATTGTCTCTGCACTAATAATAAAAACAATAATTTATGTACCACTTACAGAGGGCTGGGTACTGTGCTAAGGGCTTTACACTCTTTTTCATTTCATCCTTAAAATTTTCATTGTTTAGCTTCCTTTTGCGGAGAAGATGATAGAGGCTTAAAGAAGTTAAGCAACTTGCTTAGAATCACACAGATGGTCAGTAGCAGAGCTAGGATTCAAACTAAGGCAGGCTGACTCTATAGAAGACAGAAAGAATGTGTGTGTGTGTGTGTGTGTGTGTACACGTGTGTGTGAGCACAGGCACATGCATGGCCACAAATCAGAAAGCAAACTCCCCAAGGCCAGGCCATTGTTCTGCTCTCTACTATAAACTTCAGCTTAAAAAAATAGTCCTTGGCACATAGTAGGCACATTATAAATATATGTTGAATGCATGATGAGACATCGAATTTAATCTCAAGTTTAGCAACTGACTCTAGTATTCTTGCTGGGAGAATCCCATGGACAGAGAAGCCTGACGAGCTATAGTCCATGGAGTCACAAAGAGTTAGACATGACTGAGAGTCTAAGCATAACTAAACTCATAATTGTAAAAAATAAGATGACTAATGTTTGCTTCTTTTTTTCAGCATTTCACCTTGATTGTGTGTATCATCTCGTTTTATTCTCATGAAAGCCTCTGCAGTCGAGATGGAGAAAGTGAAACAGACTTAGATGTTTATTATAACATTTTATTACTGCTGTGTACCAAGAACTGTGCTATTACTTTCTATTTGTTAAATTATTTAACTCTAATAACCCCAAGAGGTAGTTTTTCTTACTATATGCTCTCTATAGAAGGAAAAAACAGAGGCACAGAGGGGTAAATGTTTTAAACTAGCGGTGACAGACTTTTCACGTGCTTCATGCAACTAGGAAATCTGAAGGGAGCTGAGACTTGTTCTTGTGTCTTAAATATTATTCTTGTATTTTGATTCACACAACATTTTGCCTGAAAGAGATACCTGGGAGATGATTTAATTTATTTTCCTCTGAGACTTTGAGGCCCAGAGAAGGTGACCGATTTTCCCAGAGTTGCACAGCTAATGGCATAACTAAAGGCCAAGCTGAGATTGAAAATTGCGCTGTCTGGTGGAGTGGTAACCAGCTGCAGGTGGCTATTTACATTTAAATTATTTACAAGTCAATAGTTAAAGATTCAGTTCACCAACTAGCCACATTCCACTGGTTCATGTGTAACATGTATTTAAATGCAACCATATGAGGTAACTGAGACTATATATTTCACTGCCTGGTTGGTTTGCTCTCTAAATACACTCATGTTCTTGTTGGCAGCTCTGTGTGCATGCCTTTCTGCACTAGATATTACCATGCTGCTGCTGCTGCTAAGTCGCTTCAGTCGTGTCTGACTCTGTGCGACCCCATAGACGGCAGCCCACCAGGCTCCCCCGTCCCTGAGATACTCCAGCAAGAACACTGGAGTGGGTTGCCATTTCCTCCTCCAACGCAGGAAAGTGAAAAAAGTGAAGTCGCTCAGTCGTGTCCGACTCCTAGCGACCCCATGGACTGCAGCCTACCACGCCCCTCCATTCATGGGATTTTCCAGGCGAGTACTGGAACCAATATTCTGCATTCACCCATTCATTCTCCTCTTCCATGTTTTTTGATAAGCCCACCATTGCCTTGGGGGATATTAAGCATAGTCTTCGAAGAGATTTGTGCTTTAAAAGTGAAAGTGCAAATGAAGTCCCTCAGTCGTGTCCAACTCTTTGCGACTCTGTAGCCTACCAGGCTCCTCCGTCCATGGAATTTTCCTGGCAAGAGTACTGGAGTGGGTTACTATTTCCTTCTCTAGGGTATCTTCCTGATGTAGGGAACAAGCTCTTTCCCATCTGAGCCACCAGGGAAGCCCTTTGTGCTTTATTTAAAGAGCTAAAGCTTTCATTTCTGAAACAACTAAATTACAATTCCAAGTCGTCTTAAGAGTATATAAAATAATTTCTTACATTTACGTTATTAAAAACTTACAAAAAGCTTTACTGGGCCATTCTATTATTTAAGCTTCAAGATAATCACCTAAAATGAGCACAACTGTCATTAGAGATGAGATGAGAAAGCTGAACTTCTGCATGTGTAAATAGCCAACTCTTACTGGCATGTCAAAGCCTAGATTAGACAACTCACGTAAGTATAGACATTTTGAAGGAATTCTAAGCAAGGGACATCACTAGAGAAGGAAATTCTGATTTTCCTTGTTGCTATCTAGTCCATGTCTCGTCCACGCTATAATATTCACCCTAACACCCTAGTCCATGCCTAGTCTAAGAAAAGCAGAGGTAAATAAGGCATGAATGAAACATGGTCTCTGCCCTCTCAGAACTTAAAATCAAAAGTTGGGAAAGCATTGGTTTGCTTAAAAAACTTTGTTCAAATTTTTCTATATGATGTAACAGAAAAACTTGAATGAACTATTAGGCTAACCCAGCGTAATTCCTGTGTATCAACAGATAAAGTATAAGTTAGCAAGCAGCACCTATTGTGGTAATTTACAATTTTGCCTCTTGATGCAGCCTCGCTGACCAGCACATAGTAGGCATTCAAAAAACATCCAACGAATAAATTTCTGTGGGAACGAAATCCAGGCTTAGGTCCAGGCAAGGGGACAAGGCAATGTACCCAGCAATTCAGGATCCTGAAATGTGACTCCATCTTCATCTATTTATGGAGTTGTCAGTTAAAATGTACACTGACTTTTCTCAATACTTGAACTGTTTCCTGATAGCAATTTTTATATAAACACATCTTTACCTCAGGAAATTGGCTGGGGCATTAGATTACCAAGAAAGGCTAAAACGATTGTGGGAAACAGCAAAAAGAGATGGCATTTAAAGTAAAAATAGGAATGGAGGGATGACATAGGAGAACTAGTCACAGAGAATTAACTGTTGGACCCCAAATGCAAGAGCCTTTTGGAAAATGTTTGGGAAGATAAGGCTGTCATTTGATTTGGGTATTTCTGTCACTTGACCCAACTGCTAGGAGAAGGAAAAATTTTATTTTCTTAAAATATATTGAGGCATTTCTTGAATGATTCTAAATATCCTAAAAATATTCTTGAATTGGCTATAAATTTTATCTAAAATACAAACTTTATAAGATACAAATAATAATAATCATGTCAGTGTTTCATTGGGAGGATCAATTCTGCTTTTTAAATTTCAAGGGAAAATTAATAATTTAGGAGGCCTATGTTTTATTCATTTTCACCATCCTAGTAGAAAGTGAATGAATAGGTGAACATATGAATTATCAAGGAATGTTTGTAATCTAATTCCAATCAGAAATAAAGATGTAATTGAAAATGAGCACCGTCATTGTCTAATACGTGTCTTTTCAAACTAAGATGTTCATGGTTTCTATAGAGGGAAGCCTAAAAGAGGAGAGAGCTGATAGCTACCCCTAGGATTTACCAGTCTCCTTAACCACTTGAGTGATGCTGCCCCCAAGCTGAAATAGTGTGAAGCCTTGAATTCAATGTTGCTTCTTAACTTTTATACCCACAGGTTCCTCTTCCTCTTGCCCAGGTCTATCTTAAAAAGCAACTAAGCATGATGTCGTAGCAGGAGCATCTACAGCTTAATTTAGGGCAGGGAGAGAGACCCTAGGGGATAATTACCTAGTAGCCTAATCATGGAGACTGCCATTCCCTCTTCTGTGACTTTCTATAATATCCTCCTAACAGGTCTCCATGCCTCTAGTGCTTGCTGTCTGAAACCCATCTATCTTGTCCTTCTGAAAACTATCTTCTTGTGGTTTGTAGAAGAAATTACAAACTTTTTAGCCAAGCAGCTCATGCAAGGCACCATCTGACACTAGCCTGCATCTAAAGACAAACCTCTTTGCTCATTGCTTAAATATATTCATATTTTAGGATTTTCCAAGGTTTTCATTTGCCATCTCCCCTCCTTGAAACTGAATCCCCAAGTCTATGCATTTCTTTGTCTTGTAGTAAGATGAAATACTTATTGAATGAATGGATTGATGGATTTTATCCCTGTGTTTCTTTTAATTCCAAGCTATTCTATAAATCTTTTATCTTACTAATGTATTTTGTGTTTTACCAGCTATCCTTTGAATTATATGAATTATTGTTGTTTAATCAAGTCATATATGACTCTTTTGTGACCCTAGCCTGCCAGGCTGCTCTGTTCATGGAATTTCCCAGGCGAGAATACTGGAGTGGGTTGCCATTTCCTTCTCCAGGGGATCTTCCCAACCCAGGGATCGAACCTGCATCCCCTGCACTGGCAGGAGGATTCTTTACCACTGAGTCACCTGGGAAGTCCTTGTCTATTATTTGGCACTCAGTAAATGCTGGCTTGTGTTAATTATTAATTAGCTAACTCATTAATTAAATCAATGAGCATTTATTGGGTGCCTGTTATGTAGCAGACTCTGCGCTAGGCACTGGGGACAGAGACAAATGAGCTTCTGTCCACTATAAGGAGCTTTTAATACAATAGGGCAACAGATGAGAAAACCCCCAATCGTTGCTATGAGAGAACACACAAGAAGTGCTGTGCAAGTTCATTGGAAAAATCCAGGTGAGGGTGATTCAGCTAAGTCTGAGGTTCAAGAATTGTTTCCAAGAAGTGCTAGTGTTTGGTCCGAGGGCTGTTTATTTGATTCATCTTCTCTCTTCACATCTACTTGGATGGGATTTTTGCTTTGATCGTGGTCTCCTACTTAGTAGTAATATTCATCCTTTGAATTTTGAGCCATCTTACCATGATTTAAAAGACTTCAGGCATATATCTCAATTAATTCTCTTAAAACCTATTTGATATTGCTAGTCAGGCAGGGAAAACCATGGTACACAAGAGCAAAAATTATTCCGTTTCATGGCCAGCGTGCCTTTACAAGGAAAGTTTTCTGATCCCTACTAGAGACTTTGAAATCAACTGGGCAGTTTGAGGAGTTGGCATGATTTAGGAAGGGCTTGGATTTTCCGGTTTTTCTTTTTTTGACTTAGTTTTTATTGATGGCTGAGCTGGCTCTTTGTTGCTACGCACAGGCTTTCTCTAGTCGTAGTGAGTGGGGGCTCCTCTTTGTCAGGTTGTGTGGCCGTCTCACTTCTGTGGATTCTCTCGCTGTGGAGCACAGGCCTTAGGGTTCTTGGGCTTTAGTAGGTGCAGCAGGCAGGCTCAGTAGTTGCAAAGCATGGTCTCTAGAGCACAAACTCAGTAGTTGTGGTGCATGGGCTTAGCTGCCCTGTGGCATGTGGAATATTCCCAGACCAGGTCTTGAATCCATGTCCCCTACACTGGCAGGCAGATTCTTTACCACTTGACCACCAGGGAAATCCTCTGGTCTGTCTTTAATGGTGCTGAGCTCAATCAGCTCTCCCTTCTGTTACCGTTGATCGAGGCCTTGTTCTTGGAAGAGTGAGAACAAGTCACTAGGAGTAGGTGGAAAAGCACTGGGAGAATCAACGTTAAGAAACATTTGGGGACATGGGGGTGGGTAAATGATGAAATCAAGAGACATCTTTTCAGAAGTACATTCGAAGAAAATTCTCTGTCTCCTCTACAGAGAAGAACTGAGATCGTCCCAGGAGGAAGGAAAGAAGAGACATTTACACTGACAAAAAGAGACCAATATCAAAGACTCTTACTTTTAAAAATGAAAGTGAAATTATGATGAGTTTTAATGTGAGTTCTTCTGCCAAAAGAGCTTCACCCTCTAAATGCCAGGTGACTCCTCCCTTACCTCTGCTAGCAGAGTTTTTCTTGTCTTCAGGAAAATGCTATATAAAATATAGTAGAAATATATTCCTGGATTGTAAAAGAAAGAAAAGACCAGCTTTAAGTTGCAACATATTGAAAGTTTGTAATCCAAGCACTTTTCTTGGGCTTTCAGTATCTAATCCTTGAAGCCACTTGGTGAAACTCAAAGATTACATGGTAACTTGACTAATTTAAGAGCTGCCAAAAGAAAAAAATATAGCCCACCCTTTTCTAAAGAAAAAAAATCCATGAGTCTTAAGCTCAAAAGCTCCAGTCTTTAAGGTGCAAATGTAGAAGCACAGAGCAGAGACTACGCAAACTGCTTTGAAACAAAAATAAACCTGATATGCCAAAGGCACAACAATTTGTAACCATCACTCTCTAATGGAAAGTCCCTGGATACTCATGAATCTGGGATGGTCCAGACCAGAGATTTCCATTTTGAGTGGGACAGAGAATCATGAGAATGCAGGAAACCTCTCTTTTCTTCACCTTGCTGTTGATTTGCTTTTGCCAGAGAGACTATTGAAAACACACAAAGCTTTTGCCGCCTAAAATATGAGACGCATTCCTCCTAAGAGCTTTGTTTTCTTGCAAAATATGTTCTGGTCTTAGGTTGCAAAGAAGTGAGATCTCCTGCCAAGATGTGTGCACGCATATTAAGATGGCTGCATTAGCTAATTCATGGTAGTTTGCTACTCTTTTGTAAAATGTGCCATTTTATCCATATTTTAGGAGGATGGGTTAGAGCACATTTTTGGGGATTAATAGCCTGGGTTTTGAGATTAGTCAGGTCTGGGTTTGGGTCTGGTTGGTCAATCTGATCACTAGCTTCATGAGCTTCAGTACAGTTCAGTTCAGTTCAGTAGCTCAGTAGTGTCTGACTCTTTGTAACCCCATGAATCGCAGCACGCCAGGCCTCCCTGTCCATCACCAACTCCTGGAGTTCACTCAGACTCACGTCCATTGAGTCAGTGATGCCATTCAGCCATCTCATCTTCTATCGTCCCCTTTACCTCCTGCCCCCAATCCCTCCAAGCATCAGAGTCTTTTCCAATGAGTTAAATCTTCACATGAAGTGGCCAGAGTATTGGAGTTTCAGCTTTAGCATCATTCCTTCCAAAGAAGTCCCGGGGTTGATCTCCTTCAGAATGGACTGGTTGGATCTCCTTGCAGTCCAAGGGACTCTCAAGAGTCTTCTCCAACACCACACTTCAAAAGCATCAATTCTTCGGCGCTCAGCCTTCTTCACAGTCCAACTCTCACATCCATACATGACCACTGGAAAAACCATAGCCTTGACTAGACAGACCATTTTGGCAAAGTAATGTCTCTGCTTTTGAATATGCTATCTAGGTTGGTCATAACTTTTCTTCCAAGGAGTAAACGTCTTTTAATTTCATGGTTGCAGTCACCATCTGCAGTGATTTTGGAGCCCCCAAAATAAATCAGCCACTGTTTCCACTGTTTCCCCATCTATTTGCCATGAAGTGGTGGGACCAGATGCCATGATCTTTGTTTTCTGAATGTTGAGCTTTAAGCAAACTTTTTCACTCTCTTCTTTCACTTTCATCAAGAGGCTTTTTAGCTCCTCTTCACTTTCTGCCATAAGGGTGGTGTCATCTGCATATATGAGGTGATTGATATTTCTCCTGGCAATCTTGATTCCAGCTTGTGTTTCTTCCAGTCCGGCGTTTCTCATGATGTACTCTGCATAGAAGTTAAATAAGCAGGGTGACAATATACAGCCTTGACGTACTCCTTTTCCTATTTGGAACCAGTCTGTTGTTCCATGTCCAGTTCTAACTGTTGCTTCCTGACTTGCATACTGGTTTCTCAAGAGGCAAGTCAGGTGGTCTGGTATTCCCATCTCTTGAAGAATTTTCCAGTTTATTGTGATCCACACAGTCAAAGGTTTAGGCATAGTTGATAAAGCAGAAATAGATGTTTTTCTGGAACTCTCTTGCTTTTTCCATGATCCAGCAGATGTTGGCAATTGGATCTCTGGTTCCTCTGCCTTTTCTAAAACCAGCTTGAACACCAGGAAGTTCACAGTTCACATATTGCTGAAGCCTGGCTTGGAGAATTTTGAGCATTACTAGTGTGTGAGATGAGTGTAATTGTGTGGTAGTTTGAGGATTCTTTGGCATTGCCTTTCTTTGGGATTGGAATGAAAATTGACCTTTTCCAGTCCTGTGGCCACTGCTGAGTTTTCCAAATTTGCTGGTATATAGAGTGCAGCACTTTCACAGCATCATCTTTCAGGATTTGAAATAGCTCAACTGGAATTCCATCAACTCCACTAGCTTTGTTTGTAGTGATGCTTTCTAAGGCCCACTTGACTTCACATTCCAGATTGTCTGGCTCTAGGTGAGTGATCACACCATTGTGATTATCTTGGTCATGAATATCTTTTTTGTACAGTTCTTCTGTGTATTTTTGCCACCTCTTCTTAATATCTTCTGCTCTGTTATGTCCATACCATTTCTGTCCTTTATCAAGCCCATCTTAGCATGAAATATTCCCTTGGTATCTCTAATGTTCTTGAAGAGACATCTAGTCTCTCTATTCTGTTGTTTTCCTCTATTTCTTTGTATTGATTGCTGAGGAAGGCTTTCATATCTCTTCTTGCTATTCTTTGGAACTCTGTATTCAGATGCTTATATCTTTCCTTTCTCCTTTGCTTTTTGCTTCTCTTTTTTTTCATAGCTATTTGTAAGGCCTCCTCAGACAGCCATTTTGTTTTTTTTTTGCATTTCTTTTCCATAGGGATGGTCTTGATCCCTGTCTCCTGTACAATGTCACAAACCTCCATACATGGTTCATCAGGCACTCTATCTATCAGATCTAGTCCCTTAAATCTATTTCTCACTTCCACTGTATAATCATAAGGGATTTGATTTAGGTCATACCTGAATGGTCTAGTGGTTTTCCCTACTTTCTTCAATTTCAGTCTGAATTTGACAATAAGGAATTCATGTTCTGAGCCACAGTCAGCTCCCGGTCTTGTTTTTGTTGACTGTATAGAGCTTCTCCATCTTTGGCTGCAAAGAATAGAATCAATCTGATTTCATTGTTGACCATCTGTGATGTCCATGTGTAGAGTCTTCCCTTGTGCTGTTGGAAGAGGGTATTTGCTATGACCAGTGCATTTTCTTGGCAAAACTCTATTAGTCTTTGCCCTGCTTCATTTTGCATTCTGAGGCCAAATTTGCCTGTTACTCCAGGTGCTTCTTGACTTCCTACTTTTGCATTCCAGTCCCCTATAATGAAAAGGACATCTTTTTTGGGGTGTTAGTTCTAAAAGGTCTTGTAGGTCTTCATAGAACCATTCAACTTCAGTTTCTTCAGTGTTACTGGTTGGGGCATAGACTTGGATTACTGTGATATTGAATGGTTTGCCTTGGAAATGAACAGAGATCATTCTGTTGTTTTTGAGATTGCATCCAAGTACTGCATTTCAGAATCTTTTGTTGACCATGATGGCTACTCCATTTCTTCTAAGGGATTCCTACCCGCAGTAGTAGATATAATGGTCATCTGAGTTAAATTCGAACATTCCTATCCATTTTCATTCGCTGATTCCTAGAATGTCGACATTCACTCTTGCCATCTCCTGTTTGACCACTTCCAGTTTGCCTTGATTCATGGACCCGACATTCCAGGTTCCTATGCAATATTGCTCTTTACAGCATCAGACCTTGCTGCTATCACAGGTCACATCCACAGCTGGGTATTGTTTTTGCTTTGGCTCCATCCCTTCATTCTTTCTGGAGTTATTTCTCCACTGATCTCCAGTAGCATAGTGGGCACCTACTGACCTGGGGAGTCTCTTTCAGTATCCTATCATTTTGCCTTTTCATACTGTTCATGGGGTTCTCAAAGCAAGAATACTGAAGTGGTTTGCTATTCCCTTCTCCAGTGGACCACATTCTGTCAGACCTCTCCACCATGACCTGCCCGTCTTGGGTTGCCCTGCAGGCATGGCTTAGTTTCATTGAGTTAGACAAGGCTGTGGTCCTTGTGTGGTTAGATTGACTAGTTTTCTTTGATTATGGTTTCAGTGTGTCTGCCCTCTGACGCCCTCTTGCAACACCTACCATCTTACTTGGGTTTCTCTTACTTTGGACGTGGGGTATCTCTTCACGGCTGCTCCAGCAAAGAGCAGCCACTGCTCTTTACCTTGGACAAGGGATATCTCCTCACTGCCACCCCTCCTGGCCTTGAACGTGGAATAGCTCCTCTAGGCCCTCCTGCACCTGTGCAGCCACTGCTCCTTGGATATGCAGTTGCTCCTAAAAGCCCACTAAGAAGGTGTTTTTTCTTTATTACTAATCAGTAAGGTCCCACAACAGAACAGAGGAGTGTCTGGTCATTTTGCATCCAAGCAAAGGCTAAGACTGTCAGGGATTTTTTTTTTTTTTTTAAATATAGCACCTATTCTGGATATTACTTGTACTCCTGATTCCCATATTCTTAATTCTCCTATTCTCTATGTTCTTTTTAAAGCAAATTTCATCTTGAATGGGATTCCTTAGCCCATCCTCAGCACACAGTTATAAGTAAAGCACCAATGTGCTAGGGAGGACACCAAAGCTCTGGGCTTACTGTCTGTGAGTTACTAAACCTCTCTGTGTCTCAAGATCTCATATACATCCTCTTGGTCAAATCCAATATTCCATGGTTCTAGAATATTGTTTCCTGTGATGTGAAGCCATTAACTTTTCCTATCTTTGTTTGTCTTTTATAATTAATGGTGTAATTGCTAAACCCTGAGAAATCCTTACCCACTGAGATCTAGATCTCCTTGGTGAGGTGATTTAACTCTTAAAATCTGAAGGAGAAAAAAAAATCTGAAGGAGAAGAATAAGATAAAATTTTATGAGCTTTGGATGAGATATAAGTAGCCATTGTCTTTTGCTAGCAAATAAAGGGTATGGGTGAGCCTCAAATCTCTTTCCTGAAAAAGCATAATGATGTGCCCATAGAGGGTAATTGATGTATAGTAATTGGATTAAGTAAGATAAAAGTACCCTACAATGCAGTGATTTTATGCCTAGAAATCCACCATTTACTCTAATTCTTAGAATGTTCCTAATTCCCAATCATTTTAATATTAACATTTTTTCTGTATATAATGTCTAAAACGATTATGTTATATTATGATAGGTCCTTCTTGTCATATAGCTCTCTGGACATATCATTCTAATATTAAGAGATAACATCTGTATACTTTCACATGTGCATGCATGATCAGTCATTTCTGACTCTTTGTGACCCCAGGGACTGCAGACCGCCGGGCTCCACTGTCCATGGGATTCTCCAGGCAAGAATCCTGGAGTGGGTTGCCATTCCATTCTCCAGGAGATCTTCCTGACCTAGGGGTTGAATCTCTGTCTCCTGCAGCCTCTGCCCTGGCAGATGGATTCTTTACCACTGAGCCATACTTTTGTGTAAAACTGGATAAATGTGTCCATTGCAAAGATAATAAGCCGATGTTCAAAGAGGATAATTATGTGCTATGATAGTCAGATCCACAGTTGCTTCTTCCAGTTGAATTAGTCATAGCATCAGCCTAACATGTATTCACTCCTGAGGCCCAAGAGAGCTGCCCAGCCTGAAACTGCACTTGAGGAAGATCAGGCGAATAAACCAAGGACAGAACTAAATCAGACACTGACTGACTAGAGATAAGAAAGAGATCATGACAAGAGGAAGGAAATGTGTGACATTCACAAACAAGGATGTCACCCACCCTTATATCTATTATAGGTGGTGCATTAGCTTTCTTAAATTGACTCAGAATTGGCTAGGCTATTTGATGCTTCAGTAACAAATGACACCCAAATTTCAGTGGTTCCCAACAATAAAAGTCATTTCCTGCTCATACTCATCCTGGGTCCATGCTAATACTACTTGGTGTTGTTTTCACTCTAGGACCCAGGCTAATAGAGCAATTCCTCTTTGGAACACTGCTGGTCATTAAGCAGAAGGAAAAAGAGACCCTGGGGATTACATACTAGCCCTAAAACTTCTGCATGTCAGTCACTTTCCACAGTTTTCACTGGTTAGAGTTGGTTGCATGGCTAAGCCCTGTCCATAAGGGACTGAACTATGATTTTCCTGCAGGGAGGAGCCTGTGTATATTTGGAAACAGTATGCTGCCATAGTTATTTTCCTGCAGAATTCATCACTGCTCAGAAACAAGCTGAATGATGTAAGCCTGAAAAAACGGAAGCATAGCTGTGTGTGTCCATCCATAGATGGAGAATTCGGAAGCAGTTTTTTGGTCTGATCACCCCTCTTTTCCTCCTGCTGAGTGGGTGGGGAATCTGAAGCTCTGTTATCTTTTCCCCAGCCTCCTCTTAACTTGGAGAGAAAAGACACTGGCTGTGTCCCCTCAGTGGAGTGGAGATGACAGCTGCAAACGGAAATACCATGTTTTCCCCTGTTGTTCCCCTGTCAGTGCGTCTGTGACTGTGTGGCCACCTTGCTAACTAACTACTTGTAGAGATGTTTAGAAATTCATGTGTCTAGCCTTATTACAGCCAGATCATTCCACCAGAGCTGAGCACGCGTATGTGCCACCAATGAGCTGCTATCTGTCTAGTTAGTTTGCCTTTGCGGGCTTCTTTCCTTCCAGCCCCCATTGCTTATGACATGTGTGTTGTTGAAATGGTGTCAGAGTGAAAAAATCTCTTCTTGACTGAGAGAAAAATGGGCAAATGTGGCATGGAACGTGTCTGTATAAATTTCCCGTGTTGCCTTCATCCCTTGCATTTCAGGAAAACAGCTTGTTTAGTAGTTCTATCCACTGTGCATCAAAATGCAGATTTGTCTTTCTTTTTTCTGTGTCATAAAACAGCAATGCCTCCTGAGTATTTGGTAAGCTGCAACTCTGTGAAAGCTCCCGAGCAACCCCCAACAACAGTCTTAGAGCTCTAAGAGTTGATGAGGTCAAACGCTAAGTGGCCGCCTGTTTAGGCAGCCAGAGGACAGATTTAGATTTGAAGTTATCATCTATAATCTACTAAGTTCATGATTTTATGATATGATTAGGCAGGCTCTTCTCTGCCATGGCCTAAAAATAAGATCACTCAATGGAAACTGAATTCATTGGATGTATAAACAGCCCTCACTCTGAGATGGGGCTTTCTCTGGGTCAGATTTCTTGTGATTGGCAGGAGATTGTGACAGCTCATATTGTATGTTCCTAAGAGGAGCCTGGGTAGAAATGGTCAATTAGAACTGCCACTCAGCTTCTTCTAGCGTTGGCTGCTAGTGGACTGCCACCTGGGCTCTGAACCAGCTGTTAAGATGGGGAAATCCTGTTCCCCATTGTCATTGGGTTAAGTGGGGTGATTCCAGGAAAATCTTAATTGCATGCCTATGGACCTAACATTATAAATCAGCAAAAATGAGGCAACTCATGCTGTAGGATAGAATTAGCCATCCTCTAGTGCAGGTACAGGAGAAGTTTTTTGAGTGGAATATTTCTCCTGATTTTTGTCACAGCCACAAAGATGGGTCTGCCCCTCACCCCACTACTGTAGCTTTCTCCTCTCTGTGCAAAGATCTTTTCTCACTCCCACTACATGCAGACATGTTCTAGCAGAGTATGTAGTGACACAGCCATGCACATGGCTTGCCTCTCCCCTTCCTGCTTACAGTGCCCTGATTTCAAGGTGAATGAGGTCAGTCCAGAGAGCAGCTGGCTGGAGCTAGCCCTGTGCTGAATTTTTCCCTGAGTTATAAGGGATGTTGCCAAGTCATTCACCTCACCCTGCATGCCTTGTGATGTTGTAAAAGCAAATAGAAGGAGAGAGTTCAGTCCAATTTGGAAAACTTGACAAACAAGTGGGAAAAACAAACACAAGTCTTGTCAATGCCATTGGGAAGAAAATGTCATTGTGCTGAAGGTGAGCTACAGAGAAGGCTGAGTTTGGACACAGAAATGATTAGGAAAGGGAGAAGAGAAGAGAGAAGGGGAGAGGAGAAAGAAGGTAAGAGAGGGGAAGGGGGAGGGGAGAAAAAGAGGTAAAAAGCATTCTAATCAGGAGGGGTAGGTAAAATGAAGGAGAAAGATTCTCCCATTTGTCAAAATGACTTGGAGCCTTTCTTTCAGATTGAGTTGAGAGGAATAAGGAAGCACTTAGATAGATAGGGCATGGAGTGAGCTTGGGCAGAGCAATGGGTGAGCTGCCAATCTTGAAATAGATTCTGAGGATGTAGAGTGTGTTGGAACACTTCTTCCATGGGGCCCCTCCTTTCCGAAAGTCTGAGTTCACTCTACAATCTCCTGGCACTCAGCTGCAAGTGAGGCAGCCCAGAACCACCCGCCAAGGGTGTTGGCTGACACCTCCCTTATGTCCTATTTTCCAGGTACTGCTGAAGCCATCTCTCAGTCCAGGTTGGAATGGACTGGAGGCCCTTCCCCACCAAGTTGCTGGTGCAAGAGGGAGATCCTCCAGCTAGTCTACTACCCTATTCCTTGTGGTCTAGTCTAGGGAGTCACTTGTGGCAACTCGTTTAGAACAAGAGCTTGTTTGGGATAATTCCATCAGAACATAAGTACTCTGTCCTCTCAAATATACATGGCTCTCCTGGGGACTTTGGTGGCTCATTTCAACAACCAGTACTCCTGGAGTTCTGTGAAAAAAGAGGTTAAAGCTCAAATGAATGCGAGGCTGGTTTGCTGTTTTGTAGGAATCTGCACTCAAGTCAAAGAGGGATGACTAGATCACATGAAAGAGCAAAAGGTGGGTGAGGGCGTATACGGAAATGCTGAAGCCGTGGCCAGACTTTTAGAGCCCGCTGAGATCAGAGAGAGTGGGGTCGCTCAGAGATGTCCCTTGGAAGAGCTGGGACTTGGATTCTGAGGAGAGGATGAGACTGAGGAGAGGAGCCAGGAGAGCATCCTAGGTCAGACTGAGGCAGCTGGAGCAAGCTGCGTAAACTGGGCGAGACACAAGTCTGCGGGGACAAAACTCAAGACTTGGAAACGATGTGCTAACATATGAGACTTGAATGCTAAGTGCTAGGGTTTCCCATCTTCAACATGAAAAAAGACTCAGTCTTTGAATTAAAGACTCAGACCTTGTAATACTTATTGAGTGACTACTAAATGGCTTGGAACTATGTCGGCCCTTGTATATATAAAAAATTTAACGATGATGCCAGAACACAAGAGCTCCTCAGTACCTAGGTTTGAGTCTGATTGGTTTATCTCTGGAATTATGGGGAATTTTCTTTTTCATTTAGTAGTGGAGGAAAGATCACCAAGGTATGTTGGAGCAAGAATTGTCTCTTATTTTTGTTTGGGGTGAATTGGAAATGGCAGGGAGTATGACTAGAGCTCTAGGCACCAACATTTATCTGCTTCTGGAGAAGCTGAATTTAACTTTCCAAAACCATCTTGAAATCTAAGTGTTCAAAACAAAAATTCATCCCCTTTCCCTCAAAACTAAATCTCTCTCCCAGGCTTTTTAGACTTTCTGATATAGTGACATCTCATTCAGATTCTAAGTATCAATAGTGCATGTGCATGAGAGAGAACTGAGAACTGAAATATATAGCATATATTTTATATTTACAAGACATAAATATCAAGTAAGTAGTGTTGTTGCTAAAGAGAAAACTGGAGTCATTTATAGATGAAGGATTAATATAGTATACCAAACTCACAGGACATTTAGAAACTAGGAAAGAATAAAGTTGGGACGGGATCTTAGAGTCTCCTAATACATCATGAAAATCATTGCAGACAGTAAAAGAGGTATTTTCTCACGACACCTGGCTTCTTAAAGGTCAAGAAGAATTAATGGTAGCTCAAAGGTTAGGCCGCAATTGACTTAAATGCACTTCTGGGACATGGTCCCAGATGAGAATGCCAGCTTTGTTTCACTTAGAGAGGAAAGGATTAGGAATTCCTGATTTAGAACATTCCACTCTGTGAAGGGGTTCATGGGCTAACAAGGAGAAGTTGCTTTCCATCTGGAGATGACGCCAGGAAGGACTTAGATATAAAGAAGACATTTGTGACAGGGTGGATCACAAGATGTTGAAATATGACATCTCTGAAAAATTCCCTGAGTTCATTTTGTAATTCTCTTTGCCTTCTCTTCTGTCTCAACTGTCTATCAAGTCAGCATCCTCTTATCATCTCTTTGCTTCTGAAATGTCCCTTTGGATGTAAGAAGCTTTGACATATCAGGTTGGTAAGGAGATATTCCATTGCAATTCTTTGTCCTTTGCACGACCACCCACTCCTGTATACTAAGTATGTTTTGAGCCACTGCAGTGTGATGGGCAACGTAAACACTAGAAAGTCGAGAAGAGACTTGCTTAATTCATCTGTGCTGACTTAGTAGCAGTTGGCAAAAGCTGTGGGGGTTAGCAATGAAGAAAGCAGACACAGGCCTGCCTTCATGCAGCTTACACTACAATGGACACAGCAGAGAGGTCTGCACCTGAATGTGTTGTATAATGATAGATCACGGTCAGTGCTAAGAGTATGTTAAGGCTGTATATTGTCACCCTGTTTATTTAACTTATGTGCATAGTACATCATGAAAAATGCTAGGCTGGAGCAAGCACAAGCTGGAATCAAGATTGCTAGCAATAACCTCAGATATGCAGATGACAGCACCCTTATGGCAGAAAGTGAAGAACTAAAAAGCCCCTTGATGAAAGTGAAAGAAGAGAGTGAAAAAGTTGGCGTAAAACTGAACATTCAGAAAACTAAGATCATGGCAGCTGGTCCCATCACTTCATAACAAATAGATGGGGAAACAATGGAAACAGTGGCAGACTTTAATTTTCTGGGCTCCAAAATCAATGCAGATGGTGATTGCAGCCATGAAATTAAAAGATGTTTGCTCCTTGGAAGAAAAGTTATGACCAACCTAGACAGCTTATTAGAAAGCAGAGCCATTACCTTGCCAACAGAGGTCCATCTGGTCAAATCTATTGCTTTTCCAGTAGTCATGTATGGATGTGAAAGTTGGACTATAAAGAAAGCTGAGCATGGAAGAATTGGTGCTTTTGAACTGTGGTGTTGGAGAAGACTCTTGAGAGTCCCTTGGACTGCAAGGAGATCCAACCAGTCTATCCTCAAGGAAATCAGTTCTGAATACTCATTGGAAAGACAGATGCTGAAGCTGAAACTCCAATATTTTGGCCACCTGCTGAGAAGAACTGACTTATTTGAAAAGACCCTGATGCTAGGAAAGATTGAAAGCAGAAGAGAAGGGGACAACAGAGGATGAGATGGTTGGATGGCATCATTGACTCAACAGACATGAATTTGAGTGAACTCCAGGAGTGGTGATGGACAGGGAGACCTGGTGTGCTGCAGTCCATGGGGTCACAAAGAGTCGGACATGACTGAGTGACTGAACTGAACTGAGGGGTTGGATGGTGGCTGTGATTCTCTATATATGATGTGGCTGATCTGGAAAGGTTTTTCTGAAGAGCTGGCATTTGCCCAAGGTCTGATGAATTGAGAAGAATGTCTGGGTAGACCTCTGAGCAAAGAGCCTCCCAGGCACAGAGAGTGGTCAGTGTCAGAGTTCTGAGTAGGCATGTTGCAGGCCATGTGGCTGAACCTGGAGACGGAGAGGCATGGAAGGTGTGGGTAAGTTCAGGTGACATCAGGCTTCATGCACTTGTTGAGCATTTCTGGTCTTATTCTAGTATAATGGGCAATTGTTGGAGCATTTTGAATAGAGCAATGATATGACTTGACATATGTGGAGAACAAGGTAGGACAGAGTAGAAACAGGAAACATAGGGAAACCAGCGAAGCCCCCATCTTTGAAGAAACCACAACCCAACAAAGAAACAGACATGCCCATAGGTGTTCAGAGTACAGTGCTCAGAGGAAGAATCAGGAGAAGAATTTCAAAGGGTGATGGATACCTCAAGGAGGTAGAAATGAACTTGGCCAGAGGGTCCAAGGAGGATCCCAGAGAGCAATCAAACCTTAAATGCATCTTGAAGATGAGAATTTTTCAGATGGAAGAAAACAGAACAAGCATTGCTGACCGAAGGAGCAGTGTCTACAAAGGGATGGCTAGGCAGAGAGAATGTAACTTGTTTGAAGGACACCAAGTAGTTCAGGAGCGCTGGATGTCTGTGTCTCAGGTGACCATGGTGACTGGCAAGAAGGGTGGTTGGAAAGCCTAAATAATGGCAGACTCTGGAAAGCCCCAACTGTTTGTGACTTTATTGTATAGGCAATGCATTACGAACCACTAGAATTGTGAGTGGGGCTTCCGAGGTGGTGCAGTGGTTAAAAATCCACCTGCCAGTACAGGAGATGCAAGAAATGCAAGTTCAATCCCTGGGTTTGGAAAATCCCCTGGAGTAGGAAATGGCAACCCACTCCAATATTCCTGCCTGGAAAATTCCATGAACAGAGGAGCCTGGTGGCCTACAGTCTCTGGGGTCACAAAGGGTTAGACCCAACTGAGCTCACACTCACATACACACACAGAATTGTGAACAGAGGAATAAGTGATGACGTTTGTACAAAGTGACTATTTCTATATCTTTTAAAACAAAGAATTTGGAACATGCAGAGGTGAATTCAAATCTTAGCTAGAATAGGTAGTACTTGCGTGATCATAGCTAAGTTTTTAATATCTCTTAGCCTTGGTTTTCTTGTTTATAAAATGAGAAAAGTAGTATCTACTTCAGGAGGGTTATGAAGATTAGATTTTTAAAAGTGCACTTTTAAGCTGGTCCATAATAAGGCATCATGTACTAAAGAGTTACTTCTATTACTGCAAAGAGTTGGAGTGGAGAGAGATGGGAGACAGGCATACTGTTGAGGAAACCATCCCATTAATAAGGGGGACCCATGTCAAAGGCCCTAACTCTGGTAGCAGGAGAGATGGGGATAAAAAGGGGATTCAAGAAATATTTACAGACTGATTGACAGAGTCTGATGGCTATGGGAGTTGAGATTTCAGGAAATGAAAATGTCTCCAAAATTTTTAGCTTATACTCATGGGGATTTTTGTGTGATGTGATCATGATTAAGACCTGAGAAAATAAAAGAGGAAAAAATATCCAAGGACTTCATCTCTCTAGCAGAATGTTGCTTTACCATCCTGCTCAAACTACTCTCCATGGAAAACAGATAGTTTCTTCCAGAGAAAACCTAAGAACTACCAAGAAGAAGAAATGGGCACGAAGTTAAAAAAAATATATGGTTATCCACTACAGTGTCTTAGATTGGGCTTTTCTAATGGACAACGGTGACATCTCATATATTTTATTTATTTATATTTTAAATAAGAGGGCTATCCTGGTACTATTGATAAGCAGTCATTTGTAAATAGTCTTTTATGCTGGAGTTGAAATTGGTGATGAGGTTGATCATGTTGACACTGGTCTTTTGTAAGATGATAGACAACTGTCTACACTTAGGGAGTCTTCCAGGAGGCACTGATGGACTTAGATAAACTCCTGTTGGCCTCCCTACTGCTGTGCTTCCATGACACAGCTCTGAGGTCTAGCACTACTGCATTATGAAATGAGTGATCACAGATGGTGCCTCGTGCACTTAGCGCCACCTCTCAACTCAGTTCCAGAGGTTGTAGAAATTGCCATATAAAAAAATGACATTTCTTTTTACTCAGGGATTGCCTTGTAAATAGTAGCAACTCAGGTAATATTCTAGAGTTCTCTGGATAGGCTTCAGCAGAGGAGCATAGATAGGGGAGATGGTAAGGAAGTTGTAGACGGCGGCCCAGAGAAAGGTCTCCATTCTTCCCGTTTCCCTGAGTCAATGCAAGCTGAACACTTACCCTGTGGAGCTGCATCACACACATATTTTGCCCTGGATAATTTCTTTAATATCAAAGAATCAAGTTTATACTAGCCTAAGACACATTGCAAACAACAGTACTTCCTGGACTGAGCATGAGTAATTAGCTGTGAGAGGCATGACCATTTGGCCCCCAACCCATATTGACATTTTAAGACTTATTATAGAAATCCACATAGTGTTCATAACATAAAAGGCTAGCCCTTTAATGAACATCTTATCTGGGAAGCCCAGCTACAATATATTTCTAGAACCTCATAATGATCACGTTTACTTTATGCTTTGGTGCTCTTAAGCTAAAGAGAGGAGGGAGTGGGGGGTGGGGAATGGATAGAGAAAAATGTTAATTTAAGTTCTGTGGGTAAGACCAAAGCAAAAACTCCACAGTGTTGCCATGTTAGAGTGGACTGCAAAGCAAGTACAAGGACTTATTTCTCATAAATATTCAGCAACATCTCTGCGTTTTCCTTGAAGTGGCAGCAAATCCAGGAATGGAAGTTCTTATTTTCCACAACTGCTTATGAGTTTGTTATGCTTGGGCATAAATTACAGAAGCCACGATTTCAGCCACAGTGGAAAAGACTATAAAGATTTCTGCCCCTTATTAACTACTGTGGGACCACTAATTTTATGAATGGAGTTAAAAGTTCTGAATAGGAAAAAAAAGGTGGTAAATACTCTCAAAAGCACTATGAAGAAATATTTCATAGTAGTGGTGCCCAGACCCGGGGCAGAGCAGAGGAAGGAAAGAGAGAAGGGGAAGAGAGAGAGAAAGAAAAGGAATAAAAACTCCACAGATCCCCCTAAGCCTGGCAGCGGTCACCCTCCAGTCATGGCAAACAGAAGTGTGCTTTCTGTGCTAAGTAAATAAACTTAATTGTAAGTTTGTAAGGCCACAGAAAGTATAAACCAAAAGTTTTGTGCCAAGGCCTGAAATGTCTCCATTGGAAGTTCATGGAAACAAGAACTATCTTTTAAAATTCAGAATTGAACTGGTTGGAACTTGTAACTGCCCAAAACAGAGCCCCAGGGGCCAGTGGTTAAAAACATGATTTTTATAAACAAATCTGACATTGCAACTAAATGCAAAATCGTATGCATATAGTATCACTTATGTGTGTAACTTGTTTAAGAGCTGCAAGAAGAAGGAAGTAAAATTGACCTGTAACCTTTTGTTTAGCATTTTCGACTGTCTATATTTTGAAGGAGACAGTGGTGTACACTTAGCCCTCCAAGATTAAGAATCTACTGGCATTTTCCTCTGAATTTTTTATGCATATTTTAAGAAAATTCAGTTCTAAGTGTATGCTGTAAACATAAAATATCCTGGGTGCAAAATTTAACCTTGCTGCAGAACTCCTTGGGGTGTCACCAAATTCATTATGCTGAATTGAACTTAAGAAAAACATTATAAACAACATTGAACTAAAGTGCTTCCTCACCCTCATACTCACACGTTGAAGATAGAGGTAGTTTCTTTTCCCTCTGGCAATTTATTGGCCAATATTTCCCTCACTCCAATTCAATCTCCTTTGATATTTGAAGAGAAACCACAAAACACTAGTTGTTAATATTGTTTTAGCCTCACCCTCTTGCTTCCTTGTCTCTTTGGTTAGATCTGCTCTTAATATGCCACTTTGTAAGTTCAATTAAAATCATACAGCTCAATCCTATGAGTTTGGGTAACACTGGATAGCAATGGTGATTTCAAGAATTACAACAGAGACATAAAATCTCTCTTAGAGTTGGATGGTAGGTTTACCAATAATTCGTATGGAAAAGACTGTTTCTTAAAACCATAAATATTTAACATGATTATGACTCATTTGCTCTTAGTTCCATTATTCCAGAAGATCACGTATTGCTCCTGAGAGTGTTCTGAAACGCCTGGTTCTGATTTGAGTTTGGATCATCTTCCTCGTGTGTGAGGTCAGTGTGTGTGTGTTCTTAGTGTGACCCAAAAGCCATTGTCTCATTTCATCCCCTTTGAAAATCCAAGTTGGTAGTTTGCCAACCTTTCCCCTCTTCATTCTTAAGCTTACAAACATTCTTGAGTCTTTAAGATGAGCGAGAGGATTTTGTTGTTGCTGATTTGCATGTTGCTTTCATTGCTGAAGCAGTGGAAGTAAAATTAGCTCTCTGGGCCTGAAGGGTCAAGGATGGATAAAGGAAGGCCTGGTGCAATTGGAGCTTTGGAAGAGATTTACCAGATGGGATGATTTTTGAAGAGGTTTGGTCATTATCTTGGATGCGGTACATGTAGTACTTTCTGCATGATTTCTCTGAGGTGATTAACCATTGTATTGCTTTTTATCCACAGTGCATTTTGCGATCTTCTTAGAAGCGTGTGTGGTATGCTTAGTTCTACTCTATTAATTATATGGGGTATCCTCAAATCTTTTCTCTATTGTTTTGCTATTAAGGATTAACGAAACATTTTCTTCAGCTGACTATTCATTTGTAAGACTGTGTCCTTCTCCTTCTCAGAGCCTCTGCTCTATACCCAGAGAGGAATATTTTTGGATTCTGTAACTTTATACCTCTAAAATATTAAGAAGAAACACTCGAATTAAAAATACAACACGATTTCAACCACAATGGAGATGTTAAATTCCATTTTGACATCTGCTAGAATGGAAGGGATGTCAAAATGGAATTTGACATCATGAGATTCACTTGCACCCACATAAGTCTGATATTGGGAGGTGAACTAAGGACAGAGGGCCATTTTAGTTCTAAATATTGCTGGGTTTTGTGGGAATCAGCCAAACCCTAAATGCTAGAAGACCATCTCTTCAGATTAAATTGCAGTGGATAAATATCCAACTCTGGTTCGGTTTACACTCAGATATTTTGTTTTCATTCTCCCAAGTTCCTAGTAGTTGTAGAGATGCTGGCAAAAGGATAAAGGCTTCATGGGAATGTATCCTATTCAGAAATATCCCTGAATGATCACTGCCAAGGTTTTAAAATATGTTGTCCTCAAAAATTCAGGCCTGTGTTTTGGTCAAGGTTGGGACAAAAATTATTAACTTTTCCCTCTATATCAAGTGAAATCAAGCCTGGCTAAGTAATTTACTTGCATTAGAAAACCAAGGAGGGAACTTGTCCCACTTCCACCCGATCTTCTTATTGGATAGTTTAGCACATCTATAAATTCACTTTGATGAATTTAAACAGAATTTCATATGTGTAGGAGAATAAAATATCATCACCTGATTGTTGCCCATCTGACCTTGAATGTAAAATGGGTAGTAAGCCATAATTTTTGGGCCTCTCATTTGTGCAATATAATGAAGAGTCAGAAAGGATTTATTTTAAAATACATTTCCCAAGTACCATGTAGAGCCACTTTAAATTATTTCCTATTTTCTGTGCTTACTACCTTGCAAACACTGCTGACACTTGGGAGAATATTTTTCTACTTCCTAGGGCCAACAGAAAATTGGATCTAGCACAGGTATCCATGCTGATAGTTCATGTTGGATTCAGACTTAAATGTTTTCAGAAAACATTAGTGGTCATGTTAAATTTCTATAGTCTGTGTAACTCTCACTCACACCAGTTGATGAAGCCTAGCTTATTTTAAAAATAACCTACAATGTATGGCTGTTGCTTCTTATATAAGAGGGAAATATGTGTTTCTGTAGGATCTAACTCTGGATAACTATCTTCCTATTTTCTCCTAAAGTTGTCTATAGCAGTAATTAAGTTTGGATACTTTCTATCATTGTGACTTTTGGTATTAAAAACCCATAAAACTCTGAAATAAAAAAATTAATCTATCTTACTGTCAGAACTTAGGCTGATGTTCCTTATTTTACTTTTTCCTTCTTTCTTTTTTTCCTTTAAACAGTATATTAGGATTAGAAAATGCATCTGTGTCTTTTTCAGCTGAAGAATAACAGAATATTTACCTTCATTAATCAGGGTTATATTTAGCTTTAAAATTTTATGGCACAGATTTTTATCATTTGTTTGGGTATTTTTTTCTGCAAAAAACCCTTTTCTTCTTTGAGGCAGACAAAATTAAACAGTACAGCCAAAAAAAAAACAAAAAACAAAAAACCCCACCAAGATGAATATATTATTCATTCTTATTTCTATTACTCAGAAGAAAAATGTTTTTAACATTTGGTGTATATGCTCTAGTCTTTTTGAAAATGAATATTTATTTTTCAAAAAAATGATGTCAAATACAAAGGTATTAGGTAACATTTTATTCATGACACAATAATTCTCTGTATTTTCACTGATGCTTTCTTATGTAACATATAATTATAATTGAAGCATAATTTTTCATGACACAGTCATAACATAATTTGTTTAGCCAATTACATATTTCTATTCATTTGGGTCATTTTCAAAGTATTGCTGGTTATTGATATGGTAATTTTTATTTTAAATGTTATCAATTTGATTTGTGTGGTTAAAATAGTTAATTAAATTTACTGGCTAGAAATTAAGCAAGAAATTTTAGCTACTTCTATCTATTATTTTTCATTTTTCTATCATGTCATTTGCCTATTTTTCATATTATCTTTTGCTTATAATTTGCACCAATTACAAACAAATGCTTTTCATATTTTTGTGATAAAAAATCCTTTAGAAAATTTTGACTTTTTAAAAGAGATTTGCTCAGATTTTGTTTGTTTTCTTTTTAAGACTTTTGCCATAAGTTCAAGTTTACAGTATTTTCAACCAACGTAAAATTATGTGTATTTTAACCTATAATTATTTTTAGTGGCTTTATGGTTGTTTGCATTTAATTTAAAATGCAACTTATTTCTAATTTATTTATGATGTGCTATGAAATTTATTTTTTTTTAATATTAGGCAGTTATACCAATGAAATTATTAAGGAACCCATCCTTTCAACACATACAAGAAAGTTAATAGTTGTTTCTTATTTTCACATTTTTAAAGTTTGTACCTATGGGGCCACAGAGTCGGACATGACTGAAGTGACTTAGCAGCAGCAGCAGCAGCAGCAAAGCTTGTACTCTTTCTTATTTCTTGTTTTATTACAATAGAACTTGAAGAATAGAAATAATTTTTGAAATATTAGGCTTATCTTGTTTCTGAATCTAACAGAAATGATTCCAATATTTCACATTATTCTGATATTGAGTATGTGTGTGCTATGATAGACTTTTAACATTTAATAAATTGCCTTATTACCCTATCTAGCTATATTTTAAAGTCAAGAATAAATATTAACTATTATTAAGTTCTTCTATGGCACCTATCAGATAATAGTGTTTTCTAACACTTTGATTTTGCTGTTGTACTTATTTTCCAGAAACAAAGGTCATTTGCTCATAATTTATCGTTCTTTTAGCATAACATTAGATTCAACTTGGTAGAGGTTGTGTGTGTATGTTTCATCCATGATACCTGGTTTTATAGTCAGAGGTACAAGAACATTAGAAAATGAAAGGGATTTCCATATTTTTGATGCTAAGAAATTAAATAACATAGAAATCAAATTCATGAAGTTTTGAAAAACACTATTTTTTGTTGTTCTTTCTGAATGATCTGCAGAGAGTGGAATGCACCAAATGGAATGCATTTGATCTTTTATGTGCAGTTCAAATGCATACACTCATGTAACTCACACCCAAATCCAGACCTAAAACATTTCCACCATCCCAGAAGGTCTTGTCATGTGACTTTCCAGACTGCTCCACCTCACAGTGGTGTGTGCTTTGATTTTCATCACTTGCCCGTTCTTGTACTTCATATAAATTAAATCATACATTTGAAATTCATGTTGTTACATATATTCATGATTCATTACTTTGCATTGCCAGGTCATAGTTCATTGTATGAATATGCACTAATTTTTTCATCTAGTTTCTTCTTGATGAAATATTAATTCTTTCCTGTTCTAAGCCCTTATAAGTAGAGTTACTTTAAACATTTCTTCTGCAAGTTTTCCTACAGTAATCTCTAAATACCTAATAGTAGAATCTGAGGAATCTTAGAGCAAGTAATGAGTTTAAGTTTATCAGAAACTACCACTTTTCCAGAGGTTGTAACTTCTGCATTACTGCCAACATTGTATATGAATTCCCTTTGATCCACAGCCTCATTAATATTTGACATTTTCAACTGTTTTAATTTTACCATTCTAATTTTCTGTGAGACAGTATGTCATTTTGATTTCAACTTGCATTTCTTGATGACTAATGATATTAAGCCATTAATATCAAGTCATTAAAATGACTAAGTCATTTTATGTGCATTTTTGCCATTTGTATATCTTTTGTGAAATGTTTATTGAAATATTTTGCCCATTTTTAAGTTGTTTGTCTTTTTACTATTAAGTTGTAGGAGCTCTTTATATATTATGTATACAAATCCTTTGTCAAACATGCACTAAAAATATTTCTTCCATGTCCTCAGTTTGTTTACTTATTTAATATTTTGATGTAATATGTCTTAAACAGAATATTTCAAATATGTATCTTATTTTGCGTATATTTAGTCATATTTTATATTTTGATATGTATGTTACTCTTTTTCATTATTAATTAATACAAAGTAATTTCAATTTTGGTTTTCTTTCTGAACAAATTTATTTAGAAACATGATTTTAAAACTCTAGTTTTAGGAGTTAATTTATATTTTATTTTTAGCCTGTTTATTCCTTTTCTATTTGTTTTATTATTTCTAATTTTTTAATCTTTATATGATAGACATGATGCACACTTCAGGCTCTCTTTTAGGAGTGGAAAAATACATTTATTCCTGCCGAGACTGAGGCAGGTAAATAGCCTTTCAGCTATCACAATCCTTGGGCTTCCCTGATGGCTCAGTGGTAAAGAATCTGCATGCTAATGCAGGAGATGCAGGTTCAATCCCTGGATGCGGAAGATCCCCTGGAGCAGGATATGGTAACTCACTTCAGTATTCTTGTCTGGGAAATCCCATGGACAGAGGAGCCTGATGAGCCGCAGTCCATGGGGTCATAAAAAAGCTGAACACAACAGCAACATCACAATTCTTGGAGATGGTCACCATTGAAAGGCTGTCCTGCCCAATGTCTTACTCCCTTCCCTGGGGAGCCAAATTCAAAGACTGGTCTATGTTCTTTAACTCACAGCTCTGTTACTCCCTCGTCCAATCCTGGCTCCTTTCCTTCTCCCCCATAAATGTTGAACCTCCTAAATGATAATCTCCACCTTAGAATGTGCCTCTCTGTGTGCTCTCTCTGCTGAGATTGGTGTGTGTGTGTGTCTGTCTGTGTATATGTGTGTGTATGCATGTATATAACCAATTAAATGATTGAATTTGTAAATTTTACAGGGATATTATAAAAATAAAACAAAACCAAACATAGACAAGGATAACAACAAAAGCAAAGTTTATTTCTATTCTTTCACTGGCGGATACAAAGCCTGATATAGTTATTAGACCAAGTATCTATATTATTATATCTTTTTTATATTTATGTTTTGCTATTTGATTCATCGAAGATTGTCTTGATTCTCTTCTATTGACTTTTTAAAAATTTATTTGTGTATATTTGTTTTATATTTTATATATCATATTTTGATATAATAAAATTACTTATGTGGCAAATTATAGTAATGCATTTAGTAACCCTGTATTAGCATTAATTAACTGTATCTCTTTCTGTTTCTTTACCTTGATATTTGATATGATGTTACTGTTGTAACCTTTCCATTTCTTTTTATTTATATAATCTGTTTTGTTCAACTTTTTACTATTAACTTATTTGTATGCTTTTTAGATATGTTCCTGTTAATTGAAGCAGTTAAATTATTTTCTTCAAACTGAATGTTTTTAAAAAGGGAATATTTAACACTTTTATACTTGTTAAAACTGCTATGTTTGTCCTTCTGTCACTTTCTATAATTCTTTTAATAATGCTTTCTTATATTTTATTATTTTCTGAAATTCAAGATATAAGCCATATTTTATTTGCTATATTAATTTCTAGTGTATTAGGAAGAGTATATTTTGTTTTAATTCAGTTATTGATTATTTTTCAATTGTTCAAAATCATTCTTTAATCTATTTTGTTTTAATTTTAGAGTCAAAAATTATAGTTTTTAATCTCTTACTATATAAAAGGGGGCATTATATAAGTTTTTATTTCTTCTCAAGTCTCCTCTATTTTTGGATTTTAGCTCCTGTTCATATAATCTGTAATTTCCAATCAATACTATTGTTGAAGTTTTATTATCTATATTACATATTCTTTTCTTAAAAATAAGTTCTTAAATTTGTCCACCGTTTTACAGATTTTCTTTTTTCTTCTTTATAATCTTGTATCTTTTCACCTTCAAGATGTTTTATTCTTACTGTAATATTTGTAATTTCCTCACTCTGTCATATTTTTTTTTACCATTGTGCTACCTTTTCACTTTATTTTATTCATATGACTTTTCCACTCCTGTTCCATAGAATTCATGCCTTGTACTTGAGTATAAGAATTTACCGGCATAACTAGAGATATTTTTTTTCTTTTGATATTCCAGGGTAATTTTTCCTAATTCTCAAAGGAAAGTGATTTGTTTTCCAATTCCCTGTGTCCTGGAGCCACTACTATAGTGATTCAGATATAATTTGGATTATGGTTTCCATAATTTTGATTCTCTGAATTTTAAACTCAAACTAAGACTCAGAATAAACTCTTACCTGGTATCTTCATCTCTAACTTTTGTATTTTAAATCCAACTGGAACCTCATATGGTAATTAAATATAGTGCTTGACTTTTTGTGATTCCCATGGACTGTAGTCAGCCAGGCTCCTCTGTCTATGGAATTTTCCAGGCAAGAGTACCAGAGTAGGTTGCCATTCCCTTCTCCAGGGAATATTCCGACCCAGGGTTTGAACCCATATCTTCTGCACTACAGGCAGATTCTTTACCATCTGAGCCATTAGGGAAGGCCTCATATATATTTTCCACTTCAAAAATCTTCCCTGACTTTTAAAGCCTTTAAGTCCAAACTATTTAACCTGCATTAAAGATTCTCATCTTTTCTGTCTCTGTTATCAAACTTCTCTACTCAAAATTTCACTACTTTCTCTACTTTCCACTCAAATCACGCATTATTCACATCTGCTCATTTACTTTAGCTGTTTCCCTATTAGCACTATATTCCTTACTTCTTTATTTTTATTTTCCTTATCTCTCTATTTACATTCTTCAGAGAACACTTTCAAACCTTCCTCTTATATTAAGCGTTTCTTGATCACTCCTTCCTAAAATGACCTACTCCTTTCCTGAACTTCTCCAACAGTTATGTCTTGGTTCCACTGGGCTCTTACCTTTTATCATCTTTACTTATGGGTTCTCTTGGTAGGTAATCTGACTCCCCCAGCTAGAGGATGGACTCTAAAAGTTAAAGTCACACCACAGTTGTCATTGCTGTTGAGTCACGTTATTCAGAAAAAATGTCCTCTGATTCCTAGCAGGAGCCCCTTGTCTTTATTGAGTCTGTAGTAAATATTGGCTGATTGATAAACATGAAACTCACCTGTGATCTTTGAGCATATTTATCTCTGATCCTGGTAACCTATTGCGTAAAGCTGAGAAAAGTACAAAACAAATATCAGAATCAGTCCATAGACTAAACACATCTTATGAGAGGGGTTACTTTGATGTATGTAATGAATTTAATGCTCCAACAGCACTCTAAACAATTATTCTAAGTTTCCTGTTTTATGTTGTGACTCTTCAAAAGCGTATTGGCATGTTTCCTCTCTGATTCCAATCTCTTGTGGCTTCACTGTTCTTTGGCAAAGATTACTTGAATCTGTCATAGGCTCATAATTCAGCTTGGAGAACCAGAATTTAGACTGTGGTTCCCACACCTTGATCGTTTATTAGGTCCAGCAGGTTTTAAGGCTAAGTCAGGCATAGTAATGGTTTACATGACTACATTTCTTGGCAAGGCAAATGACATCTGCAGAAATTTGAAAATTCTTTTTAAATCTTTTTTTTAACGAGTTACTGCCAATGGAGTTGGTACTTTTCCTTGGCATTGGGTTTTATGTCGCACAACGACCTGTGCTCTTCTAAAATCATTGCCACAGTTTGATGACTCTTTGTGAAAAGTTCTGACGGTTTATTGGCAAGTGATATATCCCAGCACCTGTCTGGGTGAACTAAAAAACTATGTATTTAAAATAAATATTTATGAATACTTCAGCATTTAACATCAATCAGAATATACTGCATGCTTATTTAAAGCATCTAAACTTTGAAATCAATCCCACGTCTTTTCTGGGGAGATTGTTAACTCAGTTTCCTTGGCAGTCCTAACAGGGAACAGGAAGATACTTTCAAATAGCCCAGTGGGTTTTTCCAGGGAGTCTTTAGTCTAATTAACTTTCTTTCTCTTAATGAGCATGTAAAAGCCCTTGAATTGTTCACCATTTTTAAAATGAGGTATTTTATATGGCTTTTAAAAGTTCAAGGATTGAAATCCTTTTCATTCCTTTTAAATCTGCAATTGTAACACTGAATACTTTTTCCCATTCTGTCCATTTACAGTTCAATGAGAAATGTTTTTTTTTTTTTAATTAGGTTATAACAGTATTGAATTCTCTGCAAGAGCTGGCTCCAATCTCTTGCAAGAACGAGATACGAGATACTTATAGCATCCCTTTTACCGGGGCTTCCCTGGTGGCACAGCTGGTAAAGAATCTGTCTACAGTGTGGGAGACCAGGGTTTGATCCCTGGGTCTGAAACATCCCCTGGAGTAAGGGGATGGCAACCCACTCCAGGATTCTTGCCTGGAGAATTTCATGGATAGGGGAGACTGACAGGCCCCAGTCCATGGGATCGCAGAGAGTCAGATCTGACTAACACTTTTACTTTTTTAAACTGGGGATTAAGGATAGCAACCTTGAAGAACTCACTAGTTTAGTTCAGTTCAATCACTCAGTTATGTCCGACTCATCGGGACGACATGGAATGCAGCACGCCAGGCTTCTCTGTCCATCACAAACTCCCAGAGCTTGCTCAAACTCGTGTCCATCGAGTTAGTGATGCTGTCCAACCATCTCATCCTCTGTCATCCCCTTTTCCTCCTGTCTTCAATCTTTTCCAGCATCAGAGTATTTTCCAAGGAGTCAGGTTTTCACATCAGGTGGCCCACGTATTGGAGTTTCAGCAGCATCAGTCCTTCCAATTAATATTCAGGACTGATTTCCTTGAGGATGAACTGGTTGGATCTGCTTGCTGTCCAAGGAACTCGCAAGAGTCTTCTCCAACACCACAGTTCAAAAGCATCAATTCTTCAGCGCTCAGCTTTCTTTATAGTCCAACTCTCACATCCATACATGACTATTGGAAAAGCCATAGCTTTGACTAAACGGACCTTTGTAGGCAAAGTAATATCTCTGCGTTTTAATATGCTGTCTAGGTTGGTCATAGCTTTTCTTCCAAGGAGCAAGTGTCTTTTAATTTCATGGCTGCAGTCACTATCTGCAGTAATATTGGAGACCAAGAAAATAAAGTCTGTCACTGTTTCCATTGTTTCCCCATCTATTTGTTATGAAGTGATGGGACCAGATGCCATGATCTTAGTTTTCTGAATGTTGAGTTTTAAGCCAACTTTTTTACTCTCCTCTTTCACTTTCATCAAGAGCCTCTTTAGTTCTTCTTTGCTTTCTGCCATAAGGGTGGTGTTAGCTACATATCTGAGGTTACTGATATTTCTCCCAGCAATCTGATTCTAGCTTGTGCTTCATCCAGCCTGGCAATTTGCATGATGTACACTGCATATAAGATAAATAAGTGGGGTGACAATATACAGCCTTGATGTACTCCTTTCCCAAATTGGAACCAGTCTGTTGTTCCATGTCCAGTTCTAACTGTTGCTTCTTGATCTGCATACAGATTTCTCAGGAGGCAGGTCAGGTGGTCTGGTAATTCCATCTCTTGAAGATTTTTCCACAGTTTGTTGTGATCCACAGTCAAAGGATTTGGCCTAATCAATAAAGCAGATGTAGATGTCTTTCTGGAATTTTCTTGCTTTTTCTATGATCCAACAGATGTTGGCGCTTTGATCTCTGGTTCCTCTGCCTTTTCTAAATCCAGCTTGAACATCTGGAAGTTCATGGCTCACATACAGTTGAAGCTTGGCTTGGAGAATTTTGAGCATTACTTTGCTAGTATGTGAGATGAGTGCAATTGTGCAGTAGTTTGAACATTCTTTGGCATTGCCTTTCTTTGGGACTGGAATGAAAACTGACTTTTCCAGTGCTCTGACCACTGCCGAGTTTTCCAAATTTGCTGGCATATTGAGTGCAAGCATCACTACGAACAAAGCTAGTGGAGGTGATGGAATTCCAGTGGAGCTGTTTCAAATCCTGAAAGATGATGCTGTGAAAGTGATGCACTCAATATGCCAGCAAATCTGGAAAACTCAGCAGTGGCCACAGGACTGGAAAAGGTCAGTTTTCATTCCAATTCCGAAGAAAGGCAACGCCAAAGAGTGCTCAAACTACCACACAATTGCACTCATCTCACATGCTAGTAAAGTAATGCTCAAAATTCTCCAAGCCAGGCTTCAGCAATACGTGAACCGTGAACTCCCTGATGTTCAAGCTGGTTTTAGAAAAGGCAGAGGAACCAGAGATCAAATTGCCAACATCCACTGGATCATGGAAAAAGCAAGAGAGTTCCAGAAAAACATCTATTTCTGCTTTATTGACTATGCCAAAGCCTTTGACTGTGTGGATCACAGTAAACTGTGGAAAATTCTGAAAGAGATGGGAATACCAGACCACCTAACCTGCCTCTTGAGAAATCTGTATGCAGGCCAGGAAGCAACAGTTAGAACTGGACATGGAACAACAGACTGGTTCCAAATAGGAAAAGGAGTATGTCAAGGCTGTATATTGTCACCCTGCTTATTTAACTTCTATGCAGAGTACATCATGAGAAACGCTGGGCTGGAAGAAACACAAGCTGGAATCAAGATTGCCGGGAGAAATATCAATAACCTCAGATATGCAGATGACACCACCCTTATGGCAGAAAGTGAAGAGGAGCTAAAAAGCCTCTTGATGAAAGTAAAAGAGGAGAGCGAAAAAGTTGGCTTAAAGATCAAAATTCAGAAAATGAAGATCATGGCATCTGGTCCCATCACTTTATGGGAAATAGATGGGGAAACAGTAGAAACAGTGTCAGACTTTATTTTGGGGGGCTCCAAAATCACTGCAGATGGTGACTGCAGCCAAGAAATTAAAAGACGCTTACTCCTTGGAAGAAAAGTGATGACCAATCTAGATAGCATATTCAAAAGCAGAGACATTACTTTGCCGACTAAGGTCCGTCTAGTCAAGGCTATGGTTTTTCCTATGGTCATGTGTGGATGTGAGAGTTAGACTGTGAAGAAGGCTGAACACCGAAGAATTGATGCTTTTGAACTGTGGTGTTGGAGAAGACTCTTGAGAGTCCCTTGGAGTGCAAGGAAATCTAACCAGTCCATTCTGAAGGAGATCAACCCTGGGACTTCTTTGGTAGGAATGATGCTAAAGCTGAAGCTCCAGTACTTTGGCCACCTCATGCGAAGAGTTGACTCATTGGAAAAGACTCTGATGCTGGGAGGGATTGGGGGCAGGAGGAGAAGGGGACGACAGAGGATGAGATGGCTGGATGGCATCGCGGACTCGATGGACGTGAGCCTGAGTCAACTCCGGGAGATGGTGATGGACAGGGAGGCCTGGTGTGCTGCAATTCATGGGGTTGCAGAGTCGGACACGACTGAGCGACTGAACTGAACTGAACTGAACTGAGTGCAGCACTTTCACAGCATCATCTTTTAGGATTTGATATAGCTCAACTGGAATTCCATCACCTCCACTAGCTTTGTTCATAGTGATGCTTCCAAAGGCCCACTTGACTTTGCATTCAGGATGTCTGGCTCTAGGTGAGTGATCACACCATCATGGTTATCTGGGTCATGAAGATCCTTTTTGTATAGTTCTTCTGTGTATTCTTGCCACCTCTTCTTAATATCTTCTGCTTCTGTTAAGTCCATAGCATTTCAGTCCTTTATTGTGCCCATCTTTGAGTGAAATATTCCCTTGGTATCTCTAATTTTCTTGAAGAGATCTCTAGTCTTTCCCATTCTATTGTTTTCTTCTATTTCTTTGCATTGATCACTGAGGAAGGCTCTTATTTTTCCTTGCTGTTCTTTGGAACTCTGCATTCAAATAGGTATGTCTTTCCTTTTCTCCTTTGTTGTTTCTCTTCTTTTCTCAGCTATTTGTAAAGCCTCCACAGACAACCATTTTGCCTTTTTGAATTTCTTTTTCTGGGGGATGGTCTTGATCACTGCCTCCTATACAGTGTAACGAACCTCTGTCCATAGTTCTTCAGGCACTGAATCTGTCAGATCTAATCCCTTGAATCTATTTCTCACTTCCACTGTATAATCGTAAGTCGCTCAGTTGTATCTGACTCTTTGTGACCACATGGACTATACAGTCCATGGAATTCTCTAGGCCTGAATACTGTAGTGGGTAGCCTCTGCCTTTTCCAGGGAATCTTCCCAACCCAGGGATTGAACCCAGGTCTCCCACATTGCAGGTGGATTCTTTACCAGCTGAGCCACAAGGGAAGTCTGAAGAACTCATTAAATGCTGCTTACAAAGAATTTCACACCTGGACCGTATTTGACCATATTTTTGCCCTTTGTACGGTCATATTTCTGATATTTAAAAATAATTTAAATATTTTATAAAAGAAAATTACTGAGTGTTATGAATATTTTTACTTCATCCATCATAGGATTTCCTGAGAGACAGCATGGCATAACAAAATTGGACTGGGATCCAGTTTTGACCACTACTTGCCAGCTATGTCACTTTAGATAAGTACTTGTTTTCTCTGAATCATCTAATTTTCGCAGAGTGGATGTGAGGATCAAGTGAAGTAATACATGTGTAAACAATAAATTGTTTTTCTTGTTGTCTGGGAAGAAGGCCCATATGTAAACTACTGGCTATTTCAGAATAAAACTGTATAATGCATCTTTGTGGCTGAAGGATGGTGATGAACAGAAATAAAGCAGTTCTAGAAAACAGGAGTCCAAGGGAATAGAACTGGGTTAGCTGTGAAGAATAAATATCTTGCAACAGTCTTGCCATCACTGTTTCCATCACTCTTTTCCTGCTATAATTAATTGAAAATATATTCAGGGAAGACTTCATGGAAATACTGGCTTTCTGAATAACATCATATCTGATGTGCTGAAAACTACTCCCCACCTACAGACAGACCACTGGAAAAACTGACTCCCCTGAAATTAATCTCCAAGAGGATTTTGCATGGCCAGAAGTTTGCATTGAATAGACATGGAAGAGAACTGAAAAGACAGAAAGTATGTATTTCTATTTGAAAGTGTAGCTGAGAAGCTAGGAATAAGAAATGAAGATTGCAGCTACGTCGCTTCAGTCGTGTCCGACTCTGTGCGACCCCATAGACGGCAGCCCACCAGGCTTCCCTGTCCCTGGGATTCTCCAGGCAAGAACACTGGAGTGGGTTGCTATTTCCTTCTCCAATGCAGGAAAGTGAAAAGTGAAAGTGAAGTCACTCAGTCGTGTCTGACTCTAGCGACACCATGGACTGCAGCCTACCAGGCTCCTCCATCCATGGGATTTTCCAGGCAAAAGTACTGGAGTGGGGTGCCATTGCCTTCTCCGGAAATGAAGATTGGATCTCAACTAAATGCTTTAGAGTTGAGGAAAACAAGCTGATAATCTGGTCTGATTCTCAATTTTATAGATAATGAAATGGAAGTTCCCAGAGTTTGACTTGCCTAGCTTGTGGGTGACATTGTGTTCTGGTTGGCTTAGTGTAGACCTGTTGCTCTAGCTTAGTTTTTCTGAGCAATTTTCATTGTCCTTTTGGAACAATAAATTGCATGACGGCCATCAGTGGTGGCCTCAGAACAGCACAGCAAAGATTGCTCTCCAAATCTTGGTTTCTAGTCTACCGTCCCTGCAACTATCTTCTACTGTCTTTCCTTGAGTGAGCTGGAATGAACTTTATTTTTCAAATAGGTTCCTGATTAATTTGCTCTTGTGGGTCCAGAGACCTTTGGAGATGTGTGTTTACAAGTCTAAGAGGAACAGGAAAGATATGATGGACACTAAGAAAGTTCAGGTTAGAAATTCACTGGAGGAGAATTTATGGCAAATTGGTCAAATATCATAGTGGATATTCATCCAGTCAGGAAATAGGTAAGTCCCTGTGTGTCTAGCAAACTACGTGAGAGCTCACCTGTCAGGTTTCATGCACTCTTTTCACATCTGTTTTTGTCAAGTAAACAAGTAATACTGAGCACTTATACCTGGGGCAGATTCATGTTGATGTATGGCAAAACCAATACAATATTGTAAAGTATTAACCTCCAATTAAAATAAATAAATTTATATTAAAAATAATAAATGCAGGGCACTGTGAAAGAATCAGAGAAGTGGCAATGGATGACAGCCTATCAACAGCTTTAAGAGGTATAATCAGTATTCTCTAACCTGTGAATTTAATCAGGTAGCATTTATATTAATGGTCATCCTTTCCAGTGTGAGGACCACTTGCACTCTTGACAGTTTAAGATGACTTGGTGACCAGGTATCAGTGGTTGGGGAGATATTTTAAATATTTAGTAAGCTGGCAGCTGGGGGGTAGGAAAAAGAAAAGGAGGGAGAAAATTTCCCAGCACCCCTCAAATCACACCATCTAATTTGTTTCCTACGTGAGCCCAGACCACAAGGTCAGGTGGCACATCCTATGTAATGAACAAAGAGCCTTGTGTGCTTACTCCACGGGCTGAAGTGTCAATGACTTATCCCTGAGAGGTCAGAAACACGTCTGAAAATCTCCCACTGCAGAGGGTGAATAAGAGGGCTATAAAACATGAGAATACAAAATGTAATGGCTTAATGGTTTGGGCTCTGCTCTGGTTTTCAGGGACCTATCTTCTTACATAGTCAATGAGCTGTTTCCAACCTACACTTGATTTCTTTAGTGGAGGGAGAAAACAGATGTGCTGTTGGCAGTATGGGAGTCTAATCCAAACATCTAAACAACACTGCTTGGAGGAATTCAGAATGAGGTCCAAGAGTAGGAAGGAAATATTAATATATTCAAGAATAAGGGACTCCAAAAGCTTACTCCACACCACCCCCCCCCCATCTGCTGTCTTTGGCATAGCAGTCATCAGTGGCTAATGACCTGGAAGAAACAGGAAGTCGGGCAGCTTACAAGGAGGCTTTCTTAAGTTGTTTTCCCCATCACATGGGATGGGATTGTTTATGAGTTTTAGTCAAATCCATTCAAATAGGGTTTCCTAACCTGGCACCGTGCAAGTTCTCCAGAGCTAGAAAACTGTAGGAATTAGACATCTTTCAATTTCCAGAACCTTATTGTGTAGTATAAGGAGTTCCTCTTCCTTTAAAAAATACCTTCTATCAAAGATAATCTTGGGAAATTTTATCCCACAAGTACTATGAACTATTTGGCTTATCAGTTTAACCAAGAGTTTATTTGTATGTCAAATATACAAGTTGAAATCATTAAGGAAAAAATATATGATACCATAAATCTTCTTTTATTTGTGATATTTGAAATTCTTTTAAAAAGTTAGAGTTCTGTGTGCGTGTATGTGTGTGTATACATGTGCATGCACTCGTAATACCTTCAGATACAAATAGAGAGTCTAGAAGCCAGGAAGAATCCTGAATTCAGTGGGAATTCTTGTTAGTAACTTCCCTGTTCCAGCAATCATAAAATGTAAGTCTCACCTTGGCATCCATCCATACCTATAAATAAGAATATTTATCATTGATCATGAATATGGTTGAAAGGATGAACATCAAAGTTTCCTCCTTTCTTATCTACATATAGCTAACCTCAGATATAGTCCTATAAATTAAGGAAAACAAACAATAATGGAATAGCTTGCCATTTTAGAAATCTGGAAAACAGATGAGCACTCTGGAGAGAGAAAAACATGCGAGTCTATACCATGTGCCTTACCATCAGAGTTGTTGGTAAGAGAAAACAAAACAAAACTAGCTCATTGATATAAAACTTTATCAAGTGGAACACAAGCTAATATTATAGGAAAAGAAAGCAGATTAATAGTTGCCTGAGGAGTAGGTTGAAGGTGGGAAGGGTTGATGGGAAGTTTTTGCAAGGACACGATAAAATATTTAGGGATGATGGATGTATTTACTATCTTGATTGTGTGGATGATTTCATGGACGTGTGCATATTCCAAGCCTTATTCAATTATGTCCTTAAAGTGTGCAGCTTATTGTATCAATCATACTTCAATCAACCTGAAAATGATTGCAAGTTCTTAAGAAATAGCATTAGCATGTAAGAAAATCTTATAGTTTCAAGGCATTTTTCAGTGTGGCCCTATAATCTCAATAAGGTTATAATGTTGTTTAGCAGAATGATTTGAGTTAGAGATATTTGCATGAAAGAAAGTTGCATGTCATTTATCTCAGTTGCTAAAACCTTAAGTCTCAGTGTAGATCCTGGGTCATCATGAAAGTACATGGTATATTTTGACTGGATAGACAAATAAAAGCAATATAATCCCAAAGTATGAAAAAAGAAGGATATACCAGGTAGGATAGGATGATGTATCAATTTTATTTGACTGCTAGTAACAGAATCCCAATTCTAGAAGATAAATCTAACAAGCATTTATTATTTTCTGCAATAGTGGTTCAGAGATAGGCAGTCCAGGGCTGTTTGGTGGCTCTCTGAAATCACTAGAACTCAAGATTCTATTTTTCAACTTCACAACACATGGCTTTCATCTTCAAGGACAACTAATTTTCCCAGATGGAAGAGGAAATTCTAGCCATTATTACTAACTTCTAGAAAAAGGAAGGGAGGTGGTAATTCTTTATTAGACTTTTCCTTTTAAGTGACTTTTTCTGAAGACCCACCCAACACTTGTATATTTCATTCATTATACTGAATATCAAGGGAGGCTGGAAGGAGTAGGCTGTATGTCAGATGCTAATGTCTGCAGGTAAAATCAGGTTTTGGATCACAAGGAAGAAGGAGAAACTGGGTGGCAACCAGCTGTCCTAATCCTGTTGGACCTCAGTGTTTCTTTTATGATTATCATTCCTCTTGTTCTTGCCACCAAAGTTGAGTAATAATTAAGAGTTTATGAAGCACACTTCTAGGTGTGGCCTTTTAACCACTCAGGTATTTTATTTCACAATAAATATTTGTCAGACATCAAGCAGATAGAAAAGAAAGTGGTTACACCTAGAGGAAACTAACAACACTGAATTCCATTTTACAGATTCTCTCTTTTGCCTTGCAAAGAACACAAGTCAAAGACTACTGTTAAAAATAAACAAACAAACATGGTCCACGTGATTTTATTTTGTTGTATTGTATACCTCTTAAGACAAATGGGTTATTGCCAAGGGCTAAGAAATCTTTCTTCATATGGGGGCTGGAATGCAAAAGTAGGAAGTCAAGAAACACCTGGAATAACAGGCAAATTTGGCCTTGGAGTATAGAAAGAAGCAGGACAAAGGCTAATAGAGTTTTGCCAAGAGGATGCACTGGTCATAGCAAACACCCTCTTCCAACAACACAAGAGAAGACTCTACACATGGACATCACCAGATGGTCAACACCGAAATCAGATTGATTATATTCTTTACAGCCAAAGATGGAGAAGCTCTATACAGTCAGCAAAAATGAGACCGGGTGCTGACTGTGGCTCAGATCATGAACTCCTTCTTGCCAAATCCAAACTGAAATTGAAGAAAGTGGAAAAAACCATAGGACCATTCAGGTATGACCTAAATCAAATCCTTTATGACTACAGAGTGGAAGTGAGAAATAGATTTAAGGGACTAGATCTGATAGACCAAGAACCTGATGAACTATGGATGGAGGTTCATGACATTGTACAGGAGACAGGAATCAAGACCATCCCCATGGAAAAGAAATGCAAAAAAGCAAAATGGCTGTCTGAAGAGGCCTTACAAATAGCTGTGAAAAATGGGAAACAAAAAACAAAGGAGAAAAAGAAAGATACACCCATTTGAATGCAGAGTTCCAAAGAATAGCAAGGAGAAATAAGAAAGCCTTCCTCAGTGATCATTGCTGAGAAATAGAGGAAAACAATAGAATGGGAAAGACTAGCAATCTCTTCAAGAAAATTAGAGATATCAAGGGAACATTTTATGCAAAGATGGGCTCAATAAAGGACAGAATGGTAGGGACCTAACAGAAGCAGAAGATATTAAGAAGAGGTGGCAAGAATACATGGAAGAACTGTACAAAAAATATCTTCACGACCCAGATATTCATGATGGTGTGATCACTCACCTAGAGCCAGACATCCTGGAATGTGAAGTCAAGAGGGCCTTAGGACATGAACAAAGCTAGTGGAGGTGATGGAATTCCAATTGAGCTATTTCAAATCCTGAAAGATGACACTGTGAAAGTGCTGCACTCAATAAATATGCCAGCAAGTATAGAAAACTCAGCAGTGGCCACAGGACTGGAAAAGGTCAGTTTTCATTCCAATCCCAAGGAAAGGCAATGCCAAAGAATGCTCAAACTATGGAACAATTGTACTCATCTCACACGCTAGTAAAGTAATGCTTAAAATGAAAGAGGAGAGTGAAAAATTTGGCTTAAAGCTCAACATTCAGAAAACTAAGTCATGGCACCCGGTCCCATCACTTCATGGCAAATAGATGGGGAAACGGTAGAAACAGTGGCTGACTTTCTTTTTCTGGGCTCCAAAATCACTGCAGATGGTGATTGCAGCAATGAAATTAAAAGATGCTTACTCCTTGGAAGGAAAGTTATGACCAACCTAGACAGCATATTAAAAAGTAGAGACGTTACTTTGTCAACAAAGGTCCATCTAGTCAAGGCTATGGTTTTTCCAGTGGTCATGTATGGATGTGAGAGTTGGACCATAAAGAAAACTGAGCACCGAAGAATTGATGCTTTTAAACTGTGATGTTGGAGAAGACTCTTGAGAATCCCTTGGACTGCAAGGAGATCCAACCAGTCCATCCTAAAGGAGATCAGTCCTGGGTGTTCATTGGAAGGACTGATGTTGAAGCTGAAACTCCAATACTTTGGCCACCTGATGCGAAGACCTGACTCCTCTGAAAAGACCCTGATGCTGGGAAAGATTGAGGGCAGGAGGAGAAGGGGACGATAGAGGAAGAGATGGTTGGGTGGCATCATTGTCTTGATGGACATGGGTTTGGGTGGACTCCCGGAGTTGGTGATGGACAGGGAGGCCTGGCGTGCTGTGAAGAGGAGCAAAGAGTCAAAGAGAAGTGAAGGGGTTACAAAGAGTCAGACATGACTGAGCGACTGAACTGAACTGAACTGAAGAAATCTTTTGCTAGATAGAGATTTTTTGACCCAATAATGTTTGTTGTGATGAAATTTGACCTATATTGTATTTCTTTACATCTGTTGCTAATTTTCTGTAGGGCTGTGGTTCTCAAATTTTTTTAGATGGAGAAATCCTTTGTTAGAACAAAATCTAGCAGAAGCATACAAATAAAGCAGATAAAATTGATGTGGCTCTAGGTGAAGGATTATGAGTATAAATAACCTACAAACCTCACAAGCTCATCCAGTTTCTTATCACCACCCTCTATTTTAAGGCACACATAACATGTTTGGGCCATGGTTTAAGATGTTGTCAATGATTTGTTTTTAGTAAGATTTAAAGCTATCTAGTCAAGAATAAGTAAAAGACCTGGAAAATATTCTCTTCCACCAGATCTATGAAATGACCACTTAAATCTTCCAATTTGTACATCAGTTAGGAATCGAGAAACAGTAGCAATTGGTGTTTTTAAATAGTGTCTTGGCTTGAAAAACAGAAGTTAATCAACTGCTGAGGTTTTGCTGTTGTAAAATCTTATTATGGCAAGGAAATATAGTCCTTCACTGCACTATTAAAATCCACACACATTCATTCTAACGGGAGAGAAATTACTATGTTTATCACTCATTGAAGAAGCAGTTTTTTAGAAAATGGATGGTTTTGTTGTTGCTTTATGCTTTACTTATCACATCTATAACTAAACGTTGTGGAATTCATCAAAAAAAAAATCTGAAGTTCTTTCATTAACAAGAGACATTTTCAAGAAAAAATGCACTTATTTGGAAATAAGATCATCAGAGAAACCACCATTTTTTATTATTGCGAGAGATGCCATGTGATTTTGTTTTTTTTTTTTTTAAGAAAGAAAGAAAGAATATGGGCACAGGAAGCTTTAGGAGTCAATCTGGCTGTTTGTTAAAACCAAAGAAGGGCCTACCAAGGAAAGAATAAAGTTATTGTTTAGAAAGCTGTTTTATATTCAAGACAATTATTAAATTTATTTATGTACTTGCTGTTGTTTAGTCACTCAGCCATGGCTGACTCTTAGAGACCCCGTGGATTGCAGCATGCCAGGCTCCTCTGCATGGGATTTTCCAGGCAAGAGAACTGGAGTGGATTGCCGTTTCCTTCTGCAGGTCATCTTCCAGACCCAAGAATCAGACTCATGTCTTCAGTTTTGCAGGAGGATGCCTTATCACTGAGATACCAGGATATGCCTGCATTTATATTATTGTCCAAATTAGTGGTGCTTAAAAGGAGCAGTTTTGCCTTCTCAGAGGTATTTTAGATATGTGTGGGGGTGGAAATATTGTGAAAATATTTGGCATGTGCTTCTGGCAGCAATCAGATGGGAGTCAGGGATGTGGCATGTGATACGATATGCTGGAGAGTGTCCTACAGAAAATGCCGTTGGCCATGACCTGCAGGACTTCTGGGCATTTTACTAGACACCTCCTCTGTTACACATATTAATGGAAGTACAGAACATTTTTTGCATGGTTTTAACATATACTGACACTAAAATTAGTGAGAGATTCTATCTTATCATAGTTTGTTCCAAGTTTATCAAGATTTGATCATCATTTCAGAAAGTCATATATTTGGCAGCAAAATCATTTATGGTACCTGCACCACCAGCAGCTCTCCATAGGTAGGGTACTTAGCGGTGATTCAGTGAGTAAGTCCAAACACCTTCCAGTGTCCTTGTCTCTGAGTTTTACAAACTGAATTATAGATAATTTTCTTATAAACTATTATGCTTTTATTTCTCTTTTATGTTTAGTCAGGGATGCAGATAATTCATATGGATTTCATTTTCAGATAGTAAAAGTGGTTATAAGAAGTAGATGTTGGTTCTGATAAAATTGCAGACTATTAGCCCAGGGCTTCTCAACCCTGGCAGCATGGATATTTTGGGTAGGATTATTATTTGTTGTGAGGATCTATCCTGTGTTTTGTAGGATCCTTAGCTGCATCCTTGGCTTCTACTTACTGGATGCTAGAAATATTCCCCTGATATATACCCAAATATAACAACCAAAAATTTCTCAAGACAGTGCCAGATAGGCCCTGGGGGACAAAAACCATCCCTAGTTGTGAACCATTGCATTAGTGTAAGTTATAAGAGTTTTAGAATTGTCAGAGGCGCTGCTTTTTCTGGCTCACCGTTACTTATTTTTATTGAATTTTTCCCCAACTGCTTACAGATTTTAAAATTTATTGTTTTTTGAATTGAAGTATAATTCATTTACAATGTTGTTTTAGTTCCTGATGTACAGCAATGTGATTCATAAATATATAAAATATGTATTCTTTTTCAGATTCCTTTCCATTATAATTTATTATGGTGGTGGTGGTTTAGTCGCTAAGTTGTGTCCAACACTTGCAACCCCATGGACTGTAGCCAGATCCTCTGTCCATGGAATTTTCCAGGCAAGAATACTGGAATGGTTTGCCGTTTCCTTCTCCGTGGGATCTTCCCTACCCAGGAATTGAACCCAGGTCTCCTGCACTGCAGGCAGATTCTTTACCACTGAGCTACCAGGGATATTGAATATAGTTCCTGTGCTATACAGTAGGACCTTGTTGCTTAGCTATTTCATATAGTTCGTTTCTACTAATCCAAAACTCAATTTATCTCACCCTCTCTTCTTTTTCTCCTTTGGTAGCCATAAGTTTATTTCTTTATGTCTATGAATCTGTTTCTATTTTGTGAGCTGGTTAGATAGCATCACCAACTCAATGGACATGAGTGTGATCAAACTCCAGGAGATAGTGAAGGACAGGGAAGCCTGGCATGCTGCAGTCCATGGGGTGACAAAGAGTTGAACACACCTTAGTGACCGAACAACAATTAACAAATAAGCTCATTTGTATCATTTTTTTAGATTCCACATATATATGATATCACATGATACTTGTCTTTGTGTGACTTACTTCACTTAGTATGATAATCTCTAGGTCCATCCATGATGCTGCCCAGGGCACTATTTCATTCTTAAAATGGCTGAGTAGTATTCCATTATATACATATACGCCACATCTTTACTCATTCATCTATAGATGGACCCGTCAGTTGCTTCCATGTTCACTATTGTGAATAGTGCTGCAGTGAACTGGGGGCACGTACCATTACTTATTGATGAACATCTTCCCCGTGTCCTTTAAAACTGCTGTTTATAGTTCTTTGGTGTGGACCTTGTCCCAGTTTCCTCCAGTAGTTTGTCATGACTGTGCTAGCTATTGCTTCTTCTTCTTCTTTTTTTTTAAAATATAAATTTATTGCTTCTTTCCATACATTTGGATTTTTGTTTCTGTTTTAGGAGGAAGGAAACTGAACTTGGAAATGCTGAGTTTTATCCCAGTTTTGCCATAGTTTATTTATGTGACCTTGGGCAAATCATTTCACTACTCTGTGTCTCAACTTCATCTGTGAAATGAAGAATTGGGCTAGAAAATTGGAGGTTCTTTCATTTCTCAAAGTCTTCGATTAATTTTCCTCTGACTCATCTCTTAAAAAAACCTGTTTAACTGTTGGCAATTCTACATGTGATTTGGCAGAAGACATCCCAAACATGCCGAGAAAGTATGAGTTTAAAAACAGTGATATTCATGAAAAATATCATCACTCAGAGAATTTTTAAATAGTCCAACAGAAGTTAGCAAAACAAATTAATGCAGCTTAAAAAATCTAAATTAAAAAAAAAATCTTCTTTTTAAAGAACCTTGCTCTGAAATAGAACAAAAAGACTCATTAAAATATTAACAAACTTACACACTTGGACCTTCTGAGGGAGCAAGAAAGAGTCAGTAATTTGGCCCATGATCTGGACTGATGAGGACAAAAATCTTTGAGTCTTTTGAAGACTCAAAATGACATTGGTATCTATATTGATGACTCTTCCTCTAAAAGGCCAAGTTGTACAGATGATCAATGGAAAAGTCATCAGGTCATATACTGTTTCTCTCAAATGACTTTAAATACCTGGATATTTGGAGATAGAGGGAACAATTAATTGGCTGAATTTTCACCTTTTTTTTTTTTTTCCAGTGTCATGGACAAAACAAAGATGGGATTCACTTTATAGTGTTGGTAACAAGCACCTCTACATCTGAGTTCTCAATTATGGATATTCCCTATTTTTCCTCTCATTATGTAAAAAGGCTGTAACAGCATTCTATTGGCCAACAGTGACGATAGCTCAGAATTAAAGGCCAAATTGAAAAGGCATTGCAATCCCATTGAAGGGAAAGGAAACTTACTAAACCTCCAGTATTTGTCAGGTGTATATTACTTCCAGTTCTCAGAATGGCTTATGACATAAGCATTGCGATTCCTACTTAGGGATGAAGAAACCAATCTTTAAGATGACCTGTCCAAGATCAGCTAATTACCAAAGGGAGCATGAATCCTTCTGATTCAAATATCCCCACTCTTTCCACTGAGCTCCTAAGGTATCCTTATGTTAGCTGAAGGTGGTTACCAGGGTTAGCATTGCTGTTTTTCCCAAATGCCACCTCTGGCCGAGGCATAGTTAGAAACTCTGAAGTTTGTGTAGCTTGTGTTGCATTCTCCTCTCCCTTCTCCTTCCTTTTTCTACACCCTTCCAGGTCTGACTCTGCTCCAGACATCAGTATCCCAAGGCACCGCCCTTAGTCAGAGCAATCATCTGAGCATTCCCCAAGCATTGCCCCCTTGCTGAATCTTACCACTTCCAATCCCATGTCCTTGGACTTTGCTCTCTGCCAGATGGCGTTATGAGGCTGTGGCTTTGCAGACACTGCCTGCTACTGGATTAATTGTCTAGCCTTCTAAGGATCTTAATCAAGATAATAAACCTATCTAAGAGAGGTTAGTGTGTTGTTGCCAATGTTAGGGTCTTGGTGACTAAGCAGACCAAGAACCTCTCTGCCAGGAGCCGTCAACATTTTTATGGAGATCAAAGCCCTAAACTCAAATGGTAAAACCCTCATTAGACATTTAAAGCCAGTACACTTAAGAGAAGGTAATAAAGAGACAACTGTGCCTTTTTCTAGGCTCTCTTAAAATAAAAGCTGCACCAGACCAAAGTCTTCCTTATGATGAATCAAATTTTGATCAAGACAGTAAATACCCAAGGAGCTTATATCTAAGTTGGCTTAACTGAAAAGAAAAAAAAAAGGTTAGTGTTTCAATAATCAAGAATTCCAACATGATACAAATAGCAGTAACACAGGGTATTAGGCAAGGTCTCTGGTTCTGCTTAACAAAGATGTCAGTTATTCCACGGGGCATAATGAACTTCAGTTCATTAGTCAATCATTTAATACTGATTGAGCACTGGTTGTGTCCAAGGCTTTGTGTTGGGATGAAGATAAGAGGTCTTGCTACTGTGTAAATGGCTCAAAATAAATTAATGTATTAATTTTTTTGTTGTCGTTCAGTCATAGTCACTAAGTCGTGTCTCTCTTCGCGATCCTGTGGACTATAACCCACCAGGCTCCTCTATCCATGAGCTTTCCCAGGCAAGAATACTGGAGTGGGTTGCTATTCCCTCTCCAGGGGATCTGCCTGGATCATAAAGTCATATAAGTTAATGCAAGGTTTGCAGCAAGACCTGGGATGGATATATGTGTTTTATTCATTTATCTGTGTTCATTTTACAATAGATATTAATATTTATCTGAGGGATGAATAGTACAGCCATCATGTACTATTGGGAGATAGAGCCAAGATTCAGACACAGTCTGAACTGGAAGGGCCAACTGTGTGGTCAGGAACACAAATACAAGTAAGATGATTCCACTCCAGTATGATCACTGTGGAAAAATTGATCATCTGGGCAAATTTTGACATGACGGCACACAGATGGAGCAACGAGGTCTTGTCTTAAGGTGATAATGAAAACATCCTGGGAAAGGTGGTGCCCAAATTGCAACCTAGAGGAAGAGGAGTGAGCCAGACAAAATGTGGGAAAGCTGAGGCAAGAAGGATGGAGAGAATGGCACGTGCAATTCTCAGAGACAAAAGAGAGGCTGGCCAAGTATGAAACAGTCAATAATTTGTGATAGCAAGAATTTAGGCATGAAAATAATGGAGGATACAGGTAAAGAAAGACTAATTCATGAAGGTATTTGAATCCATACCAGGGAGGTAGATGCTATCTTGGGGACAATAGGGCTCCAAGGATGAATTTCAATCATGGCAGCCATTTCAGTGATTAGGATGCAGGCAATGAGGAACCAGGGTAATTTTGCTTTTCTGGAAAATACAAAAGTCAACAGAAATGCCTGAAACCAATAACCAACTTATCTTGAATATTTTGATTCATCTGTGATGGTGAATGAGGCATAAAGTATTCTATATGTTCTTTCTTCTCTCCACGGTGGTGAGATTCCTTAGAAAAATCAATAAAAGGAATTTTTGAATAAGTTAGTAAAAGTCATAAAAAGGCTTGAGTTAGAGTAGACATTTTGCAGCTGTTTCTGGCTGAAACCAGAAAGTGGAAATGAAGCAGCTGACACATCTCTCCTTATATTAAACTTTTATTAAGCAGACAACCTTCCTTCACCCTTACCAGCCCCATCTAACTCTAGGCACTTTTTTTTTTTAATGTGAAAAGGATTTTTAAAAATGTTTTAAAGTTAATAAAATATACAACTTGACCCGGTTAATCTGAATCAGTTTGCAAACTCCCTTTACATTTGGATTAAAAAAAAAAATAAACCCTTAGATTAACAAACTCTTGGCAAATTCCCTGCCTCTCCTGCTAGTGAATTCTTTGCTAGTTACATTTCCGGCTCCCCAGACAGGGGGATGAATAAGCCTGGATAAACCAGGCCTGGCTGTAATTACATTAAGAACTTTTTTTCTTTTTTTGCAATAAGAAAAAGTGTGTCATAGTGTTCAGATATCCTTAAGGTGACATTCACTCTGATCTGCCAGTTTGGGGGCTGGGCCCTAGGTCCTTGCATCCAATAAAAATACTTGGCCAAAGGCACTTTCTATCTTTCTAATGATTAAAGATTTTGCTACTTGTGAAAGTGATAATGCTGCTGGCTAGACAAATTGAAAGGTGAAGGTGAGCTCTACAGAGGAGGCTAAAAGGACCTCAGTCAAACCAACTTTTCAGACTCCAGCTTTAATATCCTTTAAGCTCTTAAGAAACCAGGCTCTGGGGAATAAGGAGGGGAAAGTGTACAGATGCCAATTCCAATGGCCAACTGTACTCTGCCATTTTATGTAGGGAACTTGAGCATTTGTGGATTTGGGTGTCCACAGGGGTCCTGGAATCAACTCACCACAGATGCCAAGGAATGACTATATTCTAGAAAGAACTATCATCCTAGAGTTGGAGACAATCAGACATCCTTCTCATCTCTTCCTTAACATAGGACTTTGCCCAATGACTCATCTTTTCCAGAAGCGTTTTCTGATGAATCTTCTTCCATCTCAGTCATTTTCAAGGGGCTATTATAATTCGAGTGATACAATATTTCTCCTTGTGTGTTACTCAGTCGTGTCTGACTCTTTGCAACCCCACAGACTGTAGCCCTCCAGGCTTCTCTGTCGATGGAATTCTCCAGGCAAGAATACTGGAGTGGATTGACATTCCCTGCTCCAGAGGAACTTCCCAACCCAGGGATTGAACCCTGGTCTCCTGCCTCACAGGCAGATTCTTTACCATTTGAGCTACAGGGAAGTCTCTGTATATTTCTCCTTAGCTGGCTTTAAATTCCCTTCTTATATCTTTTTATTTTTCTGCAATGGCTCCACCTAACTCTTCTGTCTTTCTCTTGGCACCATGCTCAATGGTGTATGTGGTTCATGCAGTATGTGCTTAATACTTTGAGAAGGACATTATGAAAGAACTTAATGCTCAGAAAGAAAATGTGTAATGCCAGTCCCCAGCTACATTGCAAGCAGATTTTCCCTGCAAAATCACATTAATTACTCTCATAAAATATAACACTATCCTTATTACTTTTGGCAGTGAAAGAAAGCCTCTAATGTATACCTTTCCTACCATACCTCACACACTTAACTGAAGGGAGTTTAAATAGAGGGGTGGAAAGGTATGGAAAAGACTAGATTCTTCCAGTGGGAACCAAATGAGTTGGAGTGTGGAAGTCTGATTCTGAATTTAAAGTGGTCTGGGAAAACACAAACCTTTATATATCTTAAGTGTGACCCATTGGCCCCTTCAGTGTTTTGCAATGGAGTCTTCCTTTCAAAGTCTTCCCCTAATTCTTCTTTTTGGAAAAGTAGTGTGAAACTTACTTTCAAAGCCCTTCAGTGTAAAAATAAACAAGCATTCAGTCAATGAAGTCCCTGATGCCTTGCTACACCACAACACACTTCTGAGTCATAAATCACAGCTTTGACAGGCCTATGATGATGCATTGTGTTAATACATCATAATGACAATGTTGATGATGTATTAGTACAATATATCCTGAAAGCCTCTCACTTTAGAATTCTGTGTTTATGGATAGCAAAGGAAAGATTTGAGAGGGCTGAAACTGAGAAAAAGGGAGGCACCAGGGAGGGTTCAGGATAATGAACATCTTTTTTTCTGACAGACCAACAACCAAAAACGGCAATCGAAAGCTTCTACCTCCCAGGCACTAATGCCTTCCCTCTCTCAGTAGTTGTGTCATGGATGCAACTCCTGGAGATGTGCATGGTTGTGTGGTGAGTTTCTTCAGTGGTGTCTGACTCTGCAACCCCATGGACTGTAGCCCACCAGGCTCCTCTGTCCATGGGATTTTCCAGGCAGGAATACTGGAGTGGATTGCCATGCCCTCCTCCAGGGGATCTTCCCGACCCAGGGATTGAACCTGCATCTCTGTGTCTCCTGAATTGGCAGTCAGCTTCTTTACCATTGGAGCCACCGCATGGTGCAACTTCTGGAGATGTAGACGCTAGCAAATCAGGAGTTGCACAGCTAGCTATTGGCGGGGCCAGATCTGATGCAGATCTTCTGGGTCTAAGCCCCATAGTCTTTTCAGGCTTTGAGGTGAATAAAATATCCTCTATGTTTGTAAAATAAGAGCTCTGTTTTAGGTGAATTCATTAGATAAAATTTTCCATCACACTTGCACATTAATGTTTGCTAAAAGTTTGTGACCTTTAGCAATCAGTGTTCTTTTCTCCCTTGGCTTCTGGTAGATGACGGAGTTGAACGAGCAGCTTAAGAAGAGTGATGCAACCATTTCATTTGTTGGGCATTCACTAATACAACACACTGGTTGCCGGCATTTGCTACACCAAGCCATCAGACCAGACCAAGACTAATTGCCTATTAGTCTCTGCTTCAAACCAATTCAGCAAGGCTATTTCTCTTTTTTCAGCAGAACATCTGTGGTGACTTGACAGTGATGAAAGCAGTTAGTCCTTCAGTTCAACTCACCATCCTGCCTATAAAATAAGTCAATTATATAGAAGTTGTGCCATCTTCATAATGAGATCAATTGGAAAAAACGCATGTTCTTTGTGAGGGAGAACTCTTATTACATCATATCTATCAAATCTTCAACTATTTCCAGTCAAGCCAAAATTGGCTTTGACATTCTTCATTTAAATCATCTTAGTTCAATTTTAAGATGTTCCTGAAAAATAACAAAACAAACAAACAAGAAAAGAGTAAGTCAAGTAGAAAGATAAAACCACTAGAAGTGCAATGAAAGCAGGGGAGCAGAGTAGAAAACTCAGTGGAATGGGTATGTCTTTGGTTAGGAAATAGGCCAAGGTCTATTTTTATATTAATGGGAAGAAAATTAAGAATTTAGGTTATAAAATGGCTGGAATCATCATCAGATAAATTCATATTTAAGGATGAGCAACTTATTTTTAAATTTAGATTATAATGATATAAAACTAGAAATCAACTACATGAAGAAAGCTTGAAAAATCACAAATACGTGGAGATTATTACAGCATGCTACTGAACAAGCATTGGGTCAATGAAGAAATTCAAGGAGAAATTAAAAAAACTGGACAGCTACAGAAAAAAGGATGATATTGGACCACTTTCTAATACCATATACAAAACTGAAATCAAAATGGATTGAAGACTTAAATGTAAGAACGAAACCATAAGAATCCTAGCAGTATGTCACGTCAGTACACACTTTGAACATAATTCATGGTAATGTCTTGCTGGATATGTCTCCTCAGGCAAAAGAAACAAGCAAAGATAAACACATAGGACTACAAGAGACCAAAAAGTTTCTGCACAACAAAGAAATCTCTGAATAAAACAAAAGAATAAGCTACTAAATGAGGGAAGATATTTGCAAGTCATATATCCAGAAAGAGGTTAAATTCCAAAACATATAAAAGACTCAAATAACTCAACAACAAAATATGAATAACCCAATTAAGAAATGGGCAGAGGATCTGAATAGACAGTTTTCTAAAGAAGCTATGTAGATGGCCAACAGGCACATGAAAAGATATACAAGATTACTAATTCTTTGGGAAATGCAAATCAAAACCACAGTGAGATATAGCCTCATGCCATTAGAATGGCTATTATCAAAAAGACAAGAAATAATACATTTTGGAGAGGATGTGGATAGATGGAAACCATCATTGTTGGTAAGAATGAAAATTGGTACAGTCAATTTGAAAATAGTATGGAGTTTCCTCAAAAAAATGAAGGTTAGAACTATCATATGGTCCAGTTATTCCACTTCTGGATATTTAAATAATTCTCTCTCTTTCTCTGTCTCTGTCTCCCTCCCTCTCTCTATATATATACATTTGGAATATTATTCATCCAGATAAAAGAATGACATCTTGCCATTTGTGACAGCATGATAGACCTTGAAGGTATTAGGCTAAGTGAAATAAGTCAGAGGAGAAATCCAAATATCATATGATTTCACTCATATGTAGAATAAAAAAATAAATGAACAAACTTAACCAAACACAAACACATAGATACAGAAAACAGAGTAGTGATTACCAGAGAGGAAGGGGGTTTAAGGAAAGGCTTCAGTTCAGTTCAGTTCAGTCACTCAGTCGTATCCAACTCTTTGCAACCCCATGAATCGCAGCACGCCAGGCCTCCCTGTCCATCACCAACTCCCGGAGTTCACTCAGACTCATGTACATCGAGTCAGTGATGCCATCCAGCCATCTTATCCTCTGTCGTCCCCCTTTCCTCCTGCCCCCAATCCCTCCAAGCATCAGAGTCTCTTCCAATGAGTCAACTCTTCGCATGAGGTGGCCAAAGTATTGGAGTTTCAGCTTTAGCATCATTCCTTCCAAAGAAATCCCAAGGCTGATCTCCTTCAGAATGGACTGGTTGGATCTCCTTGCAGTCCAAGGGACTCTCAAGAGTCTTCTCCAGCACTACAGTTCAAAAGCATCAATTCTTCGGTGCTCAGCCTTCTTCACAGTCCAACTCTCACATCCATACATGATCACTGGAAAAACCATAGCCTTGACTAGACGGACCTTTGTTGCTAAAGTAATGTCTCTGCTTTTGAATATGCTATCTAGGTTGGTCATAACTTTTCTTCCAAGGAGTAAGCCTCTTTTAATTTCATGGCTGCAATCACCATATGGTAACAGATGGAAACTAAACTATTGGTGAACGCTCTATAATGTATACAGAAGTCAAAATATAGTGTGTACACATGAAATGTATAACAATGTGAACCAGTGTTACCTCAATCTAAAAGAAAATAAGTTGCAAGAAAGTTCACTGAAATACACAGATAAGTACATTCTTAAAACTAGCAAAACAGCTTTTGTTTCCAACAAATTCTAGAATTCAGGTTTATCTAGATTAAGGCAAGTGCCAACATACCATAAGTGAGGGTTTGATGTATATGAAAGTCAGACAAGAAAGAGGGCAATTATCTGATGAAATTTTTTGACACTAGAATGACATGTTTTGTGAGTATGTATTTTGCTGCACATAGAGGTTATTTATTTATTTTTTACTGATTCGCATATACTCTATTTCCCTACAGACTTGCCATACAGATGTGGGTAAGAACTGTCTGCATTCTTCATACTATATTACCAATGTGTGGACCTTTGTGCATATCTATTACTGAGGCTGATGTTTATATTTGCCCATATAATAGACTTCTGATCTCTTGTATTACTCACCCTCCCCACTTTTAAATGTGCTTTTGAAAAGATTCAATAAAATTCAATATTAGAAGACTTTCCTGAGATAACCACTTATCAGGATCAGATCATGTACTTAAAAATACTCCCAGATATTTTCTATCCAACTAGTTTCTACCAGTAAATGTGGCAGCCTGAGGCAGGAGGGACTTTATTGCCTCCCACTTAGTGCTAGGGAATCATTAGGTAAATGACTGACCTTGCTCAGTGCCTGTCTTGGATCTTGGAACCTGATGGAGTGAGTGTCTGGAGAGGGGCATTAACAACCAGAGCTCGAGAGCCATGGCTCACTTCTGCCTGTGCAGGCTCTATTGACCATCAGCTTTGATGGCTATTGCTGTCCTAAGAATTTTAAGGTCGCTGTACAGACTGATGACAAAAACCCAAGGGTCTCATGGCAAGCCTCCAGACTTTTGAAGAGCCTCCGCTCTCTGACCAGTGGGATTGTGGTAATGTTTGTTGCTCTTGGCCTCGAAGCCGATCTGTCCCACACCCAAATTGAGCATCTGGAGAAAGTACAATTTTCAAGAAGTGTTCCCAGAGGCCATATCTATCTCTCTATTACCAGAATAAAAGTATCCCAGCTACTCCAAAGTACCCAGCTAATGAAAAGCTGTCTTATTTGGCTCAACTGGATCATCGCAATGATCTATAGGTCAACTTACCCCTACTCTGTTACATCTCCCATCAAATCAAGGGCACGGGATACTTAAACATATGTTTAAAAAATTCTCCTTGTTGTCATTCCCCGGGATCCATAAATCATTTTTGCTCTTATAAATCTACAAGGCTTTAATGCATGAGACCTCGGGGGATGGTAACATGAGCGTATAGGGAGAAAAGCTCCCTTTGCCTGCCCCAGGTCCATCAGCCTCTTAGGGCCTCAGTTTATTTATCTATAAAATGAAGGTTTGAGTTAGATGAGAATGTAGGTATTTTCAGCAGTATCTTATACTTAAAGAACACATTGCTATAGCATTTAATAAGAAAGTGAAAAACTGAGTACTGATAAATGCTATACTTTTAGAAAACAGCACTGGAGCTTATAGATTTTTGCAACAGCCAGTGATGATAAACTTGCATTCTCTAGTGAAGTAACAAGTCTCCCCTCACTCCACCATCAGAAACACATTCCAAGACACCCAACCCTAAGTAGTCCCTCTCAAGACAAATGTCCCCAAACTGTGTTTATTAAAGGTTTGGTTCATCAATGTGGAATTACTGTAGGATCACTCATGTCTAGTAACATGGTCACAGCCAGTCCTTGCTCAGTATTGCATGGAATTCTTCATCAAGGTGCCAAAATTCTAGTCATACATCCTACTTGGGGGAACTCAATCTGCCAATGTATTAGACTGTTACTACATTTATGTATTTCTGTTTTATGTCCTAAGAATTGAGCTGAACTGGGAAGTTCCTTTCCTCAGGCTTTTAAAATAAATTATTTTATTGAAGTGTAGTTGATTTACAATGTCATGTTACTACAGTAAAGTGATTCAGTTATATGTATGTGTATATATATATATATATATATATACACATATTCTTTTTTATATTCTTTTCCATTATGATTTATCATAGGGTACTGAATAAAGTTTCCTGTGCTATCCAGTAGGAAATTGTTATCCATCCATTCTGTATATAATAGTTTGCATCTCTTAATCTCAAACTCGGAGGGAGAAAGCAATAGCAACCCACTCCAGTACTCTTGCCTGGAAAATCCCATGGACGGAGTAGCCTGGAAGGCTGCAGTCCATGGGGTTGCTGAGGGTCGGACACGACTGAGCGACTTCACTTTCACTTTTCACTTTCATGCATTGGAGAAGGAAATGTCAACCCACTCCAGTGTTCTTGCCTGGAGAATCCCAGGGATGGGGGAGCCTGGTGGGCTGCCATCTATGGGGTCGCACAGAGTCGGACACGACTGAAGTGACTTAGCAGTAATCTCAAACTCCCCATCCACCCCTTCACATTCCCTTACTCGCTTGGCAACCACAAATCTGTTCTCTGTGTTTGTGAGTCTATTTCTGTTTCATGCATAAGATAATCTATATTATGTTTTAGATTCTACATATAAGTGATATATGATATTTGTCTTTGACTTACTTCATTTAGTATGAGATGTAATCTCTGGGTTCATCCATGTTGCTGCAAATGGCATTATTTCATTCTTTCCTATGACTGAGTAGTATTCCATTGTGTGTGTGTGTGTGTGTGTGTGTGTGTGGGTGTGTGTACACCACATCTTTATCCATTCATCTACTGATGAGCAGTTAGATTGTTTCCATGTCTTGACCGTTGTAATTTGTGCTCCTATAAACACAGGGGTGTGAGTATCTTTTTAAGTTAGAATTTTGTCTCTTGGGCTATTGTTGATATAGTTCTTTGGTATAATTCTGTAATGGGAAGGAAAAACAGTGTTTCTTAAAACCCAGATCACATCCTATACAGGGCAGATTTCTGACTTAGAAGCCCTTTTGCCTTGCCAAGAGGCCCAACGAGGAAGTCCCAGAGACTTTGAAGAGAGAAATGTGAAGGAAATAAGAATGTAGGGTTTCTGGGGCACTCTTAAGGGTCAAGGGGAAAAAAGAAAGTCAGCTGGATAGTAACAGTCTGAGTGATGGGGCCAGGAGAATGTCCCTATGGTGGGATGTTCTCAAACTTTTAAAATAGGGGCTCCACCCATTTGTGGTCTATGTTCCTATGATAGAAACAGCTTCCACCCCATCCACACCCCATATCCCATTTTTGAATGGAGTTTCTGTGTATATTAATACAATAATCATAAGAGATGTAGGAAAAAGCTTAGTTTCTTGCTTAGCTCTTCTCGAATACAGCAAGCCCAGATTGGTAGGATAACCTGTCCACTGAACATATATAAGAAAAGCAGGATTTTTGATTCAGAGGCAACCTCTGAGAATTTGCAGAAATCTTGGGGACTTTTTAGATTCCCACAAAGCATGGAATATAAGGTTTGAGACCGTCTTATCTGGAATGTAAAGGACCCAGAGACCTCAGCTGACATATGGGTTCCATAATAGGGGAGGACTTTTGTTACAATGGCATCAGGAATTAAGCTAATCTCCTCATATCGGACTTTATCCATCTGTGGTAATATTGTGTGAAATGAGATAAGCCTTGGGACATAGTTAAATGGGTGATAACAGGTGATTTCATGACTCAGTTTTGCTTGTATTCTGTCCTCTAATGAAGTTTTGACTTCTAAATGCAAATCTCATCCCTTGCCACTCCCTCCCAACACACAAAAAGAAAACTCATCATGACCACTTTCACTTCCATTTCAACCCTAAATTCAGATGAAATGGTTAACTGCCCTCTGTGTGAACTGAAATCTAAGTCCCCTCTCTGTGTGGCTCCCCATCTTCAATCATCTCCCCATCCTAATTTCCCTGTAGTGGCCCTTGGCTACCCTCAGGGTCAGCCTCTCCCCTCCAAAGAGGGGCTTTGCCTCCTCTTACATCTTCAGTGAACCACAGTGACCTGTGAGGCTGATGCAGGTGCTTTGGGAAACCAGTTCATCAAGTGCTGCAGACAGTAAGGGCTGGGGTGAGCCATCAGCCCCTCAAAACTATGGTCTAGAATTGCCCTGGACCAGATTGCTGATGGTGACCTGGAGGTGAAAGGCTCTGGACTCCATTACCAGTCTCCTGAGTATTCTACCTAATTCAGTATCCTTTCATTTAATTGAAACATTATTTTCTCTCTGTTAGCCAGGGCACTCTAGCTGGTGTAGAGCAGTGTTAATCTTTCAGCTGATTTCCATCTTTGCAGAATTACTTTTCTAGCAATTAGATCCACTGGTATAAATTTGCTTTGCTCCTTCCTGGGGTTCAATGTTCAAATGGAAATCTCCAAGCTCAATGTGTTTCCCTCCAGGGTGACCCAGGGCAGATATTAATTAACTGGGGTGTCGTGAAAATGTTGAGCTTGAAAAAAGCCAAGTAGGAGGATGTTTCTCTTGGGATGTCATTGCAGGCAGTAGACAGACTAAAGAGGGTGAGACCCGAATGAAGAAGAATCACATTTAAAGTCAAATGGAATGACTGCACTGTTAGTGAAGCAGGGAGCAAAACAATGGTTATTCTGGAAATGCATTAGAACTTTATGTTTAAAGTCGCTCAGTCGGGTCTGACTCTTTGCGACCCCGTGGACTATAGCCCACCAGGCTCCTCCATCCATGGGATTCTCCAGGCAAGAGTACTGGAGTGGGTTGCCATTTCCTTCTCCAGGGGGTCTTCCCAACCCAAGGATAGAACCCAGGTCTCCCACACTATAGGCAGACGCTTTAACCTCTGAGCCACCAGGCATTAGAACTTATATGTAACCAAATATTCCACATCCTTTGCGGAAGTCTGAACATAGCTCATTTGAGCACATTCTCTAGGGCAGGTCACGGCCCAGGTCAAGGACTGGGTCATGGTCACCAGCCATCTCAGCTTGCTTGGAACTGAGGGGTCCTGGGACCAGGAGCTTTCCAAGCTCAGTCTGCAAAAGTTCTAGACAAATGCAGAAGGTTGCTCACCCTATTAGAGTACAGTTTCTGAGAAAGATGTATAAGTCAGTTGACTTCTCACACTTCGTGCTAAACTTAACGATGAGCAGTTTATGCTCACCATCTTATATACTGAAATTGATCCTTTTAAGAAATCTGGCATCTGCTCCTGCAAATCTAGTTGAGAAACTAACACTAGATTTTCAAGGTAAGTAGGACTGCTAATCATCAAATCTAGTGGCCTTCTCTTAGACCTTGCATTTTCTCTGGCAGTGGATACCTTTGAATGTCTGCCTTTTCAAATTCTCTCTTCACTGGACTTTTGGGACACTTAATTTTTCTGGTTCACTTGTTTCTAACCATTTCTCTTTCTCCATTGCTGCAATTTCTAGCTGCATTCCTGTTCTCTCTCTGCAGTGACTCCTACAGAGGCTGTGCTGGTTATTTACCTGTCCCCTTTAATATTCTGCTCTGTGCTGCCAGGGCTGAGGATCAGCAAACTCTCTCCTCCCTCGGCTTTCTCAATAGCTGGTTTTCTGTTAACTTGGGCCGTAGAGGCACCAGGGAGTGGTCAGAAAGCAGGAGAGAGGTAGGACCTTCTCCCCCACCCCACAGGGCAGTGCTTACTCACAGTTGCCGGTGGTTGCCGTGGCAGCCGTAGAATGTGTCGATTCTGGTCTCCAGCAGCTGCAGCAAGGAAGCACCTTCCCAGAGATGCCCACTCTGGTCAATGCTGGATCTTGGAGCTGTGATAGCCTTTGCAGGAACACAAAGCTGGTGAGGCTTGAAGCCAGGGAGATTTCCAATTATTAATAGCATATAGTAGACTCAACTTCAGACTTGCATCCAACACTTGAAGGATCTATCTGTGTGGATAATCTAGTCTACACTATTCTAATCATCCTCCTATAGACCTTGACCCTTTCCCCGGATTACTAGAAAAACTTCTAGTGATGGAGCTATCATTCTTCTAGTAATTGATACTTGCCTTTCCCATATTTCCAAAACATAACTAGTCACAACATCTTGTCTTTTTTATATAAAATTCAAAGTATTTTGGACTACAAAGAAAGCTGAGTGCCAAAGAATTGATGCTTTTGAATTGTGGTGCTGGAGGAGACTCTTGAGAGTCCCTTGGACAGCAAGGAGATCCAACCAGTCAATCCTAAAGGAAATCAACCCTGAATATTTATTGGAAGGACTGATGTTGAAGATGAAGCTCCAGTACTTTGCCCACCTGATGCAAAGAGCTGACTCATTAGAAAAGACCCTGATACTAGAAAAGATTGAAGGCAGTAGGAAAAGAGGATGACAGAGGATGAGCTGGTTGGATGGCATCACCAATTCAGTGGACATGAGTTTGAGCAAACTCTGGGAGATAGTGAAGGACAGGGAATTCTGGTGTACTACAGTCCATAGGGTCACAAAGAGTCAGACACAACTTAGCAACTGAACAACGACAGGTATCTTACATCTTTTACTTTGTCTCCTTTCCCTGATTTTGGCCTCTATAACCTTATTTATGTCTGACCAACAAAAATATATTTCTTATTTATTCACAAATGCAACTAACACCTGCTTTCTTTTAAGGGCTTTGCACCAGATACTTTGTGTACATGCTTTCTAAACATCATGGTGGCTTTCAGATATATGCCTCTTTCTTCTGCAGATGAAGTAACAGAACTCAGAGACGTTAGTCAACTTTCCAAAGGTCACATAGGCATTAAGTGGAAGAGCGTAGATCTGAACCTACATCCTTTTAACTGCAGAGGCTATACTTTTTTATTTTATTCCTTTTCTGGTTTCTTCAACTTAAAATTTATCTGCATTTAATCAGTCTAGATAATTACTCTAAATTTCCTGTTTTAAAAAACCTGATCAACAGTTAAAATCCAATCAATTTTTACTGAATGAATTGGACTTTCTACTCCTTTAGTTAAACACCTTTTAAAAATGTTAACAGCTTTATTGGGATGTAAGTGACAAAACAAAATGCATATATTCAAATTATATAATATGATGATTTTTGACATATATACACCTGTGAAATCATTATCATAATCAGGATAACAAATATTTGTTACTTCAAAAAGTTTCCTTGTGTTTCTTCCTAATTTCTCATCTCACCCCTCTTCAGCCCTCCTCCCAGCCTATCCCCCATCAACTCCCAGAAAGCTACTGATATGCTCCTGTCACTATAGATTAGTTTATATTTTCTAGAATTTTATGTGAATGGAAACATACAGGGTGAACTCTTTTTTTTTTCCCTTTAGCTTCTCTCATTCAGTGTAATTATTTTCTGATTCATCCATGTTGTTGCATGGATCATTATCCTTTATTGTTCAGTACTATTTCTCAAATTGTTGATTCCTACTCTTGATGATAGACACTTGTGTTTCCAGTTTTTACAATTACAACTGCTGTGAATGCTCATGTAGAAGCCTTTGCCTAGTCATATGCTTTCATTTCTCTTGATATATGTGTAGGAATGACAAGGCTGGGTCAGGTGAAAGGCGGGATGTTTAACTTTTTAAGAAACCAACAAACTCTTTTCTACAGTGGTTGTGTGGTTTACATTTCCACCAGGAGTATATGAGAATTCCAGTTGCTTCACATATTTGCCAACATTTGGCAAGATCTGTCTTTTTAATATTATCCATCTTAAAAGGTTGGGGCTTTCTTTGTAGCTCAGTCAGTAAAGCATCTGCCTGTAGTGCAGGAAACCTGGGTTTGATCCCTGGGTCAGGAAGATCCTCTGGAGAAGGAAATGACAACTCCAGTATTCTTGCCTGGGAAATCTCATGGGCAGAAGAGCCTGGTGGGCTCCAGTCCACGGGGTCACAAAGAGTTGGGCACAACTGGGCGACTAACACTTATTTACTTATCTTAAAAGGTAAGATGATTTGTGGCTTGAATTTGCATTTCTCTAATGAATAATGATGTTGAGCATTTTCATATGTTTTGTCATCCATATCTTCTTTGCTAAAGTGTCCGTTAAGTCTGTTGCTCATTCTTATTGAGTATTCGACACTTTTTTTTGTATAATTTGAGTGTTCATTTTATATTGTGGATGCAAGTTCTGTATCAGATATGTGACTTGCAAATATTTTATCATAGTGTGTCTTATCTTTTCATTTACATTGTCTGCCAAAGAGAAGAATTTCTTACTACAATGAATCCTAATTTATCAAATTTTTGTTTAATGAATTATATTTTGGTGTTACATCTAGAAAATCCTATCCTATCTAATTCACAAAGGTTTTTTTCCTATTTTCTTTCATTAGAAGTTTTAGATTTTTAGATGTTTACGGTAAATTATATTGATCAAGGATTTTTAAAATGGGTATACAATGGTTCTGACACTGTTTGTTGAAAATGTTATCCTTTCTCTATTGAATAGCCTTTTATACTTCTGTTGAAAATTATTGACTTATATGCATAAATCTGTTTCTTGTTTCTCAATTATTTTCCAATGCCTTGTTGGTATATCTTGATGTCAACGCCACAATCACTGTAGCTTTTGAATAAATCTTGAAGTTAGGCACTGTAAATTCTTCAGCTTTATCTTTTCCATGTTGTCTGGGCTATTTTAGGTACTTTGCATTTCTATATGATTTTGAGAATCAGTCAACTGATTTTTACAACATTCTGGTAGGATTTGATTTGGATTGTATTAAATCTATAGGTAGATTTGGGAGAATTTTCACCTTAATAATATTGTGTCTTTCAGTTTATGACCATGGTATATCTTTCCATTTCAGTTCAATCACTTGGTTGTGTCCAACTCTTTGTAACCCCATGGACTGCAGCATGCCAGACTTCCCTGTCCATCACCAACTCCTGGAGATTGCTCAAACTCATGTCCATCGAGTCGGTGATGCTATCCAACCATTTGATCCTCTGTCATCCCCTTCTCCTTCCTTCAATCCTTCCCAGCATCAGGGCCTTTTTCAAGGGGTCAGGTTTTCACATCACATGGCCAAAGTATTGGAGTTTCAGCTTCAGCATCAGTCACTTCAATGAATATTCAGGACCGATCTCCTTTAGGATGGACTGGTTGGATCTCCTTGCAGTCCAAGGGACTCTCAAGAGTCTTCTCTAGCACCACAGTTTGAAAGTAGCAGTTTTTCAGTGCTCAGCCTTCTTTATGGTCCAACATTCACATCCATACATGACTACTGGAAAAACCATAGCTTTGACTAGATGGACCTGTGTTAGCAAAGTAATGTTTCTGCTTTTTAATATGCTGTCTAGGTTGGTCATAGCTTTTCTTCCAAAGAATAAGCATCTTTTAATTGCATGGCTGCAGTCATCATCTGCAGTGATTTTGGAGCCCGAGAAAATAGAGTCTGTCACTGTTTCCATTGTTTCCCCATCTATTTGCCATGAAGTGATGAGACCAGATGCCATGATCTTAGTTTTTTGAATGTTGAGTTTTGAGCCAGCTTTTCCATTCTCTTCTTTCACTTTCATCAAGTGGCTCTTTAGTTCTTCTTTGCTTTCTGCCATAAGAATGGTGTCATCTGCATATCTGAGGTTATTGATATTTCTCCCCACAATCTCAATTCCAGCTTATGCCTCATCCAGCCCAGCATGTTGGTGGTCTGGGTGTAGCCCACCAGGCCCCTCTGTCCATGGGGATTCTCCAGGCAAGAATACTGGAGTGGGTTGCCATGCCCTCCTCCAGGAGATCTTCCCAACCCAGGGGTTGAACCCAGATATCCTGCATTGCAGACAGATTCTTTACCATTTTAGCCACCAGGAAAGCCCAAGAATACTGCAGTGGGTAGCCTATCCCTTCTCCAGAGGATCTTCCTGACCCAGGAACTGAGCCAGGGTCTTCTGCACTGCAGGCAGATTCTTTACCAGCTGAGCTACCAGGGAAGCCCTACAAGCACTGTGCATCAGGTAAATATATAGTTACATAATAAAGGTAGAAATTGTTTAAGAAGATTCCAGCCAAATAGGACTCTCAAATAATTCCTTTATTACTTAAGCATTTTATGTAAGCATAAATAAACATGTATTTTGTTTATAATTTCTAAAAGTATAATATTATTTTTATTTTAAAAAATGGATTAAATGAAGAATAGCAAGAGAAAATATAGAACTAAGGGTGAAAAATTAAATAGCATATGTCACTTAAGTTTGATTTTTAGAATGACTCAAATTATCTTCAAGTAGGCATTTGCCATCCCTGGTGGCTCAGATGGTAAAGCATCTGCCTACAAAGCGGGAGACCCGGGTTTGATCCCTGGGCTGGGAAGATCCTCTGGAGAAGGAAATGGCAACCCCTTCCAGTACTCTTACCTGGAAAATCTCATGGACGGAGGAGCGTTGTAGGCTGCAGTCCATGGGGTCACAAACAGTCGGACACGACTGAGTGACTTCACTTCTCTTTATCTTCTCCCAGGAAGGATTTTAGGAAATTTCTGTAAGTGTATATAGCCTGAAGCCAAAAAGAGAAGTTCATTAGAGCTAGAGTTATGGTTGATAGTATTGTCCAAATGAAGCTGGCTCTACCTATAATGAAAAATCAGCTAGGAGAGTAATATCTACCCAAGTTTATTTCAGAACCATAAATTATAGTCTCCTACAGAGTACCTCTAAGGGTAAGTGTGCTGAAGGCAGGTCCCTCTATTCTTACCAATCACCCTGAAATAGGAGGAAAAGGTGGACAGACTTAGCTCTCCTCAAAGTGATTTGACTGGCATTCCCTACTTTCTCCAGAGCTAATGGGCTCTAATCAAAGAGAGTCTTGGCAAGCAGACCTTCCAAATGCCTTGTCCAAGGCTTATCCCTGTGAAGACTCTGTCTCCTCTGTGGGGCCCATCTAATTGATTCCCTCATTAACTGTTAATATGGTCCATTTTTTTCCCTCGAATTTTATCCTTTTCCAAATGGATATAGCTCTGTGCTAGGTATGATGGAAGATACTCTATAGATGGGTGGTGAGGTTCTTCTTCTTCAGAAGTGTGCAGTAAGATTGAACGGAAGATTTGCATGTAGAGAAGTAATAGCATCAGGTGAAGAGTATTCTGTAGCCTGTTGGGAATAAAATCATAAAAAGAGATAGATGTGAGCTGGGATGATCAAGAGAGTTTTCCTAGAAAAACTTATCTTTGGTATGTCGGTGGACTGATAGGTTTCTGATCACTGTGAGCACTCTGAATGTTGACAGCTCATCATCCATTCATTCGAACATCATGCAAGAAATCCATTAAACCCAGAATTATTGAGTAGCATTCATTTCTGGTTTTCCCATATGCTCTTATCCTTAGGGTCTTAACCAGCAGGGAAGAACAGGTGGAGGTGTGTTTGTTTTAATGGTCATCTTTATTCATCCAACAGTAGTTCTGTAGCATGGATGCAATTTGAAGAGTTTATCCAAGAAAAGATATCTAGTGTCTCTTACTGTACTCACAAAGTTCTCTGGAAACTTAATAGTTCACTATATTTAACCCACTTTTACTACTTTTTGAAAATTTAGCATATGTTCACTATGTACTGTCTATGCACCAGTCAGTGTTACAGGTATGGAGAACTAAAACAGACAAGGCTGTAACTGAGAGGTAAATCACAACCTGAGAGGTCCTCTCCAAGGAGTAAAGGGCCCAAGCCCCATATTAGTCTTCCCAGTCCAGGGTACCTTCTCTGAGAAGACAAGCCCCCATAATGTCTGGCTCTGAAAATCAATGGGGGAACCAGAGGGCTGAGGAAAACTGAGATTCCTTTCTTGAAGGAGTCATACACAAACTCACTTGCTCTGAATTTTAGCACAAAGGCAGTGTTCATCAAAAGATGAATGCAAGGACTTCCCAGGTTATGCGGTGGTTCTTCCTGCCAATGCAGAGCGCCTGGGTTCGATCCCTGGTCCTGGAAGATTTCACACGCCAAGGGGCAACTAAGTCCATGCACCACGACTACTGAACCCAAACTCTAGAGCCTGCATACTGAAACTATTGATCCTGTGTGCTGAAAGTACTGAAGCCCATGTGACCTAGCACCCATGCTTTGCAAATAGAGAAGCCACCAAAATGAGAAGACTGTGTAGCACAACTAGAGAGTAGCTCCCACTGGCCACAGCTAAAGAAAGCCAGCGTGCAGCAGTGAAGAGCCAGGACGGCCAATATATAAATAGCCATTGTTCCTTAAATACAATTCAAAAGAACCCTTTAAAAAAAAGATGAACAGGTAAAGAATATGTGGCCTATCTACCTATTTATATAAAATGGAATAGTGTTCAGCCACAAAAAATATTACAGTATTGGAATTTGCAACAACATGGACACAGGCCTAGAGAGTATTATGCTAAGTGAAAAGATTCAGGCAGAGAAAGACAAACACTGTATGATTTCACTTATGCGAATTTCACTTACATGGATTTCACTTATGTGGAATCTTAAAAAAGCATATGGACAAGCAAAACAAACCAGAAATAGACTCATAGATATAGAGAATAATCTAGCGGTTACCAGAGGGAGGAATGTTGAGCAAAACTAGGTGAAAGAAATAAAGAGGTACATGTAACCAGTTATGAAATAAACAAATCACAAGGATGTAGGGAATACAGTCAATAGAGTGGTGGCTGCGCGGACGCAGCAGGGCCTAGAGGACCTATTCCACGTTCAAGGTCAGGAGGGGCAGCAGTGAGGAGATACCCCTCATCCAAGGTAAGGAGCAGTGGCTGCACTTGGCTGGAGCAGCCGTGAAGAGATACCCCAAGTCCAAGGTAAGAGAAACCCAAGTAAGATGGTAGGTGTTGTAAGAGGGCATCAGAGGGCAGACACACTGAAACCATACTCAGAAAACTAGTCAATCTAATCACACTAGGACCACGGCCTTGTCTAACTCAGTGAAACTAAGCCATGCCTGTGAGGCCACCCAAGACAGGCGGGTCATGGTGGAGAAGTCTGACAGGATGTGGTCCACTGGAGAAGGGAATGGCAAACCACTTCAGTATTCTTGCCTTGAGAACCCCATGAACAGTATGAAAAGGCAAAATGATAGGATACTGAAAGAGAAACTCCCCAGGTCAGTAGGTGCCCACTATGCTACTGGAGATCAGTGGAGAAATAACTCCAGAAAGAATGAAGGGATGGAGCCAAAGCAAAAACAATACCCAGCTGTGGATGTGACTGGTGATAGAAGCAAGGTCCGATGCTGTAAAAAGCAATATTGCATAGGAACCTGGAATGTCAGGTCCATGAATCAAGGCAAATTGGAAGTGGTCAAACAAGAGATGGCAAGAGTGAATGTCGACATTCTAGGAATCAGTGAACTAAAATGGACTGGAATGGGTGAATTGAACTCAGATGACCATTATATCTACTACTGCGGGCAGGAATCCCTCAGAAGAAATGGAGTAGCCATCATAGTCAACAAAAGAGTCCGAAATGCAGTACTTGGATGCAATCTCAAAAATGACAGAATGATCTCTGTTCGTCTCCAAGGCAAACCATTCAATATCACAGTTATCCAAGTCTATGCCTCAACCAGTAATGCTGAGGAAGCTGAGGTTGAACAGTTCTATGAAGACCCACAAGACCTTTTAGAACTAACACCCAAAAAAGATGTCCTTTTCATTATAAGGAACTGGAATGCAAAAGTAGGAAGTCAAGAAACACCTGGAGTAACAGGTAAATTTGGCCTTGGAATGCAGAATGAAGCAGGGCAAAGACTAATAGAGTTTTGCCAAGAAAATGCACTGGTCATAGCAAACACCCTCTTCCAACAACACAAGAGAAGACTCTACACATGGACATCACCAGATGGTCAACAATGAAATCAGATTGATTGTATTCTTTGCAGCCAAAGATGGAGAAGCTCTATACAGTCAACCAAAACAAGACCAGGAGCTGACTGTGGCTCCAATCATGAACTCCTTCTTGCCAAATTCAGACTGAAATTGAAGAAAGTAGGGAAAACCACTAGACCATTCAGGTATGACCTAAATCAAACCCCTTATGATTATACAGTGGAAGTGAGAAATAGATTTAAGGGCCTAGATCTGATAGATAGAGTGCCTGATGAACTATGGAATGAGGTTCGTGACATTGTACAGGAGACAGGGATCAAGACCATCCCCATGGAGAAGAAATGCTAAAACGCAAAATGGCTGTCTGAGGAGGCCTTACAAATATCTGTGAAAAGAAGAGAAGCAAAAAGCAAAGGAGAGAAGGAAAGATATAAGCATCTGAATGCAGAGTCCCAAAGAAAAGCAAGAAGAGATGAGAAAGCCTTCCTCAGCAATCAATGCAAAGAAACAGAGGAAAACAGCGGAATGGGAAAGACTAGAGATCTCTTCAAGAAAATTAGAGATACCAAGGGAACATTTCATGCAAAGATGGCCTCGATAAAGGACAGAAATGGTATGGACCTAACAGAAGCCGAAGATATTAAGACGAGGTGGCAAGAATACACAGAAGAACTGTACAAAAAAGAGCTTCACGACCAAGATAATCACAATGGTGTGATCACTCACCTAGAGCCAGACATCCTGGAATGTGAAGTCAAGTGGGCCTTAGAAAGCATCACTAGGAACAAAGCTAGTGGAGGTGATGGAATTCCACCTGAGCCATTTCATATCCTGGAAGATGACGCTGTGAAAGTGCTGCACTCAATATGCCAGCAAATTTGGAAAACTCAGCAGTGGCCACAGGACTGGAAAAGGTCAGTTTTCATTCCAATTCCAAAGAAAGGCAATGCCAAAGAATGCTCAAACTACCGCACAATTGCACTCATCTCATACACTAGTAAAGTAATGCTCAAAATTCTCCAAGCCAGGCTTCAGCAATATATAAACCATGAACTTCCAGATGTTCAAGCTGGTTTTAGAAAAGGCTGAGGAACCAGAGATCAAATTACCAGCATCCGCTGGATCATTGAAAAAGCAAGAGAGTTCCAGAAAAACATCTATTTCTGCTTTATTAACTATGCCAAAGACTTTGACTGTGTGGGTCACAATAAACTGTGGAAAATTCTGAAAGAGATGAGAATACCAGACCATCTGACCTGCCTCTTGAGAAACCTGTATGCAGGTCAGGAAGCAACAGTTAAAACTGGACATGGAACAACAGACTGGTTCCAAATAGGAAAAGGAGTCTGTCAAGGCTGTATATTGTCACCCTGCTTATTTAACTTCTATGCAGAGTACATCATGAGAAACGCTGGGCTGGAGGAAGCACAAGCTGAAATCAAGATTGCCGGGAGAAATATCAATAACCTCAGATATGCAGCTGACACCACCCTTATGGCAGAAAGTGAAGAGGAACTAAAAAGCCTCTTGATGAAAGTGAGAGAGGAGAGTGAAAAAGTTGGCTTAAGGCTCAACATTCAGAAAACGAAGATCATGGCATCTGGTCCCATCACTTCATGGGAAATAGATGGGGAAACAGTGGAAACAGTGGCAGACTTTATTTCTGGAGGCTCCAAAATCACTGCAGATGGTGACTGCAGCCATGAAATTGAAAGACGCTTACTCCTTGGAAAAGTTATGACCAACCTAGATAGTATGTTCAAAAGCAGAGACGTTACTTTGCCAACAAAGGTCCATCTAGTCAAGGCTATGGTTTTTCCAGTGGTCATGTATGGACTGTGAAGAAAGCTGAGCACCGAACAATTGATGCTTTTGAACTGTGGTGCTGGAGAAGACTCTTGAGAATCCCTTGGAGTGCAAGGAGATCCAACCAGTCCATTCTGAAGGAAATCAGCCCTGGGTGTTCTTTGGAAGGAATGATGCTAAAGCTGAAAGTCCAGTACTTTGGCCACCTCATGGGAAGAGTTGACTCATTGGAAAAGACTCTGATGCTGGGAGGGATTGGGGGCAGGAGGAGAAGGGGACGACAGAGGATGAGATGGCTGGATGGCATCACTGACTTGATGGATGTGAGTCTGAGTGAACTCTGGGAGTTGGTGATGGACAGGGAGGCCTGGGTGCTGCGATTCATGGGGTCACAAAGAGTTGGACATGACTGAGCGACTGAACTGAACGGAACTGATTGTAATAACTTCCTGTGTGACAGATGGTAACTAGGCTTACTGTGGTGATGGTTTTTTAATGTATCTAAATGTTGATTTACTGAGCTGGACACCTGAAACACATGATATCATATGTCAGCTATACCCTGATAATAATAAGAGAGGATAATTCTAAAGGGTTTTGAACCGCCAGAAAAATAGAGCTCCCGTGGATAGAAAACGGGAGAGGCAGCAGGGGAGGGGGTGGTGCAGAAACTCTGGAGCATTTTAAGTTGAGATGTTCACTGGGCAACTGTATTAATTTTCAAGGCTGCTACAAAAAATACCCAACAGTGGGTAGCTTCAAACAATTGCAATTTATTTTCTCACACATATGGAGGCTGGAAATGTGAATGGAGACGTTGGCACACTTTCTGCAACGGCTCTGGGAAGGGATCCTTCATCTCCTCTCTGAGCTTCTGGCATTTGCCAGCAGCATTTGGTGCTCCCTGAGTGTCAATGCATCCTTCAGTCACCAGGCCATCTTCTCCTTGTGTGTTTTCACATCATTCACTCTGTATGTGTGTGTCTATTTCTGTGATTAAATTTCCTTTTTTTTCCCAGAGGGAACCAGTCATATTGGATTAGAGTCCACCATAATGACCTCATTTTAACTTGATGACCTCTGTAAAAACCTTACTTCAAAACAAGGTCACATCCGGAGGTACTAGGCTTTAGTGCTCCAACAAATCATTTTGGGGGGATGAGTCAACCCATAACAGCTTTCAAGTAAAGAAGTCCAGTAAACAGTTAGATGTCAATGAGACAGTCGAAAGTTAGCAGAGGGGTTTGGTCTAGAAACAAAAATGTGGGATTCATCAACATTATAAATGGTATAAATAAGGTGGGAGTGAGATCACCAGAAAGTGAGCATAAACAAAATAAAATTTGGAGTCATTTAGAAGTTGGGAACAGCAGAAGAAATGTCAACATCTCAAATTGGGAAGATGTGTTCTAGTTCCTCATGTAGGTGGAACTCATCATATAAACATAATGAGCCTGCTAACTCCAGAGTGTCCTTGAATTTATGTTTTTATTTTTTTCAAAATGCTTGTTTCAGAAGAGAATAGTGCTGAATTCTCTGTAGCTCAGGCAGTACTCTAGTAGTCTGGTAGCTCAGATGGTGAAGAATCTGCCTGCAGTGAGAGACACCAGGGTTTGATCTCTGTCTTGGGAAGATGCCCTGTAGAAGGAAATGGCAACCCATTCCAGTATTCTTGCCTGGAAAATCTGATACACAGAGGAGCCTGATGGGCTACAGTCCATGGGGTTGCAAGAGTCGGACATGACTTAGTGACTACACCACGACCACCAGTGTTGAATGACATTCCTATTTCAGTTTGTCTAAGTAAAAATCATTCTGAAAAACATTTAGAAAGCTAGTGCTGACTTTAAATAGTGCATCTCATCAAAGCTCATTTAAGAATAAAAAAAATGACAGGAATGGGCTCTGCATAATGATCAAGAGTTGAACCTTAAGGGGTTAGACTTACAGTTTTCACTTATGAACTTATTTTGGATTACATGGTCATGCAACACATTTTCCAAAAGCAAAATTTTCTAGTGGAGGTAGAATTTAGAGTTGAATGAAGTTTTCTAGATCATTCTGTTGACAAATCAGCAAAGGGAAACCTGGAGCCAGGAAGCAACCAACCCAACTAAGATGGTCATGGACTGAGGCTAACAGAGTCGTCTCACTTCAAGTTCAGCTGCCCTGCTTCACAGTTAAAAAATAAAGGGAATTTGTGAGAAAAATTGTGACTTAAACACTAGCTCAAATCTTATTCTAACAAAAAGTAAGAATGTATAATAAATATTGCGATTGCATATTGGTATACCATTGATCTTGGAGGTTGTACTGGCAGTAGCTTAGCCTGAGGAATTCCATTTCAATTTTATCAGAAGCAAAAGTAAGACAAAGTAAAGCTGCACCCTCCACTTAGGGCAGCTTTGTGTGAAAGTGAGGAGGAAATTGAAATATCAATAACCTCAGATATGCTGGTGACACCACCCTCATGGTAGAAAGCAAAGAGAAACTAAAGAGACTCTTGATGAAGGTGAAGGAGGAGAGTGGAGGAGTTGGCTTGAAATTCATTCAAAAAACTAAGATCATGGCATCTGGTCCCATCACTTCATGGCAAATAGGTGGGGAAACAATGCAAACAGTGACAGACTTTATTTTCTTGGCTCCAAAATCACTGCAGACAGCGACTGCAGCCATGAAATTAAAAGATGCTTGCTCCTTGGAAGAAAAGCTATGACAAACCTAGACAGCATATTAAAAATCAGAAACATTACTTTGCCAACAAAGGTCTGTATAGTTGAAGCCATGGTTTTTCCAGTAGTCATGTATGGATGTGAGAGTTGGGTCATAAAGAAGGCTGAGTGCTGAAGAATTAATACTTTCAAACTGCGGTGTTGAAGAAGACTCTTGAGAGTGCCTTGGATAACAAGGAGATAGAATTGGTCAATCCTAAAAGGAAATCAACTGTGAATATTCTTTGGAAGGACTGATGTTGAAGCTGAAGCTCCAATCCTTTGGCCAGCCGATGCAAAGAGCTGACACATTGGAAAACTCTGATGCTGGGAAAGACTGAAGGCAGAAGGAGAAGGAGATCACAGAGGATGAGATAGTTGTATGGCATCACCGACTCAAAGGACATGAGTTTGAGTAAGCTCCATTTGGTGAAGGACAAGGAAGCCTGGTGTGCCGCTGTCCATGGGTCATGAAGAGTTGTACTCAATGAGTGACTGAACAACAACAAAGGAGAAACTGGAAAGGCTCCTGTAAGACTAATGCTGAGTTGTTTTCAGTTAGTCTTGATAATTAATGTTAAACTTAATAGATTAATTGAGCATTTAAGTGTGACTTTTTTTTATCCCAAGGAATTTGATCATCCCCTATCGTCTTATGAATAACCCCTAAACTATTGCATATCAGTATTTTCCACTCTATATTTCAGTTCAGTTCAGTTCAGTCACTCAGTCATGTCCGACTCTTTGCGACCCCATGAATTGCAGCATGCCAGGCCCCCCTGTCCATCACCAACTCCCAGAGTTCACTCAGACTCATGTCCATTGAGTCGGTGATGCCATCCAGCCATCTCATCCTCTGTCATCCCCTTCTCCTCCTGCCCCCAATCCCTCCCAGCATTAGAGTCTTTTCCAATGAGTCAACTCTTCGCATGAGGTGGCCAAAATACTGGAGTTTCAGCTTCAGCATCATTCCTTCCAAAGAATACCCAGGGCTGATCTCCTTCAGAATGGATTGGTTGGATCTCCTTGCAGTCCAAGGGACTCTCAAGAGTTTTCTCCAACACCACAGTTCAAAAGCATCAATTCTTTGGTGCTCAGCTTTCTTCACAGTCCAACTCTCACATCCATACATGACTACTGGAAAAACCACAGCCTTGACTAGACGGACCTTTGTTGGCAAAGTAATGTCTCTGCTTTTGAATATGGTATCTAGGTTGCTCATAACTTTCCTTCCAAAGAGCAAGCATCTTTTAATTTCATGGCTGCAATCACCATCTGCAGTGATTTTGGAGCCCCCAGAAATAAAGTCTGCCACTGTTTCCACTGTTTCCCCATCTATTTGCCATGAAGTGATGGGACCAAATGCCATGATCTTCGTTTTCTGAATGTTGAGCTTTAAGCCAACTTTTTCACTCTCCTCTTTCACTTTCATCAGGAGGCTTTTTAGTTCCTCTTCACTTTCTGCCATAAGGGTGGTGTCATCTGCATATCTGAGGTTATTGATATTTCTCCTGGCAATCTTGATTCCAGCTTGTGTTTCTTCCAGCCCAGCGTTTCTCATGATGTATTCTGCATCTAAGTTAAATAAGCAGGGTGACCATATACAGCCTTGACATACTCCTTTTCCTATTTGGAACCAGTATGATTCTATATTTAGAATCAGCTTAAACTTCTAGCACCCCTATAATGAATGTTAGCAGAATCCTCTCTCTTTCAGTTAGTATCTCTCAACAGAAATTTTATCAATCAATAAAAAAGTGAAAAGAAGTTGTATCTTTCTTGAACCTAGGCTTATACTTTGGCCTTGTGATGCTTTAGTTGTATGGTGTTTCCAAGTCTCTTGATTACTCTGAGGCTCAGACATCTCATCTGGGACTCAGAATGATTTTACAAAGAGTTGTGTAAAATAAAAGACAGTTACAATATATGAAATCTTAACACAGTAGTTGGTACTTAGTGAATATCAACAAATGACTTTCCTAGTAAATAATCCTTATCTAGACATTTTTCTTTCTACCTCAGCTTACTTTGTAGTATATCCAGGTTGTTGTTAGAGACAGGGAAAATGAACAAAAAGGTATTTTAAATGTTATGTTCCTTTTTATTCGACAACTATAAACATTTACCATCCTTTGAACACCTTTTTGGGTGATCTCTTTTTGTATGAGTTGATTTCCATTAAAGTGGCAGAATAAGTCGCTCTTGTTTATGTAACTGAATGTATCCGTTTACTACTCAAGGCAAATACTGTTTCATTTCTACTAAGTAAAAGAAACTGTTGTTCTTATGAAATATAAATATTCGTTTGGTACCTTCCCTTTATCTTAACTCTATACAAACCCCACCTTCAGGTTCTATATATAATCAATTTATTAAAGATAATTTTGAAAAATAACTCCATTTCTTTGGGATTTCTCACCTATTTCTAACTTATTTAACTATTTAAAGAAACAGCTGCTTAAAAGCTTCTTTAAAGGAAAATGGCAGCTATTCCTTTAAACAGCAGCCACAACAACCAGTCTGCTGCTGCTGCTGCTAAGTTGCTTCAGTCGTGTCCGACTCTGTGCGACCCCATAGACAGAAGCCCAACAGGCTCCCCCATCCCTGGGATTCTCCAGGCAAGAACAGTGGAGTGGGTTGCCATTTCCTGCTCCAATGCATGAAAGTGAAAAGTGAAAGTGAAGTTGCTCAGTCGTGTCCGACTCTTAGCGACCCCATGGACTGCAGCCTACCAGGCTCCTCTGTCCATGGGATTTTCCAGGAAAGAGTACTGGAGTGGGGTGCCATTGCCTTTTCCGAACAACCTGCCTACTTATGACTAACCCATCCTTGAGGTTCAGACAGTAGGTTAACATAAAAAATACCTTATAAGTTTGGTCAGATACATAAACAAGGTGAAATAAACCTGCCCATTCCACTTGAGGTAGTTTTGTCAGAATGCAGAGAGGAAATGGAAACGACTTCCAAAAATGTACACTTCTGCAAGGTGTTCAAGCTTGTGTTCTTTTGCTTAAAGTTCTGCTTTTAAAAGAATCAGCTGTGGGAGACTGAGAGCCAGAAGTCCAGCACCTTTGAGGACTGAAGTGAGAATGGGCTTCCCTGTTGGCAGCAGATCTGATGGTTCAGGAAACCTGTCTAGAGAATGCTTTATCACCAAGGAAACACTCCCATTACAGCAAGTCTAGCACCTTCCCACTGCAACTCATTTAACAAGCACCAGCTGTAAATAAGATTACACTCAGGAGTAGGGGTCTGTGGCATCCTTCACTGGCACCTACCGTAAGAATTATAAATTGCCCAATGTGGGGATGGAGTGAGACACTTTAACAAAAGTTCAGAACAACGGCAGATCTGGTACTGAGACTATTGCGCACTAATTGTTTCACTGAGATAATTCTGAGATAATTACACTCCACCAACCGGCAAGTAACCTCACTCAGGCTGTACTTAATCCAGTGTAGCTTGCTATTTCGAAAAGGTCAGGAAATCTCTTTCCTCACCTCTAACTGCTCACCTTTCCTGGGTGTACTATAGGGATGCATAATTCCAATAGAGTGGAAATTCAGTCAGTAGATGGAGTCTGGGCATAAATATTCATAGCCAAAACTTTTCAAAAAAAAAAAAAAAAGTCCGAAAAGGAGACTAAGTAAATCACAGCCCCCTGTAGAGATGACTAAGATATGCTCTGACAATTTACATGGATTTGCTTAAAATTCTACACTGCTGTTTAAGATCTCTTTTCATGGCAACCAGTACATCTCTGTGCCAGCATTTAGTTGCTTCACTCATACTTTGCTCATTGGAGAAGAATGCAAGTGCGCTCGGAGCTTTTCAAGTTCTTCTTACTCTTTGTGATGCTTCTTTCCTTCTCCAGAACTTTGGTCCTTAAAAAAATTTCAAAGATCTATTCACATTCCAATGTAGTCAAGCATGCCTCAACTTACATACAATTACTTGAAAGCTTTGGATTTGTCCTCAAAAGGTTGCTTTTCCTTTAAGAATCAACACACAGAAATCTCATGATATGACTACAATTGCAGAAGCAATGAACAAAGGAAGAGTTTTAACAGTCTTGTACTTTACCTTCTCAAGATTTAAGAAAACTACTAAAAATTTCTCTTGTCAGGGTAAGACATCCCCGGAGAACCAGCTCAAGATGAATGAGAACTTTTGGTACTTTTTGTATTCGATCACCAACCAAACAGTGCCAGCAGCCATACCTTGTGAACTGATATCATGGGAGTTTGTCCAATGACAGTCAAGACCTGAACTTGCCTGTCACAGTTAATTTCAGGATAAGGTAGAATTTGTTAATTCTATGCAAAGCAGTTAAAATATTTAAATGCAAGGAGCTTTTTTTTTTTTTTTACCTTAATTTTTGTCTTGTTTTATTGTTTTACCATTAGCTAATGTGGGAAACTCCATTAATCCAATGAATTTAAAGATGGAACTTAAGAATTAAAAAGTACCAACTACCAGATAGATTTGAGAGTTCTAACATGATTTGCCTGGTAACACATTTTTTGGATAGCCCTTTTTTATTTTAAGCACAGGTTAGCTGGGAAGGAGATATATGATTCTAGCATGTCCCAAACCCAATGCTGGTGGAAGTCAAGAATGTTACCATATTGCTTACAGTTTCCCCTGCTCATTTGCAAGGTATAAAAAGAAAAAAAGAATATCTTTTCACAAATTATTGTGATATTGATCTATATAATTATCTAAATGACTTTAAAATAATCTATTTGGTTACTTTATTGAAAATTATAAAAAGACCTGACTTCCCTAGTGGCTCAGAGGTTAAAGTGTCTGCCTGCAATGCAGGAGACCTGGGTTTGATCCCTGGGTCGGGAAGATCCCCTGGAGAAGGAAATGGCAACCCACTCCAGTATTCCTGCCTGGAGAATACTATGGACAATTAAGCCATTGAAACATCATCTTTATCCCTCTACTACCAGATTGTAAAATAAAGAGGAAGACTATACATACTTGTTTATTTGCTCTTATAAATGAAGTACCATGAATGGCAATTTTCATGTGTGATCATCGGGAAACTAGAACTGAAGGGGAGACCCATTTCTTCCCCTCCTCTGACTCATGTAGCTCTTGGACTAACAGGGATTCAGTAAATAGTTTGGAAAATTGCTCTTTTCTGCCTTAAAATACAATTTTTTTAGATGGGTAAAAATGAATGTTTCTTCTTTGGGATTAGGGGCTTCCATTTTAGAAGATCTATTTCCTGTCATATTTTCTAAAGCACATACTTATAAGCCTCAGGTGAAAAACAAGTAGTTAGCTTTTGGAAGTCCTATAGGTAATATGCAAACTTCCTGACATATAAATTGTTTTTAAATGGGTTTGGTGAGACATGAATATACTCTTCCAAATTCAAACCCAAACTCCAAATTTTCTTTCCTGTTTCCTGTTTTCCAGGGATTTCTGAGAATGGCCACTTCATAGTTCAGTTGTGAAATAAAATCTTGTTATCACCATCCAGGGATGTGAAACCATAACTAAGGGGAGCTAGAAAATGTATAATTTGTTTTTATGACTTCCACTATAATTTCATGAGATTTTTTTCTCCCTTTCTTTCTTTCTTTTTTTACTTTCCTAATATACTCACTTATTAAAAAGCTTTCTGGCACCATGATTAGAGCATAAAAGATTCTGAAAATACAAATCAAAGATGAATGCTAGTTTTCAATAGGAATGTCTTCCCAATCTCTTTTCTTCAATCTTCTAGTTTCATAAAAGAGGTGATGTCATAATTTATGATATTAAGCTGGCTGGTGAAATGTCATTACACAAGTGATGTTTTGATCGATGATGTTAGGCTGGTTAGCAGGAAAGTGTCAAATGTCACTTTTGTGACATAAACTGGCAGTTACGATTATATAATATCAATTATTCTTTGGAAAACTGCATTAGATCAGTTAGAGCTGAACCAATTTAGTTTGAGCAGGTTCATATTTTTTTTCCAGCTGTTCATCCAGTTCTAATTATTAGGAGTAAAATACACTTTGGATGTAGTTTAGATTTTCATAATGTCTTCCCTGGAAGTGTAATGGGTGTCTTACATGCCCCCTGTGTTGTACAAAGAGGTACAAGAAGAATCTGTACTGACCTTCCAGAAAGGAGGGTGTACCTTGAATCCTCCTCCTCCTTAATTGAAACTCTTGGAATTATTTTAATTGCTAGTTGAGATTTAATTGAAATATGACATTGTAAAGGAATATATTTTAAAGAGTCTTACTTTACTTGATTTTCTATGAATGTCAGCTGCTAAGTTAATTTCAATTTAACCCCAAACTTCAATGAATACTTACCCTTCTCCTTTTCTTTTCAAATTAAATTGAATATAAGAAACAAAAGAAGTGAATAAACATTTTCTTATTGTCCATTACTACATAACACCATTTTGAAAATATGATGGGTTCACCAGAAAGAAATGGTGGCACAAAATTCAAAACCTTAATTATTAAACTATTAATCATATATCACGATAGCAGCAGCTATCATTTATTGTAATCACCATACACAGGCACTGGTTTAATTCTTTACACACATTGTTTTCTTTCTTCCTCATGAGCTAGATATGATTACTATCATTTTTCATATGAGAAAAGTGAGGTTTAGAAAGACTTTAGAATGCAACAGAAAATGAACAATTTGTAAATGTTAAGTTTTCCCAGGAATATGGAGCAATTTGGTATAAGACATACATGGGGAAATGCATCAATAGCAAGTCTCTGCCATCATTAGACCCAAAAAGAGACTCAGTGGTTGAGCCCTGGGATGATAGCTAAGTGCTAACAGAATGAAGAGCAAAGGGGAGGTGGGGTAAAGTGAGTGCATCCATGTGTGTGCACCATGTTCAGGAAGTGGGAATTAGGATGAAGAAGTGTAGAATGGCACTGATCAGGAGCAATATTAGACATCTTGAACACAGATCAAATGCAACTCGAGTAACTGGTACAAACTCAAAAACAGATCTTCCCACTTGGTCCAGGAGATGCCATGCTGAGCCAGTCATTAACCACCCACTTGTTGAATTTTCAGCAGAGAAGACTTTTTGGTGAGAGGCCAGGGCATCCAAGGAAGGAGGTGGGCCCTCAGGCAGTAACATGTATTTACCAAGTGATACAGCTATATTTCAATAATTTCTCAGGACATACAATCCTGGCATTTAAAGCTGAGCATCTATAAAGAGCACAGACTCATAAGAGATTGCTGGCCCATATCTCATGTTTCCAGTTCTATTCCTCATTAGTCCATAATGAACTGCCTTCTTCCTACAACTGTTCAAGCTATTCCCACAAAGACATTGGGCTGATAGCTCTCTTTAAGCATTTCAGTTCTACAGACCTGCTTTCCTTTCTACAGATATGATTTTGGTGAAAACTAGAAAGAGATTGGGTTTACCGGAGCTGAGAAAATCCATGGGAATCACAGAGGAATGTGAGGTCCTAAGCCCAAACCAGACATTCTAGAACTTGGATGAAAAGGCTCTCATGTTCCCTTTCAGGCTCCATCAGACCACATCAAAAAGAAATCAACCAATAAATGTGTCACATGAGAAAGGATCGCATTCTTGTTCTTGGCAACATTCTAAGTCTTTATGTTAAGTCCTTATGGCAAGCTATATTCGCTTCCATCCCAGTTTCTTCCCCTTTATTCTCATCTATGTTTTTACCTTGGCTTCTACCTTGCATTTCACCAAACAAAAAGCCAAAATATTTGATTTGGAAGGTGAAGAAAAGACAGAAATGGTTCCTGGGGCTTTGGAATTTTTCTTATGGATCTAACTTGGACAGGGAAATCACCTTGAAGGTAACTACCTGAGAAGGCAAGACAAATAGCAACAAACACTTGCTCAGTACTTTGTAAATCTGCAAATACTTTTATATTCAAACAATGATTCTCCCAACTTTGCAAGCTCATGGTTATTACTCTTTCCTTTAACACACACACACACACACATACACACACAAGCAAAGCTCAAGGGAGTTTAGCCAAAGAGCTAGTAGGTTGTCTGAGGACTCATTCCATGATCTTTCCAGCATAATGTGGGGATTTGTAAACTCTTCTCAGTCTGGTTGTTAGGAAAAGTCCTGATTACTCTTGCCACCACTTGAAAATCAGTAAGCTTAATCTTTCCTTGATTCAAATACTGGCCACTACTCTCTTCCTCTTCACCTAATTGTATTCATTCAACAAATGCTAATTGAGCATCTATTATGTGCCAAACACTGTCCCCATGGCTGGTGATAGGATTGTTGGTCAAATAATGCATTCTTGAAGCTCACATTCTCATACTGTCTTGCCTAAAGAAAATTGTAAATAAAATAATTTTGAAACTCAGTGTCCTGTGACTTTTTTTTTTTTTGCATTAGAAGCAAATCACTAGGTCCTGCTCACAAACAAGTAGAGAAGATTACACAAGGGCATGAATGCTACAAGGTGGGAGTTTGGGAGAGCTATTTAAGGCATTGTACCACAGAAACTGAGGTATCTAAGAGGCCAAAATCCCTCCAGTTCAATGAGACCATTTTATGGCACCTAGTGAATCCTACAAGTCAAACTTTCCATTCAAAGATGGAAACTGTGTCTCTTAGCTTCAGTACTATTTCTTAATTTCCACTCAGAAACAAGCTATTATACACTTGAATTGTTAGCTCTCTGATAGTTGATTTTGTCACCATAAGAATGTTCCATCTGAAAACCTTTTAGTAAAGACTAAGCACCATTTCAGGCTTCCCAGGTGGTGTGGTGGTAAAGAATCCACCTGCCAATGCAGGAGACACAAGAGACGTAGGTTTGATCCCTGGGTTGGGAAGAAAATGGCAACCCACTGCAGTATTCTTGCCTGGAGAATTCCATGGACAGAGAAGACTGGAGAGCTACAGTCCTTGGGATCGCAAAGAGTCGGACTTGACTGAGCACGTGTGCAAGCACCATAGCACCATTTCTGACCATCAGAGTCACTCCTGTATCCTAGGTCAGCCATTATTGCCAACAATAGCTCTGCATAGGCTCCAGCCAGTTTCCAATAGGTGCAGGCTCCCTTCAGACCACTGCTATGTACATCTCTTGCTTCTGGCAGACATGAGGCTGCTTTTATTGGTACCACTGCACGGGACCATATTTTAGGAACATACTTTTATGCCCGAGACCATGCAACCCAGAAATGTGAGTAATTAAATTGAGGTTGGGGAAAATGTTTGCCAATGAAGACTGGAAGTCAATGGGGAAATGCTTCTTCCTTTGTCCCCTCTTGTGCCCCAGGAACATTCAGAGACGCATTCCATTTTATGGTCCCATAGGACGAGTAGCCCGTCCTTTCTCTTCTCCCATTTCACTCTAGTTCCCTGAGATCATGTTCCCAAATAAACTCCTTACACATGGCCTTTTTCTGAGATTTTGCTTCTTGTGGAATCCAAGCTAAGACAACCTTCAAGCTTTAATGACTCAGAAAAGAATCACTAAATTACTGATGATAAAAATTTCAGTGTTATACACAAAACACACATGCTGCAATAAGCCTGGTTAAGAAGACATTTCATAAAATGTGCAACTTACCAGATGTTGTCCATTCTGAACACTGAAACATTCATCCTGATAGTTGGCACACTGGACCATGGCTTTCTCTATTATGATACTTAGCTGTTTGAAGACTCAATCTATAACAAGAATAATATGATGTTTTCTATAAATATTGATACACATGACACTTACTTGAGGCAAGTTCCCAGGAGGACACTAGCAACATCTCTTGGTGCAGCTGAACCTCAGGGGCAGAAGGCTCAGCAGACATGGTGTTCAGTCCTCTGCTCATTTCATGGGGCAATGTGCTTCGGCAGTACACCAAGGGATGTACTGTGGGGCTATCTCTCCCTTGAAGGAAAGTCAGGCCTGCTGATTTCCCTTCTTATAAGGCAATCATGAGAGAAGATTTGAGGGGAAAGAGGCACATTGGGCTTGCTTTGTTTAAAGAAGTCTCAACTTATAACCAAATTGTTAAGGGTGTTCTGAGGAAGTACAGATGGCTAACATCTGGAAATCTTATGATTTCTGGTCCCTTGGGAAGTGATTCAGAGCAGTTCCTTATGAACCTATAGAAAGGTTTATACCTCATACCAAAGAAGGAAGCCCTCAGTCCCTGTTAGGTCAGTTGTCAGGCAAGCCAGAAAGAGCTCAAAGGTCATCCTTCAGAAAATCCTACTTATCCCTTCACAAGATATCACAAATGCATAGTGGGCGGTGGTGACGATATTCCAGTTCCTCACTGTTTAGGATTAGTGATAGCTTTTTTTTTTTTTTAATCAGCATGGCCAAAGGAATGTTCCTAAACTATTCTATGTTTTCCTTTATTCACCAAACATGGCTGCTACACATCATTTGTGCCTCTTGCCTGGGCAAATTCTGCTTCTGGTTTCGATGGCTTTATTGTCAGGTGTTAGTCTTGTTTAGGCACTTGAAAAAAGTCCAGCCATTGGCTCAGTGTGTTCAATGGTGACTTTCACTGAAGGCTTTGCTTTCATCCATCACACTCTGTGCAACTCTGGTCACGGCTGGCTGCAGGTGGTTGCAGCACTCTAGCTCTCTCGGCTGCACCGCTGTGTCTGCCATCTCCGTTGCCTGATGGAGGTTTTCCTCTGGACTTTTGGAAGAGGCTTTGGATGTATTAGACACATGAAGGAAAAGGGTACTGATACCGATGTTTTTTCGAATTTTTTTGGCTTACATTTGTAATTGAAAATAAATTTCTTTTGTTGCACTCTGCCATGTTCCTCCTGTGAATAACATCATTACATTTCTTGCCAGCCCCCAAGAGTGTAGGAAGAGATCCCAGGTGCTACCCTTTCATTTTGTTGGCTTGCAGATTTCACTAGGTGCCTTGATAGTATGTCATAATAATGAGTGGGTGGGGGGATATTTTGGACACCTGAGAAACCTTAGTTCTTTGGGTAGAAAGACTTAAGAGACTTTAGACTTAAGGTATTCCCGACCTCTTGCATGGGGGCTAAAGCCTAGTGACTTGCTTCTAATGCGAATCATAGACTCCTTCCCCTCTTGAGCCTTGAGATGACCACAGTCCTGGCTGACCCCTTGACTGCAGCCTCTGAGAGACCCTGAAGCAGAGGAACCAGCTGAGCTAGCCCAGATTCCCAGCCCACAGATAAATAAACAGTTTGAGATAAAGAAATAGTTTTGGAGTCAATCATAACACAGTAACAGATGGCAAATACAGCCCCTTCAGTTACAGGCTGTAAGAAGCTCTGTCTCTTCTTGTGGGCCATTGTAACAGCATCCTTTGGTTGCAATATCCAGGAATTGTCTGTAATCTACGATCTCCTTTGAATGCAGGCAGCCATTTCCCACTCCTGGATCACTAAGCAACATTCAACCTGTCAGAAACTAGGGCATACAAATTCTATTACAGCCACTATATTTAACACAGGAGCCTGGCTAATAAGGTCAGAGATGTATTTTACAGCCTAAGCCTGGAATCACATCTTTTTTGGACTAAAGGCACTTTCTATAGTTCTGATTGAAAATAGCAGTTATTTTTTTTCTTCCCCTGATCAGTTATCTTTACTGAAAATGTACAGTGCTGTCGCTCCTGACAAGGAGGACATGTATTAGACACCATGGGCTTGCACTTGAATACCCAAGTGATGCATTACATGAATATAATTTACATAATGAGCCAGGGGAAAAGCACATCTTAGACTGTGCATGCTTGTCAACATTTAAAAATGTTGAAATCTTGACAGAGAGTTGCCTCTTAGGGTGAAGAAAAGAATGAATCTTACCCTCCTCCCCCTTCAAGCTCTGATCTGGTGACATGCCCCAAATATTACTCATAGAGGGAGTTCACACCAAGAAATAAACCTGTTGTATGTTCAAATGTTAATAAAACTAGTACATTGGACTTACTTGGATGCTTTAGAGAATATTTCTTATAGTTTTTCAATGAATATTGAAAGATTAAATTCAAACATCAAGTGGATTTTATGGGTAAGTCTCTATTTGTAAGTGGGCATCAATTAACATCAGATAAAAACTGTGATTCCTTAAGGAGTTATATATTGCCTTGTCATTAGTGGCAGGATTATAATTATAAACCTTGTTGGACTGAATAATTAAGAAACTATAATAAATGACTGCTATAGTAAGGCCCTTGGATAATGAAAAGCAGCATTTGGAAGAAGTTGTAGTAAATAACTCTTTACACTTGGGTCAAATGCATTCCCCATGGCAGCCTTCATAACCTCACAATGATTAATTAGACTTTAACAATTATACCGGAATTTCAGAAGTATTTTAGTGTTTTATTAGACCTGTGCTTCCTGAGCTCAGGTAAAATAAGCTCTAGAAATCCAAGCAGACTTTTTGGATTGCAGGTAGTTTCAAACAAACTTGCTTATAAACCTGAACAGAATGCATTGCCTATATCAACTGTAAAGTAAAATACTTTTCTAATATGCTTTTTGTCAGTATTTTGAGATTCAGGACTGTATCTACCAAAGTGTATCTTCTTAGTAGAAAGAAAAAGCCTACCAAAATGGCTCTTTGGTTTCTCAGAAACACCACCCAACCCCATTCCTCCAAATCCACCTTGTTTAATTAATTCAACTTTTTAAAAAAGATAATACATTTTTTAATGCTTATTGAAAAAACAAGGCAAGAGGGAGAAATCTTAGAGGTGAGAGTTTAGTTTATGGAGCTATAGATGGTGACAGAGTCATAGGTGGATAACTATCTTTGAATATGTACAGTTTTTTTTTTGTATGTCAATAAAAAATAAGAGATGGACAAGATGATTCAATAGAATCACACACTCAATTGTCAGTGAAGGACAGAGAAGCCTGACATACTGCAGTCCATGGGGTCTCAGAGTTGGACACGACTTAGCAAGTAAAAAGCAATGAGCAACGACAAAGAACAGAAAAGATAATAGAGTTTATAAAATACAATTTTTGTACTCTTTTCATTTCTCAGTAGCTCAGTCGGTAAAGAATCTACCTGCAGTGCAGGAGACCCGGGTTCGATCCCTGGGTTGGGAAGATCCCTTGGAGAAGGAAATGGCAACCCACTCCAGTATTCTTGCCTGGAGAATCTCATGGACAGAGGAGCCTGGTGTGCTGGAGTCCATGGGGTCGCAAAGAGTTGGGCACGACTGAGCAACTAACACAATGCACTAAAGTGTTTGAAGGGCATTTTTGATGTTTTAAATGCCTGCTATTACCTTGGTCCACTTACTATGTATTACTAAGTGCCTAGTGCAGCACCCAACTAGGGGTATACCATCTGCTTCCTAGCCTGGCTCCAGTAGCTAAAACAAGAAGCCCAGAGGAATGCCAAAAAAGAAAGAAAGAAAGAAATTCTGACATATTGTGGTATTTATTTGCTCTATAACCTACTGATCTTGGCAGAGTTCCTAGGATGGGAAGGCAGAAGCCACCCATTGACCTGAATGAAATCTATCAGTCCTGTTCAAATGTTAGCCAGCGAGTAATTGCCTTACATACTAACGATTGAAATGCCAAAAGAATCAAAAGCCCTTTCCTTTTGGAATGAAAAGTGGTCAGGTGGTCACTCATCCTTTCTGGAGGATGTGGCCATTACCAATCTCTGATGCTAGAATGCAACAATGGCCTTAATAAACAGGGCTTGTTCCTGGGTTCTCTATTTACCTTCACTTACAGCCTCTTCCCACCTCAGGTCCTTGCATTGTAAACTCACTTTACAAGCCAGGTCTTCACATGGCTGGCTGCTTTCATTTAAATACCTAACCAAATGTCACCCTTTGTAGTGGTTCATTCAAACTTTTCCATTGCTTTTGGTTTTGAGGTGGCTGCAGTGCTTTCATTTTAAACCCAAGATGCACTATTCACTAGTATTTAGCTGTGTAGACTTGGGCAACTAACTTACTGAATCTCTTTGTATGTTTACAAGTATGATATGGATATATTTTTGGTTTTCCTTCATTATTTCAAAAAGGAATAAAGGCAACCAAACCTATTCATATTATTCAGGTGTTTTCCATTTGTAGTACCTTGATATTTCTTAGTCGACTTAGTTGTCTTAATTTGATTCTAGGAACAATCTAACTTCTGTGTTTTCTTTTTGCCACATTTTATTATTAGGTCACAACCATTTGTTTCTCCTCTTGGTAAGCTGATGGTAAGAATTTATGTATTAGTCAGCAAAGGTTATCTCGATGGGCCGAATGAATTGAGAGACTGAGACCAAAGTTTAGACAATCTAAGTAAATACCTGTAACTAAAAATGAAAGAAGGTGGGAAATGAAAACTTGAGCAGCATTTCCCAGATTTTTTGCATTGCTGTATTACCTAAACAATTGCTCAGCATTTCATTTTAACTCAGCAGTATGGTTACTTTGAAATCTATAAGAAATGGGAACATTTGATCAACTTCACTTGAGAATCAGATGTAAAACTATTCTTAGAAATGAGTGAATTCTCAATTGCTTTTCAACGGAAAAGCATTTTTTGGTCATTAATTCATGACATTGTTTGGTATCATTTGCTGGTGATATTGAGAACATTATGTTTTTAGCTGTGATCTGATATGTGAATCAAACAAATTCAAAAAATTATGTTTTTCTCTATGAACTATTGCAACCCAGTCAGGCCTCTGAAAACTTTTGCCACTGCCTCATAATTAGACTGTTAAAACCAATTTTTATTGTTTATTTTGTCTGGTTTTTGCTGATTTTTGATGCAATCATGAGTACCTTTGGAAATAAGAAAAGAAAGACAAGTTGTACATATGCCCCATCTTTATGTAGTTTGGTTGACTCCTAAGAGAAGAACTAGCTAATAATTAAATATCTGCAAAGTTAAAAATAATTAGCTGATTAAATTTATAATATGATTTAATACAGGGGAGCTGTGATAATGAATCAGTTAATTGAACACTCTTGAGACATGTGATTTGGAAGAGAAAGTTTAGTGAGACATGAGGTCTAATGGCCTTAAAACAGGAAAAGGGTACTCACAAGTAGGGAGGAAGAGACTTGAAATACAGTCTCCAAAGATCAGGTAACAAAGGATGCTCTTCCACCTGATTTGTTTGGGTAATTTAATTCCGCTTGACCCATCAGCGTGTTTTGCTTAGCAAGTGCAATTAAGGAGTCGCAGAATCAGCAGAGACATAGTTCCGAGAAATGGAGTAAAAAATGAGTATTCAAAGTATTTTTTTTTTCCCTCTCTCTCTCATCTGTCTTTTCCTGTGGCCAAAAGTTATCTATTCCCAGACAGTTTGTGTCAGTCATTGAAGTCTACGGCTGATTCCTCTGTGAAGTGAGTGTTAGACCAATGGACAGGCCTCTTTCCATGGTTTAAAGACTTTAGAACATCATCATCAACAAGTACTTTATCTTGTAAAGAATCTTCCCTGACTCAGGGACTGGAGGAAGATGAAGTCAAACCCTTTCAAACAGTGAAGTGGATATCTGTGGTGGGGAGTTTCCGGGTGGTAGAGGAAATATAATGGAAATACTGAATGTTCAATGGTCACAGTGAGTTTTTCTCTCCTGTTATTCAATCAGGGTGTTTATAGACAAATTTTATTCATGTGCTATGTTTATCAATGTCGTCATCTCTACTAGAGAACTTCTCTATTATGTTCTCCTAAATTGGTTTGGAGTCTTCCCTGGGGGCTCAGATGGTAAAGCATCTGCCTGCAATGCAGGAGACCCGGCGTCTATCCATGGGTTGGGAAGATCCCCTGGAGAAGGAAATGGCAACCCACTCCAGTACTCTTGCCTGGAGAATCCGACGGACGGAGGAGCCTGGTAGGCTACAGTCCATGGGGTTGCAAAGAGTCGGACACGACTGAGCCACTTCACTTTCACTTTCAAATTGGTTTGAATCAAGTCAAGTCTTCCTTAGTCTCACTCTAAGAAATATTTTCCACTGAAGCACAGGTTTGAAGTGCTGCTTACATTTCTTCTACTAAACATTTGAATAAAAACAAAATGGCCATAAGTCTGTTCTCTTTGTCTGCATCTCCATTGCTGCCCTGTATATAGATTTATCAGTACCATCTTGCCAGATTCCATATATATGTGTTAATATATAATATTTGTTTTTCTCTTTCTGACTTACCTCACTCTGTAAATAGGCTCTAGACACATGTGGGGGAGGAGAAAGGAGAGGGTGGGATGATGAATGGAGAGAGTAGCATGGAAACATATACACTACCTTTCGTAAAATAGAGAGCCAAAGAGAATTTTCTGTATGGCTCGAGCAACTCAAACCAGCACTCTTTAACAACCTAGAGGGCTGGGGAGGGGTGACAGCTGGGAGGGAGGGTCGAAAGGGAGGGGACGTATGTATACCTAGAACGGATTCATGTTGGTGCATGGCAGAAACCAATGCAATATTGTAAAGCAATTATTCTTTAATTAAAAATAAATAAATTTAATAAAAAAGGAAAAAAATTTAAAAACCTATTAACAAAACAAAACAAAATAGCAAAAGGTTAAAAATAAATGTTTCATGTACCACTAATTGCAGATGTATAATTGAGAAATTCTAATAGAGTCACAGCCTCTATTCTATCTTTAAACTCTGAAAATATTCATTCTCCCCAGATAACACACCCTTTGCTGAATTAAACAGTCCAGTCAATGCACAGGATTCAAGGACAAAAAACAAGCAAATGCAAACAAATGAGCAAACAGAGTCAATATGTTTCTGAGTAATGAAAAAAAATGTACAATTTCTTTTAGGGTTTTTTTTTTTTTTTTCCCCAGACATGCCTTTGGTTACAATGCTCAAACTGCTTGACTTGAAGAAGATGAGGTAGGTTATATTATTTAACATGTTAGACAAAATAGTTTAACACTAGCATAAGACCTTTTATTATTTAGGTTTTAAAAGGACATGAAATGATATGCTTTTGTTTGGTGATTTACTGTTGCTTACCTGGTGGTTTAGTCACTAAGCCATGTCTGACTTTTATGACCCCATGGACTATAGCCCTCTAGGCTCCTTTGTCCATAGGATTCTCCAGGCAAGAATACTGGGGTGGGTTCCCCATCTCCTTCTCCAATTGCCTACCTGGTCTGCCACAACTGTCTTTCTGTTCTCTGAGAGCAGACATATTTCCCCTTCACTTTCGTTTCATTTAAGAAATCCCTGTCCATGAGAATGAATCTATGACACTATGACATATTGAACATAGGCATCCCACTGCAGGCCATAAACCTTTATCCAGGACTGTCCTTACTGTGGGCTGCACATTAAAATCACCAGTGGGGAGCTTTTAAAAGATACCCATACTTAAGTCCTAACCATGGAAATCTTAATTTTATCACTTCTTGGTGGAACCCAGGTTATAGTAGCCTCACCAAGGATTTCTTTTATAGAGCCAGGTGGTTTGATTGATTGATTGATTTTCTTTTTTCTCTTTTCATCATGGCAATTGTTGAGTACCTTTAAAGGACCAGGTAGCCTCAGTCACAGTCAAATTCAGATATGGGGCTTATGCAACAGAGAGAACACTTACCACCCCAAGTTCTTCTAGCTATGACCTCTCACTTGTCATGGACAGGAAAGAAGACCGAAGAACATTTCTTTTAACAGGCTTGGCTTCTCTGTGTTGGCAGGGCGCCTCAGCAGAACTGGCTTTCCTGCATGCATGCAACAGAATGCAATGAGGACCTTGACATTAATCAGGCTGGGTCTTTTCCTCATCTCTGCAAAAGAACAGCCTCACAGTAACATGAAGAGACAAGGCTGTTTTATCCTGGCTGGATTCCTCTCCCTACGTTGTTGGGGAACATGGGGCCCTGAACTTGGAACATTTATAATAATGTTTGGCAACAAGAGCCCTGGTCAGATTTCTGGATGGAAAAGCAGTAGGAGGTTGGAAGTCACCATTTTATTCTTGTTTAGGAAAGAGCTAGCTCTGTTGTCTCTCCTGAATTTTATGTCAGGAAATGTGAAGCTGCTGATAGCCTGTTGCTGAAATTAAGTTCAGGCTTTCCCCCCACCCTCTTCCTCTTTCTGGTTTCCCTCCCTGAAACTTGGGTTCATGACAGCTTGTTGTTGGGCAGGGCATTAGCCTTTTGTAATTTATTGCTTTTAGATTAAATCTGGGGAAACTCAATATTGCAGTTGAATGATTAGAGCAATACCCCTTGGAGTAATAAATTTTCTTTGGTGCTGTGCATCTCCAGATCATGTTTCCCTTCTAATTACATTTACATAAATGATATTCTGTAAAATTAAATTAACATTCAAACGGTTACACTGGCAGAGAGAGACAAAAATTAGTTACCAAGTTGCATCTCCTTTTAAAAAAATCTAGTTCTTTTCATAATATGAATCACAACCCTCTCTCAAGTGTCAGCAATCAACAAAATCTTGGTTCCAGAAATGCACAAGGATGTTTGTCACTAGCTAATGAAGATGTTTTGTTTCTTTCTTGGAGATTTAGACTATAAAGCCTCATTAGCCAGTGACAATGGTGACTTTTCAAACTTGGCCACTAATGAATTGCTAATCTTACTTCCAGCTTCTCGCCTTGAAATTCTGCAGTTATCTTGGGAAATGTTCAAATTGAACAGGCACACAGGACTTTGTTCCAGTCTGTGCCTTCCTCCCCAGCCACCCCTACTTTTCTATGAGCCTCAGGTCTAGGAGTCAACAGAAGGCTGGTCACAGGTCACAGGTGCCATCCGAAATGTCCTTACTTTTCTATGACCTCTTATACCACCTCAGTGGGTTTCTATTTGTAAGAGTTTAGGTTTCTTTAGAAATGCACTATTTGAAGGGCTTGAATCAGAATCATCAGAAAATCTACCACTTCCTTGTCTTAGCTAAGAATGTTACCTCGATTATGTTTACAAGTACAATGTTATGTCAACATAAAGAACCATTTCATTTATATCTTTCAGTGAAACCAATCAATGTCTGTGAGTGTGACATATGTAATAAAAATGCATGTATCTCTAGAGGGGGTGTTTAACCAAAATATTACTGGTGGTATCCTTAACATATATGTTGAGCACCTACCAGACTGCTTTGATTATCACTGGAGATAAGATGGAAAAGATGGAGAGAAAAAGCTGAGGTACCTCTTGTTCTCACAGAGATTACCGTTTACATGGAAAGAGAGATAATCACATTGGTAAATGTTAAATTATAAACTGAGGTTAGCATGCTGAATAGGAAACACAGACCTGGGAGAACATGAATGTAAGAATTTCACTTATTGAAGTGGATGAGTGAAGATGGAATTTAGGGAAGCATTTCTAAAGACTTGGGATCTGAGCTGAGATGTCAAAGATGGGTGAGGCTGAAGCAGGAATCAAGGGAAGTGGCTGCAGAAGGGAGGAGATGACCATACCAGGCTGCAGGAACACATGAGCCAAGACCCTGCACCAGGAGTGTATGGTCTGGTCACTCAGGTGGCTTTTCTTTAGCTTTCTGTAATCCCCTGCGCAAGCAGTCCCTACTCTACTCACAGGACCAGCCAGTTCTTTTAATTATAGGGCTTACTAGTTCCTGGTAATTGACAAGCCCCCTGTCAATTCTCCCTATAAATGGTAACCCTCTTTTCTTCCCAGTAACAATGACTGTAGCCACATCCTGCCTGTCATCTGCTGTGCGTGATGAGGTGTTACTCCTGGAACTTTATGTAAAACTTCCTACCCAATAAGCTGTTGATGTCTCTGTCACTGTCTCTGGGCTATGTCTTCAGTCTTGAGGCTGGAGAACTACAAGGCTAACAGGCATACAGAGTGCAGCCCAACAAAGGGGGAGTATGGCATGTTTGATACCAGGGAGAGGTCACTGTGGTTGAATTCCAGCAGGCTTGGGGGAAAGATGGATAGTGAGATTAGAGAGGCAGTTTATATTAGATAAAGCGAGACCCTTGATGTATGCCAACTATTTGGTTTTCTTCTCAGGGCAATGGGAAGCAGTGGAAATGTCATACCAGGGGAGTGACATAGTCATATTTCATTTTGCAAAGATGTCTCTGAAAGCAGTGTGGGAAATAGATGGTAGAGACGTCAGATCAGATGTGAGTGGGCCAGCTAGGAGGGAACTACAGTAGGGAACTACTGGACTTCCTAGACCAGATGGAAGGCCACAGAGGTGTAAAAATGGATGCAACCAAGAGATAATTCAGAGATAAATTTAAGTCAATTGGTAACAATTGGGCCCTGGGGAAGCAGGAGAGGCGATGACCAGAATAGTTCTTGGGTTTCTCACTCTATAACTAGGTAAGTTTATAAACCTAGATCTCAGAGGAAGTCCGAGTTGGTTATATTAAGATGGTTGCTGAAGTCACGAGCATGTATGTGGCCATGCAAGTAAGCCCTAGGATGAATCTGACTAATCACGTCCTAGTTTCTCTGTACCTCAGCCCTGGTGGTCCTCCCAAGTGGTGGTCTGGTTCTTCAGTGCTCCTCCCACCTTCCTGTGTCACATAGAAAAACTCCACATACTCCCTTGACCCTGCCTGTGATAATGACTCACTGCAATTTGACCTTGAAGTCTCAGCTCCCTCTTTCAGTGTCAGCCGCCACAATCCCATTGTCTTGGATCTTAAAGAGACCTATGACACCATTAAAGATGATGAACTGAAACTTGAAACTGAACTTGAAATCTAGATCTTAGTTCTGCCATCTTGGCTTCACCTGGAATAAAAAGGATTCCTCTTCCTAATTGATTCACTCATTATTTCTGTGTGTATCAAGAGTTGATTTATAGTATATCCAAAGGCATGTACTAATGAACCATGTCATAATGGAGCTCTGTTACACTGTGCAAATTCCTATAATTCATTTTACACCTCTTATGCAGCACTTACATTATACCATGAATCATGATTCTTTTCGTGCCTGTCTAATCTTCCTTACAAGAGTTCAAACTCCTTGAAGACAGGGTTATTTCTTTAGAGAGTTTTAGACTTTGTAAAACACCCAACAGTTTGTCTCACATAAGTACATATCAAGACCTACTCATAAATCAGTGTTGAGTGACCAGGGACTGTGATCTACCATAGAAAAGTACTTGCAGTTATACAGCTGTTCTGGTGTTTAGTCACTAAATTGTGTTTGACTTTTTGTTACCTCATGGACTGTAGCTGGCCAGCCTCTTCTGTCCATGGGATTTCCCAGGCAAGAATACTGGAGTGGGTTGCAGTTTCCTTCTCCAGGGGATCTTTCCAACCCAGGGGTTGAACCTGGATCTCCTGGTTGGAAGGCAGATTCTTTACCAGCTTGGAAGGCCATGCAGGTGTGAGGTAGCCAGAAATGGGGATGGGAAGTAAAGGAAGGGAAGTATCTAGTATAAAATAAAGCTCAATATATATTTGTTGAGTGATTGAATTTTAGGTAGGGTTGATGGATGGAGAAGAAAAATATCAAAGTAGAGGACTGGAGTAAACCCACGGTTATTCAAAAAACATGTTCTTGCACCTCCCCTCACCTCCTGCTAATATTATTCTTTTGCCTGTAACTCAATTTGGCACCCTGTCTCCATCCTGTCTGGATCACAACAAACTGGAAAATTCTTAAAGAGATAGGAACACCAGATCACCTTATCTGCCTCCCGAGAAATCTGTATGCAGATCAAAAAGCAAAAGTTAGAACTAGACATGGAACAACAGACTGGTTCCAAATTGGGAAAGGAGTAAAACAAAGCTGTATATAGTCACCCTGCTTATTTAACTTATATGCAGAGTTCAGTTCAGTTCAGTTCAGTTCAATCACTCAGTCGTATCCAACTCTTTGAGACCCCATGGCTGCAGCATACCAGGCTTCCCTGTCCATCACCAGCTCCCATAGATTGCTCAAACTCATGTCCATTGAGTCAGTGATGCCATCTAACCATCTCATCCTCTTTTGTCCCCTTCTCCTCCCACTTAAATCTTTCCCAGCATCAGGGTTTTTTCTGATGAATCAGCTCTTCGCATCAGGTGGCCAAAGTGTTGGAGCTTCAGCTGCAGCATCAGTCCTTCCAATGAATATTCAGGACTGATTTCCTTTAGGATAGACTGGTTGGATCTCCTTGCAGTCCAAGGGACTCTCAAGAGCCTTCTCTAACACCACAGTCAAAAGCATCAATTCTTCAGTGCTCAACCTTCTTTATGGTCCAACTCTCACAGCCACACGTGATTACTGAAAACCATAGCTTTGACAATGGACTTTGTTGGCAAAGTAATATCTCTGCTTTTTCATATGCTGTCTAGGTTAGTCAAAACTTTTCTTCCAAGGAGCAAACATCTTTTAATTTCATGGCTGTAGTCACCATCTGCAGTGATTTTGGAGCCCGCCAAAATAAAGTCTGTCACTGTTTCTGTTGTTTCCCCATCTATTTGCCATGAAGTGATGGGACCAGATGCCAAGATCTTAGTTTTCTGAATGTTGAGTTTTAAGCCAACTTTTTCACTCCTCTTTCACTTTCATCAGGATGCTCTTTACTGGAGAACATACATAAGAGTACATCATGGGAAATACTGGGCTGGATGAAGAACAACCTGGAATCATGATTGCTGGGAGAAATATTGATAACCTCAGATAAACAGTTGACACCACCCTTATGGCAGAAAGTGAAGAGGAATTGAAGAGCTTCTTAATGAAAGTGAAAGAGGAGAGTGAAAATGTTGGCTTAAAACTCAATATTCAACAAACAAAGATCTGGTATCTGGTCCCATCACTTCATGGTAAATAGGTGGGGAAACAATGGAAACAGTGGCAGACTTTATTTTTGGGGGTTCCAAAATCACTACAGATGGTGGCTGCAGCCATGAAATTAAAAGACTCTTGCTCCTTGAAGAAAAGCTGTGACCAACCTAGACAGCATATTGAAAAGCAGGGGCATTACTTTGCCAACAAAAGTCTGTCTAGTCAAAGCTATGGTTTTTCCAGTAGTCATGTATGGATGTGAGAGTTGGACTATAAAGAAAGCTGAGCACTAAAGAATTGGTGCTTTTGAACTTTGGTGTTAGAGAAGACTCTTGAGAGTCCTTTGGACTGCAAGGAGATCCAACCAGTCAATCCTAAAGGAGATCAGTCCTGAATATTCATTGGAAGGACTGATGCTGAAATTGAAGCTCCAACACTTTGGCCACCTGATGTGAAGAACTGACTCATTGGAAAAAACCCTGATGCTGGGAAAGATTGAAAGCGGGAGGAGAAGGGGACGACAGAGGATGAGATGGTTGGTTGGCATCACTGACTTGATGGACATGAGTCTGAGCAATCTCCAGGAGTTGGTGATGGACAGGGAGGCCTGGTGTGCTGCAGTCCATGGGGTTGCAAAGAGTTGCAGACGACTGAGTGACTGAACTGAACTGAACTCCATCCTGCCTAATAGTTACCCACCTGTGAAGTCTTTTCCCCGTTGGTTGCTCAGAGCTTGAGGCATCTTCCTTCGTGGCCTCATTGATGGCATAAGTTACTAAAGATAGGACACATATATTACCTTTATGTGTATACTTCCAGCTCTCCATAATTAGCCAAGCTCCTTGTGGGACCACAGATTCAGCTTTCAAAACAGAAGAGGTATGTAACCATATGGCTGACTGTCAGGATAGAAGGTTAGATAAGTCCCTATACTCATCATTGGGTATCATTTCCAGAGCACTTCTAATGCTATCCCAGTACCAAGGTACACCAATGTGACTGCTTACCTGCCTGAATTCTTTTGTAAAGAAAAAACAACTGGCTTATACTAGAATAAAAGTTCAGGTTAACTGTAGCTGAAACTGGACAATGAGTTAGGAAACGTAAATTCTATCCTTCTTTTATATCTCGGATCTCTATGGTATTGGACAAATCATTGAAACAACAGTTTTAGTGTAACAGGCCAATCAGGCAATGCACATGCTTATCAAATTAGGTAAGGCACAGGAAAGCAGACTATCCAGTGTGACTGTACAAACACAGTGGGGTGTGACATCAGTGTTAGTTGCTGTTACTGATGTGAGAAAAGTCTGTGACAGTGGCCTTCCCTTTGTCATTTAGTCCATACTTGAATACAAGTGCACAGAATGTGCCCAGGTTTGTGCTCTAGAAAGGAGGAACAGTTTTAGGACACATGGTTTGTGTTCTCAGGTTGTCTGCAGCATGGATCAGGAGACAAGACTGACACAAATCAATGACAAGCAAAATGTGTGCAAATGCAGGATCATACAGGATCAGACCATTTGTGTCACTACAGTTTTTAGAATGAAAAGGGAAAATGAAGCTACACTGTGATGTTTATGTCAGGAGAGGCAGCTCTTCCGCTCATTTTCAAAGATACCTCTGGGTGTTCTGTGACCTAATCAGTTGGCACTTGCTTCAGGATCTACTAATCAGTGGCTCTATTTTCTGCCATTCACCCCCTTTCTTCAGGGCCACTCAGCTCAGAGTACCTCATGCACCTGAAGCCCTTGGCTCAGTTCCTCTGCAGCCTGCAGAGGCCCACAGGCTCCCACCTCTGGCTTTCCCAGGTGGAAGGCTGAGTGCAGCTCTCAGAGCCTGATCCAGCCTGCTGTCTTCTCCCTGCCTCCGTCTGGGCCTGCTGTCAGTGGATGGATGCCCATGGCTCACCCACCCGAGGTGAACAAATGGGACCAGAGCTCCTGAGCTCCTCAGGGAAAGCTAAGAAGGCCGGTCACTGGAACCCATCATTGCCTATGATTTGTCTACCAGGGAAAGGTTACAGAAATTTATGAGTGGGCACCATATGCCAGCACAACATCTGCTTTCTCATAAGGGGTGTGAATATAGGACAGCGCTAACTAAGTACATTAAAGGAGAGATTCCAGGCATGAGAAAAGTACAGTTTAACTGCTTAGGGAGTGAAGATTCCAAAACATGTTAGGAGTTGACAGCATTCTTATTTTTTATTCATAGATATTATTGTCCAGAGAAGTTTTAGGTTCACAGCAAAATTGAGGGGAAGATACAGAAATTTCCTGTATACATCCTACCCCTACACATACATAACCTTTCCCATTATCAACATCCTGCTCCAGAGTGCTTCAACTGATGAGCCTATATTATTATCCACAACAACATCATTATCACCCAAAGTCCATGGTTTACTTAGGACTCACTCTGGGTGCTGTATATTCCATGAGTTTGGACAGATGAATAATGACACAGATCTACCATCATAGTATCATACAGAGTAGTTTCACTGCCCTAAAAGAAATCTGTGCTCTGCCTATTCATCCTTCCTTCCTTCCACATTCATTCTTCAAAATAAATTTCATGTATAACATTACATATAAGTGTAGATGACACTGCTCTCCTTCGAGGTGCTGGGAGACCCAGAGTCCTTCCTCCAATCTCTTCCCAGTGGTTCTTGAGGTACTGTCCCCAGTGCCGGGATCTTAAACAGTTTCAAAACTATTGTTCTAGTTGATTGAAGGAAGGAGAATTTATTTTATTTTCCAATATTTTCTGCATTTCACACTGAGGAAAATCTTATCTCATTCTGACAGAAGATGTTTGGACAATGTGTCTTACAGATCAGAGTCTTATTTAGCAGTGTCCTTTGTGAAATTGATTAGGAAATTTGCTGGAAACAAATAATGAATTAACCTTCTTTTAACATGACGAATGCTGTCTAGAGTAGGGAAGACTGATCTAGGTAATCTGGTACTGCTCTTTAACCTTTCTAAATCTATGAAGCAGCAAAGCTCTTTTTTATACTAGTGCTATTGCTCAGAGCCAGGCTGTGAGATCCAACTCTTGACTGATAGTGTCACGTAGGCAGACGTGACAGTAGAATTTCACCAGTAGTGCCACCCTCAGATTTTGCAACTTTGGTTTCAAAAGCAGTGATTATGGATGGCATCCTGGAGCCTTGAGTCATTTCCTCAGTACTGTGTAGGCCAAGATTCTTCAGAGATGTGTCTTCCTCTCTGCTCATAGTTGCAAGCAACACTGTAGCCAGACACAGTAAATAACCACCATCAGCAGGGTCATCAATGAGCACTATAGTGACAGTCGCACTTCAAAATATTTTGTATACACTTTAAAATTCTTAGCATTTTAAGGAAGACACATAAAACATATATAAGTGTTTTAACATGCCTACTCAAAAACAGAGACTAAATCTTTCAGATAATTGTAATAAAATAAAATGAGGTTAATTCCATTTAACTCATTAAAGATGTGATTGAGAAAGGAAAACATGCCGTGGATGTATGTCTGATGTGAAAAACCAAAAGGGTACCCATCAGAATAAGTACGTATAGTAGACAGACCATGGACAGTTGAATGGAGGGAACACTCCAAGTTCAAATTTTCCCCAGCTGTACTATTCACTGCATGTACAGTGAACTTGAATAGATACTTGATCTTTCTGGGGCTCAATATTCTCAGTATCCTTTTATAATAAAAGAAAATTTCTAATTCCTTTTCATATGAATCGTTCTTGACAGATCCAGGGAATGGAAGACCCATTTTTACTCATTCTCATCTTACTCAAACCCACACATATGCTAATTGTTTGGCTCATGTTATGGAAGGCAGCCTGATGCCCTGGGAAGGCAGTGGTTTCAATGCAGGCAGGTAAGTTTCTCAATCCCCATGAATTCTTGTTTCCCCACTAAAAGATGAATGATTTGGAGTAACAATTAAAGCCTTAATCAATACTCAGACGTTGTGATCTCCCTTTGAGTGGGGAAAAGCAAGAACAGGAATTAAATATACCCAACATCTTCAGAAATAGGCAGCTATCAGAGATGCTAAGTTTTGTTCTTGGTGGCAAAAATCTTTTTCTATGTGTAAAGCATGAAAATATATATAATGTATAAACAGACATGCATTATATTAGGCTTCCCAAGTGGTGCAGTGGTAAAGAACCCACCTGCCAGTGCAAGAGATGCAAGAGACAGGAGTTCAGTCCTGTGGTCAGGAAGATCCCCTGGAGGAGGAAATGGCAACCCACTCCAGTATTCTTGCTTGGAAAATTCCACAGACAGAAGAGCCTGGCAGGCTACAGTCCATGGGGTCCCAAAGAGTCAGACACAACTGAGATGCATGCACGCTCTATCATGCTGAACGGCTGCTATAGACAGCTTTCAGTTTTCTGACATTCACTGTCCACCTAAGGATAAAGATGTCTTCCTTGGTGTTAATACTCCAGGCAGTCTAAGGTCTAGAGGGCCATGAAAGTCTTTGGTGCTTTGTGTTCTAAGCTCCACATACAATTCTGTCTCCACTTCTTTTTCCCTTCTGGCTTCCAGAAATGAAAAGGCTAACATCTTCCTGTGAAATCGTGTCACAGTTCTTAAATTCAAGCTATCAGTTCAGTCAGTTCAGTCACTGAGTCATGTCCGACTCTTTGTGACCCCATGGACTGCAGCACACCAGGCCTCCCTGTCCATCACTAACTCCCGGAGATTACTCAAACTCATGTCCATCGAGTCAGTGATGCCATCCAACTATCTCAACCTCTGTCATCCCCTTCTCCTCCCGCCTTCCATCTTTCCCAGCATCAGGGTCTTTTCCAATAAATCACTTCTCACCAGGTAGCCAAAGTATTGGAGTTTCAGCTTCGACATCAGTCCTTCTAATGAACACTCAGGACTGATCTCCTTTAGGATGGACTGGTTGGATCTCCTTGCAGTCCAAGGGACTCTCAAAATTCTTCTCCAACACCACAGTTCAAAACCATCAATTCTTTGGGGCTCAGCTTTCGTTATAGTCCAACTCACATCCATACATGTCTACTGGAAAAACCATATCCTTGACTAGATGGACATTTGTTGACAAGTAATATCTCTGCTTTTTAATATGCTGTTTAGGTTGGTCACAACTTTCCTTCCAAGGAGTAAGCGTCTTTCAATTTCATGGCTGCAGTCACCATCTGCAGTGATTTTGGAGCCCTAAAATTAAAGTTTGCCACTGTTTCCACTGTTTCCCCATCTATTTCCCATAAAGTGATGGGACCAGATGCCATGATCTTTGTTTTCTGAATGTTGAGCTTTAAGCCAACTTTTTCACTCTCTTCTTTCACTTTCATCAAGAGGCTCTTTAGTTCTTCTTCACTTCCTGCCATAAGGGTGGTGTCATCTGCATATCTGAGGTTATGGATATTTCTCCCGGAAATCTTGATGCCAGCTTGTGCTTCCTCCAGCCCATCGTTTCTCATGAGGTACTCTGCATATAAATTTAAAAAACAGGGTGACAATATACAGCCTTGACAGACTCCTTTTCCTCTTTGGAACCAGTCTGTTGTTCCATGTCCAGTTCTAACTGTTGCTTCCTGACCTGCATACAGATTTCTCAAGAGTCAGGTCAGGTGGTCTGGCATTCTCATCTCTTTAAGAATTTTCCACAGTTTGTTGTGATCCACACAGTCAAAGGCTTTGGCATAGTCAGTAAAGGATAAATAGATGTTTTTCTGGAACTCTCTTGCTTTTTCAATGATCCAACGGATGTCGGCAATTTGATCTCTGGTTCCTCTGCCTTTTCTAAATCCAGCTTGAACATCTGGAAGTTTACAGTTCACGTATTTTTGAAGCCTGGCTTGGAGAATTTTGAGCACTACTTTGTTAGCATGTGAAAGTGAAAGTGAAGTCACTCAGTCGTGTCCGACTCCTTGTGAGCCCATGGACTGTAGCCTACCAGGCTCCTCCCTCCATGGGATTCTCCAGGCAAGAGTACTGGAGTGGGTTGCCATTTCCTTCTCAAGGGGATCTTCCTGACCCGGGGTTCGAACCCTGGTCTCCTGCATTCCAGGCAGACACTTTAACCTCTGAGCCACCAGGGAAGTCCTGCTAGCGTGTGAGATGAGTGCAATTGTGTGGTAGTTTGAGCTTTCTTTGGCATTGCCTTTCTTTGGGATTGGAATGAAAACTGATCTTTTCCAGTCCTGTGGCCACTGCTGAGTTTTCCAAAATTGCTGGTATATTGAGTGCAACACTTACCCAGCATCATTTTTTAGAATTTGAAATAGCTCAACTGGGATTCCATCACCTTGATTAGCTTTGTTCGCAGTGGTGCTTCCTAAGGCCCATTTGACTCCACATTCCAGGAGGTCTGGGTCTAGATGAGTGCTCCCACCATCATCATCATCTGGGTCATGATCACATGATCGTGATCATCTGGGTCATGAAGATCTTTTTTGTACAATTCTTCTGTGTATTCTTGCCATGTCTTCTTAATATCTTCTGCTTCTGTTAGGTCCATACAATTTCTGTTCTTTAACGAACCCATCTTTGCATGAAATAGTCCCTTGGTATCTCTAATTTTCTTGAAGAGATCTCTAGTCTTTCCCATTCTGTTGCTTTCATCTATTTCTTTGCATTGATCAGTGAGGAAGGCTTTCTTTCTCTCCTTGCTATTCTTTGGAACTCTGCATTCAAATGGGTATATCTTTCCTTTTCTCCTTTGTTTTCTGCTTCTCTTCTTTTCACAGCTGTTTTGAGGCCTCCTTGGACAGCCTTTTTTTTTTTTTTTGCATTTCTTTTTCTTGGGAATGGTCTTAATCCCTGTCTCCTGTACAATGTCATGAACCTCTGTCCATAGTTCATCAAGTACTCTATCAGATTTAATTCCTTAAATCTATTTCCCAATTCCACTGTATAATCATAAGGGATTTGACTTAGGTCTTACATGGTCTAGTGGTTTTCCCTACTTTCTTCAAGTTAAGTCTGAATTTGGCAATAAGGAGTTCATGATCTTAGCCACAGTCAGCTCCTGGTCTTGT